>NC_137663.1:14159558-14237058 GCF_963422515.1 Blennius ocellaris
TCAGGTTAGTAACTCTCAGAGAGCTTGGAGCAAGGGACACGACGAGACAAAAGAAGTATAAAGCAACAAAAAAAGAAGAAAAGTTGTGAGTGCAGACTTGGTTGTGTAATTTTTCTTGGCCTAAACTGGAGGGAAACAGTCTATTAAAATGAAATTCTGTTTTTCTTTCATTAAGCAGCCATGAGCCATTTGGTGGGTGCATTTATTGCTCATGAGTGACAGCAGGGAGATGGAGACAAGGACACAAGTGATAAGAGGACCTGGAATAGTACACTTGCTTTAATGAAATGTTTGTAGTCCCAATTCACATTGTCTGTGTTTCATTATGCTTTCAAGGTCTCTTACACAATGCTATCATGATTCTGTCTCTTGTTAGCTTTTCTCCCCTCGTTGCCACATGTCTTGTCGTTGTGCAGCATGCACGTACGTAAGTGTGCGCCTACGAGGGATTACACTTTAATTCTCTCCAAAACATTAATTTCTAATCTTGACTCATTAAAGTGTTTTATACACAAATACCAGAGCAGTTTTGACCAAACGAGGTTCACCGACTCACTTTAAAGCAAGTTGTTAGATTCCCATCACCAGTCCAAAGTGATCAATACCCACTGGAGGATAAAATACCCAGCAAGGGAAAACACAATTACTGTAATTAGAAGACAACTACATAAGCCACATTATCCTTACTCACCATCTTTCCTTATTTGCAAGTTACCTTGTGACCATATTTGCAGTATCATTACAAGTTAAAATGAGTACATCTGAAAGAAAACATAGTAATTTCAGTGCCTTTTGGGATACAGATCGTCAAGTATAATCTGCCTTTTTTTGTTGCAAAGTCTGATTTTATGAGTGTTTTTATGCAGTTTGTGCATTTTGAGATGATTAGCCTGGGAGGCATTTTGGCTTTAATTGCGCTATGTTTGTAGCTGTGAGCTTTAAAACACTCACCAACATAATGTTCCAACAAACACATAAGCCTAAATGTGATGGAGCTAAAGAGTATCGACATTGTTTCTATGGGACGCACAAAGAATAATTGCATATTCACTCTGGAATATTTTACCATTACATGCTACCTGGAATTTGGATGGCTTTGTTTTGCACACTGCAGTGTAAAAAAAAAACAAAAGACATTTTCCACTGCTGATTATTTTCAAGCATGAATTACATGTATGTGTCTCAGTCTGATTCACTCAATTAGAAATCAAGTTCTGTCTCAGCTCCAGAAAATGATACAATAGATCAGAATTTGCCGTTCCAGTTAGATTTAAATTCACGCAGGGTTTACATTGTTAGTTTTTATCTCAGACTTAGTCAGAGTAACTTAATCAAAACAAACAAGAAAGCCATTTAAAAAATGAAAAAAGAATGATATTGAAAAACTGGATTCATAATAATGTGATTTAACTATGTTCTTCAATTTCATTTTCACTGTCACTCTTTGTTGTGAACTCATGTAAACCCTAACAGATGAGCATATGCACAAGTGAGTGAGATGAGAGTCTTACAGCCTTGGGGCAAAGAGTCTTCAAGTTGCACTTGTTTACAAAGCCTCTTTATGAGAGAAATGGCTTTCAGCCAGAAAACGATATTTTAGTGAGCTAAAAGAGGAAGATGAACTCACATGTCCACAGACTAATTCCAGACATAAGTATGCACTCACACACACACACACACACACACACACACACACACACACACACACACACACACACACACACACACACACACACACACACACACACACACACACACACACACACATACACACACACACACACACACACACACACACACACACACACACACACACACACACACACACACACACACACCCTCAGGCACATGCTTTGACATGCAGGTGGACTTCATGAAGTTGTTTCAGCCTTCTGGGATTGAGTTAAATAAACCTAAATGATACTAGTATTACTACTTCACAGCCTAATGGGCTGTGTTTTTCACATGTCCTCTTCTTCCTTATTATAAGTCATTAATAAAGTGTAGCTTTAAGATGGGGAATGGGGTAGCACAGAGGGTGGGATAGACAGAGACAGAACTTGTGGAGGGGAAGGATGAACACGGTGAACAGAAATGTTGGAGAGGATGATTAACTCTCTCTTAAACAAAAACAAAACACTCGATGCGAGCGTGCATTGGTGATTGGTTATTGTAAGTTAAGCTGCCTTGAGGCAACTGAGCCTACAACACTACAAAAATACGTTGAAAATAAAAGCAAAATATCAAAAGCAAACATGTGTGCAGAGAGATTTCTCTCCCTCACTCTCTCTTTTTCACACACACATATTATATACACACCATGACAAAATAGCTCCCAGTAATAATCTGTAAAGAAGACGAGCTATCATCTCAGTGATGGTGTTAGAGACATAAAAAAAAAAAAAAAAATCCCACGTCTCTTTTAGAGAATTACCATTCTTTCTTAGTTGGATGCTCCACCAGTAAGAAACTGAACCAGTAGGCATTCAATAATATTAATGACATAAGTATTTCACTATCTCCACATTACTGAACCCCCCCCCCCCTTTTTTATGCAGTGGAGACAGATTTCTGTTGTTATAGTTTCTTGGAGGAGGTGAGTCACTCTTAATTCTTCGCCAGACTATCTCTTCATTAGTGACGGACAAGCGCAGAGCGATGAGATGAAAGCATAAAAAAGAGACAGCCATATAACAACACGGCTACGTATCTCCCTCATCTCTCTTCCCCCTCTTCCTCTCTTTCAACCTCCCTCGATTCCCCTGGTTGCTTTGTAATGAAGTTATCCCACAGCAGAGATTTCGGTTCAAGCTGTCTTTGACGGAGAAGGGATGGAGGGAGCAACAGAATAAGAGAGAAGAAGTATCAAAGACAATGATGAGAACAAGCCTGGGAAGAAGTGAAAAAGATGGGGAATAAGGGATAAGAACCTCACGGCAACAGTAATGTGATGACGTGCAGGAGTGTACGAGATGTCTTGGTGGATGAACGTTATCACCGACATACTACCCAGTTACTCTAGTAGAAACCTCAATCCAGTTATCAACAGTCATATGAAGTGTTTAGGTCTATTGCTAATCTGTAATTTATTATCAGTTGTCGCCGATAGTTAACAGGCAGTGTTAATTACAAATGTTGGTTTGGGCTCTTTTGCAAGTGTTCTCAGGCATATAAGGACATGTTTCAATCTTTGTCACTTAGGGCAATTAAATGAGAATTGTCAAGCCTGTAATTTGACTTTTAATCTCATTTATTAGACAGACCATCATTTCACTTGTGTTGGTTAAGTGAAATTGAAGAACACGACATTGACATATGATGCAGGTGATGTGAGTTTCACAGTGTCATTAATTCCGCACAAAGTGATCCATCAATCAAGGCACCAAGATAAGCTACAAGCTATTAGATAATGATATAAGTGCAGGGAGCAGTTTCAGAAGTATCCATGAAGTCCCGATGGGACATTGAAATAATACCAAAAAATGCCCCGAGTGCGAACACTTTAGACAAAAAGTCCAGCCTGTTCCTGTTTGTCCCTCATTGTACCATCATTTAATATCAAAACTTGAAATTCAGCAGGGTTTTTTTTTCCAGGAACTTCACAGAATGTTCTAGAAAAAAGCTCACAAAATATCCTTTTAAATCTATTTGATACTTATATTCACAATCACACCCACAGTCTTTCTCTTCTGGCTATGTATCTTGAATTTATGATCATTGAATGTATATTGCTAAGAATAAAACAGCTGAAATGCAAAGCCTCTGTCCATTGCTATGGAAGACCTCATTCATTTCTCAACAAATCAAATTAGTATACGTGTCCTCATTTTACTGAATATGGTAACACTACGTGACCATGAGCTCCAGACTATAACGGACTATTGGTTAAAATAAAGAAGAAAAGGTGTGTTTGTGAGTGGAAACATGGGAGTTTGCTGAGCAAACCACAGCATCTTAACCTTTTTCTTTGGTGAAAACAGATGCCCCTCTCCACCCACTCACTGCTGAGGTTTGTTCCTTTTGGCACACCAAGACCTTGTGTCAGCCGGGGGCGGATCCTTGCTCCGAGCCAACTGGCTTGGTGGTTGACTGGTTGGGGTGCCGGCTAACAGGCTGGGAGCCCAAACTCACAGATGGAGTTAACCTCTTCAGAGGTGTTAGCGAGGTGACAGTCTTGTGGGGGCTCGTCGGCTTCTCGGACTTCCCGTCTATTTCTGAAGGATGCTGTGCCGGGATGAAAGCGCCTCCCGCCTCTGCTTAAATTTGTACCTGAGTGGCTTCAAGTGACTAGTGAAGTACACACTCTGGAGAGACTGACTCATCCAAGTAAAGTAACTGACTTTGTCTCAGTGGTGCTTTGCTAGCACTGTTTCCTTTTGCTGAAGTAAGATGCTGCACAGCGAGGCACGAGAAGAGTGTATTTGGGATCATACATGACCTATTGAAAAGGGCAGTCAATGGGATTCTTAGGGTATCCAAATGCAAGAGCTTACCAGAAAGACCTACTCAATACAACTTTACTTTTTATAAAAAAAAAATAAAAAAATCTTGTTCTCATTTTCTTTATCAGTTGTCAAGTTCCTTCATCTATCGAGGGTGACCATCCTATGCTTGGCTTTTCTCTTTCCCATTGGCCATCTACTTTCTCAAAAGTCAAGACTGAAGTAAAGCCCCCTCAAAACTCCACTTCAATACTGCTAAATGGTTCACTTTCATATCTTTGAAAAATGCATACACTTACAAGCCAGGTCTTTATAATTTATATGTGGAACCTGGATATTTCTGCCTGATCTAGCTGATTTTAAGTTGATGTGGCTGATGTTGAAGAAAGGGATGGAAGGTGATGTAACCCCTGGAAATGGCCCCTCCCTTCATTACTCCCTGTGTGTGATTTGCATGCACATATGAAATGATGCACATGAACATGCAATATGAACAAATCCAGACAAGATGCAACCTATCAGCAGATTTTCACAAGCCGGAGGAATGCTCACACCTATTCAAATATGAATGGTGTGAACAGTCAGAAGTGATTAAAGTCGGCCTAATTGCTGTCTAAAAATGGTGCTTTGCTTTGCGACAAAGCTTTTTTTACTGTTATTGCCAAAGAAGAAAGTTCTGCCCCAAGGTGGTTGATTACCTCTCTCTTTATACTTGGCTTTAAAACATAATGAAACAAACACAGTTGTACAAAATGGTTGTTTTTAAAGGGGGTTCTGTGCAGTCACTGCTAATGTGGCTTTGTACCCAACAGTAACAATAACACCGTATCTCAGGATTACATTACAGGCTGAAATCTAAGCAGCTTCCTATAGGCAACTTCTTGAGTTCTGAAATATATTTCTGTCTGTGCATGTGACAAAATAAAGAATGAAGAAGCATTGAAAAATACAGGTAGTTACCAATAAGAAGAGAGGAATTACAGATGGAAAATGTTTGAATAATCGTTGATCTATTCTGTCTCCCAAAGGCCGTTGTTTAGACAGCCCCAAGGCTGTGAAAGCCTCAGGGTTGCTACAGTGATGCTACAATGTGATTGATCGAAATAGCTGCAATAAATTGTATAATGAGTGCGAGGTGATGGGATCATGACCATGGTAAAAAGACCAGACTGCGCTTCATTTTACACTCTGGGAGCTTATCACTTAAAGTCATATTATCTTCTGAAGGGGAAAAAAATCCATCTACTCACATCAGAACTGGTCAAGACTGATGGAGACACAGAAGAGAGAGAGAAACAAAGCAGACAGAGACATAAAAAGCAAAGCAGAGCAAAGCATAGATTCTCCATCCCCATATTTCTGTTTGTGTGCATATTCTATGACTTGTTACCACAGTTGCTAATAACCCTTCTGATTATCAGATACAGTGACAGTGTATTCCCTTGTATGTCACCTCTTTAACACCAGCATAAAACATTGAGATTTTCCACTGCTGTCTCTGTGTGTAAAAGCAGCCACGTGTGTCATATTAGGCTTCCATTTTTCCACTTCAAAGACTTCCCCAGTGTTCAGAGCAGCATATGTAAAAGATTTACAGCACTGCATATGAATTGAAATCACTACCTGTTGGTAAGAAATGGGGGGAAACCATTTATAGCTGGCTCTACCATTGTTTGTTCCAGTAATGGTCAGAAACGAGGTAATTATTTCAATAGCCAATAATCAGTTGAAGGTTGATTGCAAGATTAGATAGCTGTAATGCTTGTGCCAAATCTTTTATGAGACATCTCTTTTATATTTGTGTGCAAGACTTTTAGCCACTATTCAATATATGAACAAAGACTGATTCAGGCGCTCATACACACAGTAACACATATTTCATTAATACCAACAATGACAAAAGGGCAAAACGGAGAAACGCGGCATTGATACTTCTTTCAAATCTTTTAAAGACTCACATGGCCTTGGCCAAATCCACATTTAACTCAATAATAATTCCCCTTGTTTTGCAGTTGACCTTCATTGTGACAACCCTACAGAGGCAATGAAAGCTAAGAAGCAAATTTATATTTCCAATAGATTATTTCCACTGGAGCTACTTGGTTTTGTACCTTTTTTTGAAAAGATTCAGACAGCTACTAAATAGACATAAACACGTGAAGCTGACTTATTATGATTACAAAGTTAATATGCCAGATCGAATTCATTGTGCATAGTTTAAGAATACCAATGGCAGGTTGCAAGTTTGATTCCCATCTCCATCTGCCCACATGTTGAAGTGTCTTTGAGCAAGACACTCAACCCCATATTGCTCCCAATGGATTGACAGCACCTTGCACTGCCTCCCTTGGTGTGCGAATGGCTGAATGTGATTAACAATGTTAATCAATTTGGAAATGAACTTTATATGTGATGTGAAGTCCATTTACCATTTTTCCCATTATTTGATAAATGTGATACTGCAACAACAAAAAAAAAATCTACCTGATAGACGCTAAAAGATACACGAAGAGATACTTAGCTATATGTTGAAATTGTAAGAAAATTAAGTTTTAACAAATATTTTGATTGAAGGACAGAGAAATCGAAAAAGAAAATGGAAACAGGCAAAGATTTGCGCATGAACGGGTAGACAGTCGAAGATCAACTGACAAAGAAGGTTGAAATGTAAAGATAGCAGGCAAGCGAAGATACAGCCAGCGTACGAGACAAATGTGGCAGAAGACGATAATGACAGACTGCTATCAGCATATGAGAGAGAACGGAGTGACAGAAAGGAAGAGGAGGGAAACAGAGGCAACACATGCATGAGAGCAAGGCACCCTCCCTCCTTTGTCGGGTGAGGAGACCAGTGTAAATGAGATCGACTCATTTCCAACACATAGACACGAGCTCCCACCCCCATCTGTCTTTGACAAACATGCCCTGATACGCACACAAGCACACACTAACCCAGAAGCGCAAACGCACACGTACCAGCAGCAACAACCACAGATGAAAGGAATCAATAGATTATAGCAGACATCTGAAGAGTCCAGTCTACTCCCGAGAGGATCAACCGTAATTGGTCCAGACAAACAGCCAAAGGACAACAACAATAACAAAGCCTTCACGCACACCAAATGCAGCAATTAATAAATCAGAACAGGAATAGCAAATTAAATCTATGAACAAATATCGACAGGACTTTGAACACATCTCCATTATTCGCGGCCCATTGTTGTGGTCTGCTGCTTTCAGAGAGTGTTTACACCAGCATTTGCATATCTAAATGAATGACCATCGTATCTGCATATAGCCGGGCTTGGTATTTTGTGTTCATTTGCTTTTGGTGGTTGGCAGCTTGTGAGCTGATAAACACTTCCAGGGTTTGGCTTTCAAATCAGACTGGAGGATACTGATGGAATGAAAAACTGGCCTTACACTACTTAAACATGGGATTTCGCCTGGTAATGCTTATGCTTTTACAAATGAATCATATACGTCAACGCCTCTGTGTGTCGCTGGGCCTGTTTGTCCCCTGTGTATGGCAAAGAGATGGAAACCCTGCTACACTCAAGTATCTTGTCCATCTACGTGGTTGAGCCCGATGGCAGTGTGACTTGAGACATAATTGATGTCCAAATCTGGCAGGACTGCAATCCCTTAAGGTTGGAAAGATCGATCAATCTTTTCACTTGAGTGTCATAGCAGTTAAATTAAAAGTTGTAGAGACTACTGCTTTCTGTGGGTGTGATGTTTTTTGTTTGTTTTGTTTTGTTTCACAGGGTTCAACCAAGAAAGGAGTCCATATATGTAAGATGGGGAGGTTTCTTTCTTTCTTTTTTTTTTTTTTTTAGATAACTTTGCTGATTGTGGGCTTGGTTTTCCACAATTCTGTATAAATAATGCTAAATTGCAAGCTCATGTAAATAGATTGTGCTTGGTCTGGGTAGATGGTAATTAACTATGATTAACACCATGAGTGTAGTATTCAAATGAGGGTTTTACATGCATTAGGCTGCTAACAAGCGGACAATCTGCTGGAACTGGTATCGTTCATGTTTTTGCAAGCTTGTGTTCGCTGTGGACTGGATGTAGTGCCCAGAGATAGAGGTGTTGTTGGAAGAAGTTATCAAACATATCATCCTGCTATTACAGCAAGGAAATTAACAAAGAAAAGAAAAGAAAGAAAGAAAAACAATACAAAAAGATTATTGTCACAAATCTAAATTGTGGGAAATAAAAGAGCAATAGAAAAAAACTTGGTGAATGACTGCAAAGCCAAAGGAGGATACATTATAATAATTCACAAATAAAAATTGTAGGCAGAACTTTCTGTCCATTTTTTATACGTGCAAACCTTTAGTTGATCTGATCCTTTTACTTCTGGGCCAAAAAAGTCGCAGTGAAAGTGAGGCCATAAGGCTCCAGTTTATATTTGCATGACACCTCACAGGGTTGTAATGACCCAGAAAGAAAGAGGAAAATGGCGTTAGGCACTCCATGACTGTTTTTCATTGGACTAAATCAAGAATATCTTGTTGCGTTGTCCCCAATTCAATGAAACATGACCATTTGTATTATAAAATTGGGTATCTTAAATGGACACTTTGGTAAGATTAGTGCAGTGAACTGAATAAACATGTTTGAATTCCTGACTAAAATCGAGATTGTGCTGTTGTAGTGTGGTAATAATCGAAATATGAACACAGTGTGCCTCTCATGATAATAACCCGCAAAGACTTTATTAAATCGGTGAGTTCTTTCATGGTTGGTTAGAGCGTCTCTGGAGTCCTACCTCGTCAGTCTGCCTTATGTGTCACGATGCACTCCTGTGAATTCATTACATAAAACAAAGACTAAAGGTGAGATCCATGCCAGGAAATTAAGTGTGTATGGATCACAGATAGCTTGGAACAATTTATGGTCTATGCAAAGGACCTGTAAAGTATACAGCTTCATTTTAAACGTTGACCTTCAAAAACAGCAGGTTTGACCTGACTTGTCCTTTCTGGATATTACTCATGAAAGCATAGATTCATAAATAAACGGAATACCAACCAATCAGACATTCCTTTCCACACTGTGCAAATATTAAATCTTAAAAAAATATTTTATTGACGTGATTGAACGATGTCTCTAGGATCAAATAAAAATAAATACAGTGACTCATGGAATTATGAATGGAATGATGCTTATACTAAAATAAAACAATGATAGAAAGAAATACTGGAGCCATGGTATAAGGAATTTCATTTTGGACTTTCAAAAAGAACGATTTGATTTGAGATGCTTGTATTTTAAATAAATAAAACAATTACAATTACATTGCCCTTTAAAGCTTTGTGGTTGTCATTAAGGACCTGAATAGCTCTGCTTGGTGAATATTTTATTGTATGTTTTAGTGTTTCTGAAAGATGTTTTTTTTTCCCCCCTCTGTGCATGGTTAAACAAATATTCCAACACAACATGTGACCTTTGTTTTGATTCACTCTAGTATGAATATGAAGACCAGGGGAGGCTAATCACAGAGACCATTGTAGCAATTTCAATGATCCGGAAACATTACTCTGACGCAGCGTGAAGGTTCATAAACCTTGTCATTACAGCTTTGATATTTGCTAAGATTTGTTCAGTCAGGGTAACAATAAATAAAGCCTATGTGAGGGAAAAGAGAGGTGAGCTATAAAACTACTGATCCCTTTAACCTTTCCCATCTCAGGCACTGATCAAAGGAAAAGACCACGTGCTTATGCATTTAAAATGAAACAGGTGAAAAATTAATAGAGACAGAGCTATTTACTCATTATGCCCTCTGTGCAAAGACGCACAAGCTATTTCGTAATATAACCGCCCTTAATACCTCCTTTTTTCTGTCTGGTCCAATCATTTAAACTCTCTCCTTTACTTGTGCAGTCGCTCTATTTCTTCCACTTCCGTGCCATCTTGTTCACTCTTCTCTCAGGGAGGCATTTAAGGAACTCCCCTGAAATACTAAGCAGCCGGCCTCAAAAGAAAGAAATACTTCTACATTTACCACCATGTTCCTTGTTAGGCTTGGGCTTCGAGACATTTTGTACTCTTGCATGACGGCTCGGACAGAACTTTGTGTTCCTTTGTTACTCTTGAAGGATTGTGGAAAACAAACAGACATAAAGTCACAAATCTGCAGGTTCATGTTTGTTAATACAAAGAGAGAGAGAGAAAAAACATTTACTATATTGGTATTGCTGGTGGATATTGTGGAGTTTTACCGTTCTGTGTATTCATCTTGAGCTTGTTTTGGAACATGATGTTCAGTTTTAGGAGAGACGTTTTTGGCACCGCCTGTGTTTAAGACAATTACCAACAGACGTCTACTTTTGTCTGCAAGCTGCACTTCGGGAGCAAAGATTCTGCCGAGCAGCTTCCACCTAGAAAGTTGTGCTGGTGCACTAGTTGTTATCGATATAGCTGAACATCAATGCCGAGTCCCCAGGAACTGTGCTGGGCTGTGTGGTGACATTGGCATAGACACCAAGCTGCTTCGGTGTAGCACTCACATTCATCACATGATACACACTGGGCAGAAAACACTGTTCTCGCAAACCATTACTGGAAAACAAGCAGCTGTGACTGTAGTGAAGCCATTTGTAAAATAGTCCTCCAGAATAAACTACGAACCAGGTTTACATTGAATTAATGACGTCTTGAA
The DNA here is from genome assembly GCF_963422515.1 of Blennius ocellaris. Lineage (NCBI taxonomy): Eukaryota > Metazoa > Chordata > Actinopteri > Blenniiformes > Blenniidae > Blennius > Blennius ocellaris. The sequence continues at coordinate 14,170,677 of NC_137663.1, forward strand.
ATCTGGCATTACGGTCGGTGCTTGCAATGTACGTATGTACGATATATTGTCTTCGCAAACGTTTACGAGCACGGTTAGCATTGGACGCTGTGTGCATACGCTATTCATACTTTAATATGCTTAAGCAAAGCTTGCAACTTCTTCTCAACAGGAAACAAACACCTGCTACTGCTTCGGGTACAACTCTATTTTACAATTCTTTTAATTCATTGAGATCAAAAATGTCGAAACATTGGAATCATGTTAAACATGGAGTGTCTGAGAAACATATATGAGGGACTGGTGAAGAGCAGAGAAACTTGTACCGTGATGAAGAAAACAAAAAAAAAGGCTAATCATGGGTTAAAGGTGGAACAGATCCACAGATCTGGAACAACAGCTGTTGACTTAATGAGGTTACGGTTGCACCTGGGGATAGAAAATAAAATGTGTCTTATACATCAGTGAGACATATAGAGTAAATGTTTTGTTTTTTGTTTTCCCTTCATGGTGCATCTTCTGTCAGGCGCATAACCTAAGTGAAGCTGTTCCACCACCCCACGCAAAAGTCAGTGATAAAATAGATCGCTTGTGCTGGTTTGTGCCGAAAAAAATTATGCTTTGTGCTCCTTCCGTTTTTTAAGATATTAAATGAAGAATATTTGAAAAGGCATGAATGTGTGCACGCGCATGTGTGTGAGGCAGAGGTCGCACACACCGGCGCAGCAAGCAATGGTGAAATTTCTTAAGTTCACGCAACTCCCCCACTTTGTCCAGACTGAAAAAAAACAGTCTCAATCGTTAGTGTTGTGTTAGTGCTGGTTTGTGCGGAAATAATTATCGTTTGTGCTGCTTTAGTTTTTAAGAAATAACAGTTTCTCTCCCCATGTATCTGGGCCAGACTATTTCTGTTTTAATTGTGTGTGTGTGTGTGTGTGTGTGTGTGTGTGTGTGTGTGTGTGTGTGTGTGTGTGTGTGTGTGTGTGTTGTGTGTGTGTGTGTGTGTGTGTGTGTGTGTGTGTGTGTGTGTGTGTGTGTGTGTCCATGTGCAGTAGGCTGAAGAATGCCATATATTAAGTTTTATGAGGAAATAAACACCTTTATTTTCAATATTTTTGTATTATTGTTGTGTGTCTTTTGTTTTGGGGATAAGATCCATCCCAACCAGTAGCGTAGACGGCTGTTTGAAGCACACTTTGTAGAATAGAGGGACGACATGCAGGCGCAACTTCAGAAATAAACCAGCTGTGGCCTCCACTGGTAAGAGTATAAAAATTATTTCATTAAGACAAACAGAGTCCAAACATTAGTCTGGCCACTCACTCACAGTTTTTGCAAGTGGACAATAATGTCGGTGTTTAAGAAGGTGATAAAGACGATTAAGAAGGTGTTTCTGTCATTTTATTATTAATTCGTGAGAAAGAAAAATCTAAATTTGAAGTCCAAGATTTGTCAAGCGAGACGACACAAAACATTGCTATATACACAAACGCACAACGTTACCTGAATCAAGAGGGAAACAATGACTCAAATTGACAAAAATATCTATAATTCTAATAATTATTCAAGGTCAAATATAAATACAAATCACCAACCAAGTCTGGACACTTGTGCAGTAACAGTTTCAGTAAACTTAATTTAAACAATATGACTGATGATGTGACTATGCTCTTCTGGCTTTTCTGGGCCATTTTTGATTGTAGTTAGTATTGCATATTAGCATTAGCCAGAGCAATTATCTGCTTTACACATGCACTAACCTCCTGTTTACTGGAGGAGAGCACCCATCCACACTGAAATGGACTCTTTCTTCCTAACAGTTACATAAAAGACGTCCTACTGTGGCACCATTAGCACGAGCCTCCGTCGTCACAGCAGGCTCATGTGATGAGCATCATCTTCTTTCCATAATGCATGTAGGTGGCTGTGCGCCCATTTGTAGTTAATTTCAAGCTTCTTGTTACTGCTCCTTCATGAAGCAGCAATGTCTGGATTGAAGTGCATCGTCATTGTTAACTGATTTAGAATGATGACATGTAATGAGTTTATCAGACGTTGGGCAGATCTGTCAAATGGTGACAGCTCAAGCAGCAGGGAAATAATAGCTCTATTTGCATGAATATAAAAAGAATCTAAGAATTGAAGTTCAAACTATAATAATTGATTGGTTATTTTTGAGGAAACTGTAGCAATGAAGCAAATCATTGTCCCAGGGTTGATAAAAAATATGGTGAAAATAAAGGTTGCAGAACCTTGGTGCAAATATAAATATGCAAATACAAATTTGAGTTTGGGATTTTTTGAATTAAACCTAACATCCATTACTACTTTTTTTAAAATTCCAATTACTATTATATATTTTCTGTTTCAGGATTAACTGCAAATGTGTTTACAGTGAGATTAGCTATCCTGTCACATTTGGTCCATGTGATTTAGTGGCTTACTGGATGTGCCTGTGTTTAAGTGTGTATTTGTGAGCATGGCAGTGTGTGAGTGTGTGGTCATAATGGGCTGCTGTGCAGTGTGTGTGTGTGTGTGTGTGTGTGTGTGTGTGTGTGTGTGTGTGTGTGTGTGTGTGTGTGTGTGTGTGTGTTTGTTCTTGGGAGAGGGTTAAGGTGATTTAGTTGCAGTCGAGCAGAATGCAGACCAACCAGGGCAAGCCAGAGCTCAGACAATTCTGTAGTGGTGACATTAAACGATAACCATTTCGTTATTGTCATGTCCCCTGCTATTGCACAGCTTTTCAAAAGAACTACAACAAATTAAACACTGCTTTGGCTTCAGTCCACACACGAGTGGAATGAAGAAATGGAGTAAAGCTGCTTTCTTTTTCTTTTTTTTCCCTTGGAAAGAAGCCTCGGGGGCAAAACAGAGAGGCCAGCACGATTGAGAGATAACAGCAGTGACCCTGAGTTAATTGGCAATTAGAGAACTGCCAGCAATATTGTTAAAGCCTATAATTAGGACTCGCTCACATAAATGTGTGTTTATGTTTGGAGATGGTCTTGGTTCATGACATGTGAATGTATCGGAGGTCATTTTTCAGATTCTTGCATGTCGTTGGTTATTTCTGTCGTGTGTGCACAGCTAGTTCTCTCTCTCCGTTATTCACTGGAACCATTGTGCTCTGCCATGTCAACAGACAAGAGAATGTGTTTTTACCTGGATTATGCAGTTATTGTTAAAAATATCCATTAACTGCACACAGTTGTGCCCTGGATGGAGTGGTGAGTACAAGGGATCTGAGAATATCCATTTCTGCTATGGAGTATATGTGTGTATAGTCCTTGAATGTCTATGCAAAGCGAACACATTTTGCTGATTGCAGCGGGTCATTTTTTTCACCTTGCAGAGCAATGAGAGGGATGAAAAAAGAGGGAGTGATAAGGGAGGGAAAGGTAGAGAAAGAGGTGCCTCCACTTTGAAATCCATCTTTCGAAGGATGGATTCCCTACTGAGAGCCTTAGGCTTTGTCCTTCTTTCAATCCTTATGGGTGTGTGTGTGTGTGTGTGTGTGTGTGTGTGCGTGCAAAATGGCTGATAGCAGACTCGACTGACACCAGTGGCTGATAGCAAGACTCAAACCACTGGTTCTCCACCTGACACACACACACACACACACACACACACACACACACACACACACACACACACACACACACACACACACACACACACACACACACACACACACACACACACACACACACACACACACACACACACACACACACACACACCTTCCTGTTCTTCCCGCATACCATCAGAGGACCCCTCAGGATGGTCCACGAACTTAGAAGCTGTGTATTTTGACAACTGAACCAAGAAATGGACAAATGACCCTCAATGAAAGCTCAGCTGTGACTTCCTGGTTTGAAGCCCTAATTCACTTGTCCACACTCAGATCAAAATACATAGCATTCTATAGTATCTATTAATAAAATACTTTAACCTTTCATTTCACACAAACACAGATCTTTCCGATATAATTTACCTTTTTCAAATGCACCGCACACTTTGGCAGATGGATATAGCAATATTGTTGGTGTTATTTTTGTTTTGTTTTTAACCTAATGTCCTCTCCTTTGTGTTTTTGCCTGCCTTCATATGCGTGACAATTTTTTAAGGCCTTTATGTCAGTTTCTATTATATTTGCATGGAGGATATCTCAGCACTGGTAGTCTCAGGTAGTCAGTCTTTCCAGATCCATGACACAAGATCAGATGCTTCGTATCTTCGGGCCCTAATGAAGACTTAGCCAAGGTGCATGGCATCACAACAAATTTCATGTTCAACTGTCATTGCATTGCTCAGGTTATCTCATTTCAAAGAGTGCAACTTTGAGGTACAATTTAAAAACTGCTAATGAAACAACAATTTTTTATTTTATATCTTTTTTTAATATAAGTCCTTATTTATTGTATTATTTTCACTCATTGTGTCATGTACAAGTGTGGGTATGTAAAGTGGTGCAAATTATTTTAAGTGCAGCACCAAATCCAAAGAAACGACCCATCATTAAATATACTTTTCAAAAATACAAATCTACCATCAGGAATGTTGAATTTATTTTAATTGAGGGACCAATAAACTGACAGCATAGTGACCTTTAAATAATGGCAATTCTCTTCCCCCCCCGTGGTGTATTACAGACATTTTCAGATTTGAAAAAACTCATTAGTTTAATCTTGTCAAATACTTCAGTATTTGACTGCACCCTTCAGTGTGCCAATGTTATGGACTCCTTGAGCCAAAAACTTTCATGCCAGTGCTTTTTCACTATGGTAGTCAGATTTCACTGCTCTATTACCACGAGGATTACTGCACGCTTCTGGGTCTTGATGTATTACCCTACCTAGTGCACATATCAGAAACACAATGATTAAAATATGGTCGTTGATTTCAAGTTAAGTCATCTTCACATTGGGCTAAATACTTCTGTTCTTGGCTATGGTAACTATAGCTGTTAATGTTCATATGATTTTTCCAACAGATATGCCACCAGATGCTAACACCTTGTTCTAATTTTTCTAAAAAGTTAAAAAGTTTGACTCCATTTTAGGAAAAATGAGCTCGGGTTAGACTGTTGTGAGAGAGGTTAGTTTTAACCTACTGATGCTGTGTTAGTGCATTAATAATAGAAAACTCTTTGAAAAGTGCCAGCAAAGTATGTACAGTATGTACATGGGTCCACTCATTCATCCACACACAATGGTGTGACGTTCAGGCATGCTGTTATGATAACAGCAATTGTTATAGTCTGGAACACTGGGTGGTTAGTCTGCAAGGGAACAAAAAGAGCAGAAAAGTACATTTGCCTCCCATAAAACCTCACATGCTGAGCATGTTAAGATGGTCCATTTTCTCTTTCTATTACAATAAAAGCTCCTTTTCACGATTGTGTTTTATGAGACCTTGTGCTGAGGCCATTTACATAGCATGAACATTTGAAAATTGTGGGGAAAACCTGCCGTGTTCAATGTTTGAAGTTCCTTTGAAGTGATGGAGACTTGGATGCTAAAAATACCCAATTCTGTAGTCGTACCTCCTGGAAACTATTCTCTATTCCACGGGGTGTTTTGTCAGCGAGACTGAAGAAAAAAAGGTTGACGACATCCCAAGCTCTAATTCACAACCATGATCCCCTCTCACTCTCCCACAAACTTTTGTAACCTTGCTGATTATACTGCTCTCACTTCTGTCTCTCCGGGTGAATTTTTTTTGAAAATGGTGTCCTCCAGCTAACCTTACCAGAGACTTGATTGCACTCCACACAACTCCTAGTTGAAATCCTTGTCTCCCCTCAGCTGTACTACACACTTCATGCTTGCTTTGGTTCTCCCAATTCTCCCTTCTCCTCTTGTATCTGATCAAAAAATCCTCCAGTAGCCTTCATCCTCTGCTTCTATCCACAACCACACCTGCCTACCTTCAAAGTGAAAACAAGGTGATACTTTATTGATCTTACAATGAACACAAGGGGTCAGAGTGCAGCAGCACAGAGAGCAAGATGATGGAAGGGAACTGTTGTCTGTGGAGGACACTTGAGTAAAATGGATGCTGTGGTCTTGTTTGTTTTTTTTTTTAGGATAGGATAGTCTCTTCATCTTTTTCTCAGCTCCTCTGATGTGCACTGCAAGAAACTTGTTGGATCCACACATTAAAGGAACAGTGAATATCTACATTCTGAACTGTGAACATGTTAAAGTCTGTCATTCAGAAGTTATTAAAGCCTCTCGCCCATACATATATTTTCACACCATTAGCTTTCGCTGGTTAAGCTGATGGCACAAATATGAAGTTAATTAATGTTTTCCTAATGCATTAAATCTACACATTTCCTTCAATTCTCAAACGCACATTGTTCTATATGTGCGATCCTGTTATTCAAGATCTCAAACTGAGTTTGATGCTGACTGCACATCATTTAGAGTTAACATAAATAGATACAATATTGATCTTAAAATGAGCATTCAAATCAAAATGAAAATAAAAAAGGAGGATCCTGAAATGAAAATTTATCTTTTTGCCTGTTATGCTGGCATGTCTTTAATTTTTTTCACCAAACAACAACACAACAAAAAGGTTGTTCAATGAATAAAATATTTTGATTGATATGCACAACAATGAAAAACTAAGGATAAGAAAATAACAAAAGAAGAAAATAATCAAGTACATTTGAAAGCACCCTGTTCGAAAAAGTCCGAAGACATGTGTAATATTTTATACACTCCTAATTAGTTTCTGACTGATCACGATTAAAAAATGTATGTCAATATCACTATACATTCCATTACAATAATACCCTGTTATATGTACACGTACCACTCATTGATTCATCCATCTCATTGACCTCTTTATCCAATCCTGAGTTGTGGGAGCCAATCCAAGCTGACGACACAGTGTACAATTTGAACTGGTTGCCATAGTGATAAAAACACAGACAATCTCACGCAGTCACATTCACACCTCTCTGTACTCTGAATTGCATGTTATTGGACTAAATGTAAGAAACAATAGAACCCACACACGCACAACCAGAACCTGCAATCTAATTCTCACTGGAGACCAGAGTGCGGACGACTTCACTCTTGTGAAATCTACATCTTGACGACATTGCCTACGTCCCATCTTCTGTCCAAAATCTGAATCACTTGGCTCGTGTGGGAATCTAAACTAAAGCAATGCCTCGAGGCAGAAGAGGCCGTGTACAGTGTTTTTCCTCCGATCCCTTTGAATCTCAGTCCTTCCAGAGATGAGAAGATTCAGTGTCAGCAATTTGACTGCTATATATGCTTACGCAGCTCTCAGTAGGTTTGTTTTTGCAAGACGTAGTTTTCCCTTTGCATATCTGTTTACTGAAAAATCAATTAAAGAACAGCATTAGATGTTCTGCCAATGCCCCCAGCATGTTCGTACAATGATGGATTCATTATTCATCATAGTTTGATATATATATATATATATATATATATATATATATATATATATATATATATATATATATATATATATATATATATATATATATATATATATATATATATATATATATATATATATTTTATATATAGTCTGAGAAGTTGGAACAATAGTGTGATCAAATCATAGTGAATTGTAATCAACATATTAACACATATTGCATAAAATCATTTGAAAGTAGTCACAATATTTTTATTTTTAGATATTCCTTGGTGCAAAGATGGAAATAGATGGAATATTGTGGGTTTGTGTCTTTCCTGTCAGTCTTGTGCAGATGCCATGAGAATAATCTCTGCATTCCCCCTACCGTACACAGACAACCGCTCACCCACATCCTTAACGCGTGGTGAGACATTGATGGTGAAGCAGTCGTAGGTGGCAATCTTTGCCTCAGGAGAGGTTACGCCAATGTGAGCCTTATAGATTCTCAGGGAAAGAGGCTTCTTTAGATGAATGTGCTCACAATTTAGAAAAAAAAAAAAAGAAGTTGGACATGAGGAGAAGAAAAAAAAAACTGGAGATTCTCAGGAGAAGAGGGGGAGGGAAGAACTATTAAACATTCAGAAGTCATGAGTCAGCATTTGCAGCGGGGAGCCATAAACAGAGGGCCAGAGCTGGAGAGGGGTTAGTCTTTCTAAGCCATTGTAGGCCTACTAAACTGAACCACCACGGATAAACAAACTCACTGGACCCTGGGCAAAATGGCTTGGTTTGTTTATCTTTCTCAGGCCCTCGAAGACAATGTTACACACCGGCAGTGGTCTTACATCATTTGAACAACATCATAAGTCAGGCTGGAGAAAACAGCGAGACAAGAATGTGTTATGTAGCTAGAGGTGAAGGGATGTAAAGCAGAGGTGAAGCTGGGTTACAGTATGATCGAAAATTAGGCGCAAGGGAGCGAGTGAGGTTTTGCTGAAGGATATAAAAGAGACGCTTGAGGGGAAAAGTTACGGTGAGAATGAAAGAAGACACTGAGAAACTCAGAAGAGTTTTCACAGGGAGAAATGGAGGAGAGGGGCTAGCTACTCTCAATGTGCGTGTGATTTCACCCATGACAGATAACTGTAAGCTTGACTGAAACATCGCTTGAGTACGAGATTATACTTTCAGCTTCCTTTACTGTATCGCGCATTGCATAACCTCAGTATTTTCAAATCTTGATCTTCCCATTTAGATTCTTAACAACCAAATGAGTCTTATTCTCTTACCGGTAATCTTTTTTTTTTTTTTTTTATATTAGCAATGGCAATGGCAATGATGAAATAGGCACATCAAAATGAATTTGCATCTTCCAAAAACAATTTTATATCAGCCATTATTTCATGGAGACGGAACCCAGCTGAAACGAAGCGGCTTTCTCTGTATTGTTTAGTGTCTGTGTACGACTCTGACTTGATAAGGTGACTCAAGTCTGTTTGTTTGTGCCCACACACTTGCCACCAAGACAAACAGAAGTGCACATGTCTGTATGTCAAGAGAATAACTGGAGAGAGAAACAAAAAGAACTCTACACATAAAAGGGAGAGGAAGTGAATCGACAGCGAGGAAGGGAGGAAAAAAAACAACGTTCGTTTAACACATCTAACAAGAGGGAAACTAAGGGCCAGCATCTGTCTCCGCTCTGCCACCTGCGAGCCCAAACAATCATATACAGTATGTATGCAGCCAAACATTGGCCACATACCAAGAGCAGTTTGGAGAAGGTCCCAGCGTGTTGGAGTCCCATGCCTTGTTAACACATTTGGCCCCGGTAGAGAAACAAAGCTGCTCTTTGCTCCGGTCAGTATAGAGAGAGACAAAGAAATGCAGTCTTTCATACAGGATCTAAGACAAAAACATCAGATCATTCAGTCAAAGGATTTTGTATGGCCAAATTCCTGTTTGTCTATTCATTAATGTTGATCAACATGTCAAAAATGTTTTCATTCAAACAGAGTGGAAGTGGCACTCTTACACTATTATCCACTTTAGGATCAAGGCAGAAGCACTTTCTATCCCTCTCACTGTTTCTCAAACTAAAATATAATATTTCATTTCTTATGGTTAAGAACAAAATTATATTCATTGGAAACAATTCTTGCTGGATATTTGCAAAACCTTTCAGTTTGCTGCTGTTTAATCATATACATTTGTTGTCTGTTCAACCATCTATTCTTTTTAAAGAATAGTGGTAAATTATAGATATATCTTAGATTCTCACCTAAGATTAAAATAAAATATCTTAAAGGATCATTTTCTTGCTGAGAAGCATTAATGATTAAGTGACTAACGCATCCCTGTTTATATATTCATTCATTTCATTTCATTTCATTTTATTTATTCTTTTTTCAAGGTAATGCAACCTAAAATAAAGCAACAATCCAACAAAAAACAAACAAACAATACATTCCATGAAAAGAAGAACAGGAGTTGGATGAAGAAAAAAAATCTTATAAACTCCAACCCCATTCTTGAAGAAAAACGTACAAACTAGATGGCCTAACCGATGTAAAAAACAGCAACAACAAAAAAACAACAATTACATATACACATACATACACATACACACATACACACACACACACACATTTACACACATATACACACACATACACACACACACACACAATACACACACACACATACACACACACACGCAAAAACCAGATGTAATCAACTTTCGATTTTAACTTTTTATTTTTTTATTTTTATCATTATTATTACTATTATTATTAATGATTGTTTGCTAAAACAACAGTGATGCAATGGTGACAACAGTGGCAATGGAAACAACGACAAGGCCACCAGACCACACAACGAACACCCACACACGCACACAGGCAGGCATGCACGGGCACACACAGGCACACACACAGCACACACACAAAAAGAAGAAGAGGATGTATGGATGTATATGTGATGAGCCCTATGCTGTGTATTGCATTAAAAAACAAGGTTTGAGTGGGCATCTGTCGAAAGATGTTCACCCTCTCACAGCTGCCCAGCACCTGCTTGTCCTACATTTGTGATTGACTGTGTGATGCCCTAAAATAGGTGGTGTATTTAAAAAAGAGACAGGAGTTAGCAGAAGTCCAGAGGTGCTACGCCCCAGACATTCCCCCACTCCTGCTTACCCTATACTGAGGAGGATGTGTATGTTCGTGATGAGCCCTATGCTGTATTGTGTGTTAAAAAAGCGAGGTTTGTGTGGGCAGATGTTGACAGATGTATGACCTCCCACAGCTGCCCAGCACCTGCTTACCCTGCACTAAAGAATCTTTAATGATTTTATTATTATTGTTTTTTTTCCTCTTTATTACTTTTTTTTTTTTTTTTAATATACTTTTGTTTCATATACTGTAAGCATACCCGTATGCACCCATACACACACACCCATACGCATGCATAGGTACACGCCACACAACCAGACAGTCCCGCCACCGCCCCCATCACCACCGCCGCACCACCACATCACCACCGTCATCATCATCATTATTGTTGTAAATTTTAACGTTTTTCACATTCGTCTCTGTACAAGTTAAGTGTCCTCTGTTTATACTTATATTTAAATTGAAGAATATTTGAACAACAATGATGAAGAAAGAAAAGGTTAAATATATAAGAATGAAATGGAAGTGAGACTTATTAGTTTAAAGTCTTACTTGGCTTCATCAAAATGTCTGTCTCTTAAGGTATTAATTCAAAGAAATAACAACATACCACCTATGTGGCTCATTCCCATATTTTAAATATAGCCTTCTGAAGTGGATGAGAAATGAGTAGGTGCCACGACTTTGCGGTCATGTCTGGTGCCTTTGAACATTAGCTCAGTGAATTTGCCCTACTGGAAATTGCTAAAGAATTTTGAAAGCAGTACGGGAATGATTCATCATTTCTTACCCAAGGCTTCCACTACAAAAGAAATAGCATTTTTCTATTCACTTCATGATTTGAAGTGACAGTCACCATGTCCCCTCAGCATGACTCTCTGAGTGCCTGGCTAACTCTGAGGTGGCTGCCTGTCTAATTGGCCAGGCGAGGTATTGAAGAGTCTGGGCCAGTAGCAGAGCAGGGAGGCACAGATAACAGGCTTATCACCAGGTGAGAAACAGTGTGGACCAAAGGCCTTTATTTTCTTCTTTTTTTCCTGCAACAAATGGAAAGCTTATTTACTGCAATTTCCTGCAACACTGATACCCATTCAGAAATACTTTGCAATGCATATTTGGCTTTCAGTGTTTAATTTGTAAGACCTTATGTGCAGACCCTGTGAGCTACATTCAGTCTAATGTCTTCATTTGATGTGGAAATGCTACAGCAGAGAATAGCCCAGGTCTTTTAGGCAAATAAGGGTTTCACTGAACACAATAGATATCCATTTATGGAACATTTTTCACCATTAAAATGCCTGCTCGCTCTTCTCCACTCCCAATGAAGACTATTGCTGTAGGACCATTATTGGGAAAGTAAAAGCATACAAATACATATTCCTAAAACCGCTCAACTTGATAGAATTAACATAAAAGTACCCTTTATGTGTCATTTATAAAAAAGCTATGACAATGCATACTTCAAAAAATTCAATAAACCTTTTATCAGGGGAAATACATATTCAGTCAGATTCACTCTTTATATTTATCGTATTTCATTGTTAATTCAGCAGACAGTGAAACACACAAGAAAAAAAAGAGAATCCGAGCAAAACACATAAGTGCGGCAGGTTTACTAATAATCTATTGACTAGACTGAGCATCTAAATGTACCTTCTCTTAAATGTTAAAATACAGTGTGCACCATTGTACCAAGGATGCAGTGCATCATGCAGTAACCTATATTATACATTCATTTTGAAAAATAAGTTGTTATGGCAGGTAAGCTAAGCTACATAAAGGTCAGTACATTAAAACCCAAGTTCTGAAATCAAAATGAAACCACTTAGCAGCTCCATACATGCAGTGCACTTTGCTTGACAATGTGATTGTCTGTAATTGCGGCGCATTACTCCACTTCTTATGCATCTTTTGTAAACACCTTCCAGGTATTTTTAAAAGGTAACATCCACATAATGACAGGCAGAGATGGGAGCTGGGATCACATGCCCATTGTAACTGACATTCACAAAGGTCAACACTTCATCCATCAACTTCTCAATAAACCTCCCCATCATCCCGGCTGTCCCTTTTTGTATCATTCAATCCACCAGCCTCGCCACGCGACAAGCTAATTTCTTTGGTGCTCGGACTGCCACGAGTAGGATCATTCTCATTACTACAACAAAACTCTACTCTGAATCCACGCCCTGATGTGTGGAGTAAAACACATCTGGAGGCAGAATGTATCTTCGCCAGAGTTTAATTTTCAGCTCAGCTATATTATGCACATTTTATACAAAAAAAGACACATCTTTAAAAGAAAAATCCAATGGCTCATGAATTGTTTTCATTAATCATGCCTTTTTGTTATTTGAAAACTCAGTTTAAGTCGCTCCTGTTCATCGCAACAAATAGGGGAAACCTGTCCCATTATTAGGAACCATGACATTTATCACACTTAGATAAGACTCGGAGTTGCATCAGTGCTGAACGTGTTTGTAAATCATAAGTTATTTACTGTGTCTTAGGAGTGGTGAACAAAACAACATCCATAAAAATGTCTGACTGAAAGTCGAAAACATTAAAGGTGCAATCACAGGTTTTTATGATAATAGGTGAGGGAGGAAATAACACACACGTCCCTCTCCATTTCTGAGAGCTTTGCAGTATGTTAGAGTGATTTCCAATACCATCTTTTACCTTCAAGAGAAATTTGATTTTCATTATTTAAAATTCATATATTATGATGGAATGACATAATGTAGCCTTTGAAAGAAACAGTGACTATTCCATTCACTTATTAGAACTGTTATAAATGATGATCATCGTACTTATATTTTAGTATATCTGGAAATGCAAATGGCTCATGTGATGTTGTGGGAATAGTGAGAGAGAATTGTTCACCCACAGAGAATTCTGATGTAATATAACACAGAAAGTCTGTCGGATGGAGACTGGCCGAGCAGACAATAAGGGTTTCATCCTTGTTTTTACTTTCCTTCTTTTGACAGCTGCATTAGACAGATCGAAGATGCAAAGCCAAAAGCTGAGGGAGTGATGGGCAACTATTTGGAATGATGAATTGTTGAGTTGGGTTTTTTTTTTTTGCCAAACTTTTAATAATTTACTTTCTGCCTTATGGGCATGCCACATACATGGCTGGAGGCTGGCTGTTGCAGGTAGTTTCAATGATGCAACAGTGTGAGTTTATTTTTTCTCCCCTGTTAAAGAAACTGATGGGAGTAACGTAATGAAGGCAATGAACACATTGCTTTCAGAAATGCCCAGAGCGCCTGCTGAGAGGAGTTTGCCCATGAAATATGTACACAATTCTTTTCACACCAGAGTCAATGATTCAGATATCGGATAAATGAATTCACACATTTACATGGCAAACAAACTGAAACTAAACAATAGTTTGTTTCTGTTTATCCATGCTGCCTACGACAACACGTTGTACAAGTTGTAACTTCAAACGCGAGCTCTGAGGAGCGTCAGCATTTGCTAAATGACAGTTGTGGGTTCTTATCTGTCCCTAATCCCAATAAATCCCTATAACACTTCTTTCAGATTTGTTTTGGATGAATTAATTTGGAAGGAACATGTCAAAGCAGTTCCTTTTCAAACATGATTCGTCATGTTGTCTTTTTCCAATTCCATGTGAATCAAAATAAACAAATGTTAGATGAAGGAAATTTAAACGAAATTTTACGAAATAACATTTTGTAATGTTTGTTGCAAGGAGTGAATTTTTGAGACAACTGACAATTTTTTTTGTAGATTTATTAACGTTTAACACCAGATTATGTATGGAGTATTGTGTTTATGTTGGGTTATTTTCTACATGTTAGGAGGTTAATATTACAACCTGTCAGCCTCTTCTCGGTTCTCGCCATGTGGTGACCTACACCAGATATTTGTTGTAACCAGGTCGAAGAAATGCGGTCATATAAATAGTTAATATGACTACCACTGACCACATCATGGTCACCTATTAATAAATAAGCATTTATTCATGTGCTAATGACAGAAAGGGTTTCACATTTCTTTGGAGATTATACTTTTTGCATTCAGTCCTACGTTTGTCCAAAATTATGTAAACATGATCATAAATAACATGAAACCAACACAAATTTGAGCCGTGGAGTTTACCAAAGCTTATGCATGCTCATAAAATCGGTTTGTAAAAAGATCTTAAAAATCACAAGAAGTCCTGTTGTGTCCATTTGAAAAGGAAAAGGATCATTTTGATTTATGAATCTTGTTAGGCTGAAGTAGAAACTAATAAAAACACGAATTGATTAGCAAAGGAGACATGAAATTTCCTCAGTATTGATAACTTGAACAGAAGGTTAAATCGCTCTTTCAGCCACAATGCACAAAAGATGTACGGAATGTCTTTTCAACAATAGACTGAGACTCAATTTTCATGCATGAATAATATTTGACTCATCGTTCTCCAACCCATGACCTTCACACAGGAGTAGGCATGAATTTCTATCAATATTTTCACATTATCATTTGAAATATTTCAAGTTTTTACACAACTTGTGATTATGACACATAATGAACCTTGAAAAGAATTTTCCTGTGTGTAAAATGCTCATTATTTCCATGTGGGAGTATTTATTAAAATGAGTGTCATCCACAAACACTTCGGCATGTACAGGAGTGACATCAAGGAAGTTTAGTTTGACCGCGAGATCTCCTTCTGTCGCTCTCATTGTAAAGTCATAATTCTTTCAGCAGATAGAAGGCTTTGCAGATAAATACACGCCACAATTAGGCATTGGCCGTGATGACTGATGTTGTTTTCTTGGTTAGACAGCCTCATGCTGTCACTTGCTGCTGCTGCATTATCGTCACACCCCAGTCGATGTTTCTGTGAGCTCAGTGCTTCCTTGTAGGGAGTGATGAAGCAAACACTGTTTATATTTCTCATTCACTTGCTAATCCATTTCACATCTGACAAGAACTTGTACAAAGATCTGTTTTCTTCAAATGGATCACTTTTGTGACATGGCTGTCTTATTTCTCAGACAATATTAAAATGCATGTAAAAGTGGGTTCATAGATTCTTATCTACTAACTGACTCGGAGGAATATTCCTGGAATATAGGATGGATTGAGCTTTATGTACGTTAAATATAGCAAACATAAGTTACTCATTGGAATGCAATGTAATGAAACAACATGACTCCACCTTCCTGTGGACACTTCACACCTTATGTTGGTCCTATCAATATGCACTGAATAAATCTCTATGTCAGCCCATGATTCCATATTGAAATATTAGGTTAGTGACATTTATTGGAAATCAGCTGAGCTCTGTGTAAGTATTTTACATGATCAATAACCTCTTTTTCAAAGCTCTTTTAACTCTTCATAATCTTTCAAACATGATTTTATACATTTTTTTTTCAAACTATGAGACTTCTTCTCCATGTCCTCATCTCCCAAGAGCCATAAATACAAAGGTGGGCATATTTGGGATATACCATCTGGAAGATAAGCTATATGGATTCCAAACTGTATCAGAAAAGATGGACCTGCTACGTGACTGCTAACGTCAGATTGAAATCACACTCATCTTTTTTCCCCCCCTTTACAGCAGTATTTCATTTTCTCCCCGGGGTGTGAAGAGCACTTTCCACACCCTGCTTGCACACCCAGCACAACGCTGAAGAAGATGCTCGTCTGCCGAGGGAGGCTCGGAAAAGAAGAGTTTATATCCATCTCTGGCAGTGGCACAATTCCTTGGAGCCTTGTGAGCTCACAGCTCCACATTAGCAGCACAGTCGAGGTCTCCAGCACTCCTCACACTCACCTACACTATGATAAACAAATGCCTCCACCTTCACATACATCCTATTAATTATTCACTTGTGAATTTTTTTGCACTTTACAGTTATGCTTCCCTTATAGGAACAGTAGATAAAAGTCAAATCTCTGTGTGCAAATTTGCATATCAATAAGTGAGCGCCAAGAACATTTCTGAAGAAATGATGTACAGGCAATGCTGTCAGCCGCTTATTTATTCAGAGAATACATGTTACAGACTATAATATGCATATTTGTGTTTGTTGCTGCATGCTGCATGCAACAAACTGTTATTATTATATCTACTGATGCCAAAACAAAGAAGAAAAAACATCCTGGTGTGAAACACATTTGCCGTAAGTGTCAAATGTTGCTTTTTCAGGGCATCTTCAGCTCCCCCGCTCCCTCTACTATCTTCTTAATCCAGTTTCCTCATTTAAAAAAAAATTCTATACTCTTTTCTCTTGCTGTCCTATTCTTGTTCCTTTCTACCAGTCATGAGCCTCACCATCGTTTGATGTTCTCTCCTCGAAGCTTTCCGCCCCTTCCACTGTGGAGACCTGCTATGCATGCTCACCAATACTACAATTTCTAGAAAATGCAAAATCAATAGTGTTTCATGTTGTTTCTTCGCATTGCAAACGTTGGGCTGTTTATCCACCGATAGGGAACGTGGGGTTGGCTTTGAGAATACCATGGGGCATGTTAGTTTTACCTTACACAAGATGTTGAAGTCGGGCGGTAAATAAGCTGAGAAATAAGGAAATAAAGTTGCAATGGAGACATTATTAGACTGTAGGGGTAAGTTGCGAAGGAAATAACGAGCCAAGAATAAACAGACAGAAAGTTAAAGCTTAAAATATGAAGGGAGAGAGGAAATAAAGAAATGAAAAAAAGAAAGTAAAAAAAAAAAAAAAAGTGAGAAGGAAATCAAAAAACAAGTCACCCGGACACCAGGCAGAGCAGATAGCGTTTTGGGCTAAGTTGCATCAGGTTATCTCACACTTGAACACTGAGCTAGACTGTGCATTTGGGTGCATTCATGTTTCCAGAACAGCCTCGGGCTGAAGGATTCCCATATTGACAGGCCGACTGCTGGCTCCTTTGGTCTTATCAAAACCAGTTCAAATTTCTTCTTTTTATCTCACCACATAAAGAGTCTTTGCTCGATCATAGAAAAGGCCGTTCTCTCGCTGTGGCACTAAGATCCCGACCAGCTCATGAGACAAACGACATGCTGCTAAATATGCAATAAAAGGTAACATGTAAAAGTTTAAACACAGCTTCAATTACATACATTGAACATATACCAACAGACATTGTATGTCTGAGTTGGTTGAATCTAAATGTATTGACACCAGTTTAACTGCTTTAATCTTCAACTTTCTTGAGGAATAGACTCTTTTTTAATAGAGGAAATACTAACGACACTTGATCACTAAAAACCTGCAATTGATATCTCTCTCTGTCTCTCCCTCTCTCTCTCCTCTATCTCTTTCTTTAGACCAACAACAGCATGCTACATTCATATTTCCAGATGGGCTTTCAGTAACCTTCGCCAAAAAAACACCTGAACTTATCAAGATGTAAAACCTGAAGCTCCTCCACAGAGAATAGAATGGGAAAGCTGCCAGATCATTCTATCTGAAACAGCCGGATTTATTTACAAGCTGAGGTTTTTGATCTGTTTGTTCTGACATTCTTCAGTCAAACAAACAGACATTTAAAACAATAGATTTGTCTTCAGCAAAGAAATAAAGAATGTATGAAGTTCCTATTTTCACGATTAACTTCATTAACTTTCCTAGAACATGAACATTTAAAAGTTTATTATCTGGATTTTTGTACTTTGAGTTAATTTTTTTTAAATTTTGCATAGGGAACAGTATACTGTTAATGTGTGGAACAACCACACAGTTCTACAAATCTTAATCTATTCTTTTCTCTTTTATTCTTTTTCTATTATATTCTTACACTGCTGAAAAAGCCACATTACCCTGTCTCGTAACAATAGCTTGATTAAAAAGTAATTTTGTAGTATCCTTTGCCAAGTAAGCAGATAAAATGTTTCAGAAAGCTACAGAAGAACATTTCACAATTAAGATGTGTGCCAATCTATCTCATTGACACAGCCATTAATCATCTATGGTCTCTAGCCATGAAGCCTTATTTCTGCTGCCCTGAAGCAGCAGATAGTCTGCTGGTATGGCCACATGAGCTGTGTATGTATCCTGTCTGGACACCAAGGTGTGGCAAAAGAGGAAGCATTTTCTGAGAAAATTCAACACAGCAGAATAAGCAGAGCTGCATGAAATCCAATCAAAACTAACGGCAGCTGGCATCTTGTTGTCTATGGAAGTCCCAGGACTCTTTTGGATCTGCAAAGGATCTCTATGGCATCATGATGCTACCAGGAGGAAGACAATTGTAAGACGTAATCGCCTCTCGATTTGATGGGGTAAACATTTGTGTTTATAATCAGCAGAAAAAAAAAAGTTTTGGTAAAAGTTTGGGACATCCTTTTAATTATTGGCCTCTGCACATGTTTGATTGGCCTTGAAAAACTCTGTAATAATGGCTGATAACATAACTGCTGATAATGTGATAACATGATAATAATCTAATAAATGAAATACAAAACCACATTTCCATCATTGACAAAGAGTGTTAAAAAGAACATATGTGAATAAATATGGCAATCATGCCATGCATCAAGCGGCTGCTTTTTCCTATTTTTTTTACATCATTGCCTGCAGCTTTTAAATTTTAAAATGTTAGTTTTCTAGATCACTTGACAGAATAATAAGCCAGTGTAACAACATTTTGCTCAAATATTATTTGGATAGTGGATTACAATATTAGCTTGATTATACTTAAAATGGTCAAAATCCCCTTTACAACACAAAAATGGTGCTGCCTGTGTTTTTAAAACAAATTAGTATTATTGTATTTTTTTCTCACTATTGCACTGTTGACATTTGAGTCAATTTCAAAAATGATTGACAAAAAAGTTCAGGTAGTCATACGAGATTACTCAATAATGATAAACGATAAAGCCCAGTACCCTCTAGTGAAATGTGTGACTATTTCAGACGATTTCTTTAATTTAAAAATTCTTCTCTTCACATTTGTATGGAACCTGCAATTGTGAGTGAGTTGAGTGAAAAGACGCCATACGCAAAATATATTTGCCAATTTTTCCTGCCGAAACTAAATGACTTATTATGTCATGGATTCTTGTTTGATGGCTTGTGTCTGAAGAAATAAGAGTCCCTCTGGAGCATGTGTTCTTCCACATGCTCCAACCCGGTACCTCCTCCTCATGCTGGTCACCAGCCTGCTCACACACTGCTGTGGGACAGCTTGCCATTCTTCATCCAGCGTTTCTCACATTTGCTTGAGGTCACAGTCAATAGTAGAATGAGCTATTTGGCATCAACAGAATAGATAAAAAATAAATAAATAAAATAATAATAATAATAAATCAGTTGTACAATGCACACACTCGGCTCTGTCGTTCATCCCACAAATGCATGCTCCTTATAATTGTGGAAATTCATTTTTTTCATCTGTTTGAGATTAGGTGTTAGAATAACAGAAAAGTAATCAATCAAGCATGATGTACAATGGGGTTTTGTTACATTCTTAACACAAATATGTCAGGTATTAGTAAAATATAATTTGACTGTAATTTTAACTGGAAAATTTTGCATTAAATTTCGTGTGTTCCTGCCGCTTGTTGCCGACCATATCCCCTCTTAAAGTGGCAGGCACACAGAATTACTGTCCCAACAAATGAGTATGGACGTGTTTTGAAACAATCCCGAATGCCTTCATTAGACTGTTGTTTATTACTTTTGTTGAGTTTTTGTTTTCTCATTTTTTGCAATGTCAGCATTACGAAAACAGATTTTCAAAACCATCTTTTCCTGACGTTAACTGTCACAGCTATTGATATTTTTCCCCTGGTGGTCTGGAGTCCGGGGCCTGCGTAATAAGAATTGACTGCGTAAAAAATATCACTGGATGTCTCATATTATTCTTTTCCATCTCAGTGAGGATGAAGACAGATTTGTGTGGCGAGAGTAAAGTTCTGTGTACTTCTCTAGACTTTGTGTGTTTGAGGAATAGCAAAAGGACAGGAAGTTCAGGAAGTAGTTTTTCTCTTGTATTAGGTCAGACAAATTCACTTTGATCAGATGTCCCAGAAGGGGCTTCAACGTGACACAGGTTCATGCTCTTCACATCGCTTTCTCTTTGTGGTTTTAGTCTTGTTTTTCAAACATGGTGTTTTTAGAAAACAAAGCTGACTTTCACTACTAAGTTTTTGGGACGTTGGATTAGACATATAGTAATAAGCGATTTGAAAGAGGAAGGGGGCAGGAACTTGTGAGGCATGTTGTCTGCAACTTTCAAGTGACCACTCGAAGAAATAAAGACAGATGTGATAACACGGTGTATACACAGCAGGACTGTGGCAGAGCACCAGATCAGTAAAAAGGTTAGAGAGTAAGAGTGAGAGAAAGACAGGTGAAGAGGTAGATAAGTGAGAAGAGGACAGAGAGTGCTAGTAAGAGGTTAAGCACACACACTTACACCTGCAGTTAAAGCCTTCACCCTGCCATATTATCCCTGGCCTTGCCTCTCCCACCCCCACCCCCACCCCCACCCCACGCTCACGGATGCCAAGAAATCCGATTTGCCAACTTTGGGAAGCTGTGTGTGACAGCCAATTACTGGGGAGAGGACTCCCAGTGGAGTCACCTCCTCACCTCACAGCCCAAACATCTGGCTGTCAGACAGTCAGGGGAGGCAGGTAGATGGAACAGCAGGGAGACTACGGCAAGCTGGCAGGCCGACGCAGTCAAATGTTCACCCTCAAAGTTGTTCGCTATCAAATATCAGAAGTTCAGTCATCATTTCACAGTTAACTCCACCAGAAAATTATATCTTTAATTCGGACGGGAAATTAATTTCTATAAATATGAATTGATGCCATACATCAACATCAAGTAAAGGCAACTCCCATGAATCTTACTTCGGTTCTTTACAAAGCACTTTTTGCATTAGTCAACTGTTGTGGCATGGCCTCAGTGTATTCAGAGTGTTTGCCAGAAATCAATGTATTTACATTTGTGATCACCTGGGAGCTAACTGTGGGGCATCATTAAACAACAAACAAACAAACAGCTTGTGTTCCTGTTGTTTAAATTGCCAACACAGTTTTTGGTGAAGAGACAAATAGTGCTGCCCAGCATGCATACACTCAGTGAATATTTAAAGTCTATGGTAATGTTCTTTGACCAAATTAACGTACCGGGACGCCAACTGGACACACACTTCAGATTTGGCCCAGTCTCCCTTTCTCAATGTATAAACTGGGAGGGCATTCAATGAGTTTATTTGTTTTCCTGGAGTGTTAAACTGTGTTGAGTGCTGGAATAATGGACTTCAATGACGACAGTTTTTGATATTGCAAGAATGTTTAGTTGTATAATTCATCAATTTGTCATAATTTGCAAAATCTCAATATTTGTTGCTAATTAATGTCGGGGCTTTTTTCAGCTTTGCTGAAAGTTGCTTCTGCTGTTAGTCTGATGAATTACAAAAGCTTCATGTTCATGACGTTTTTTATTTCGTGTAAAAAATAAATGTCATTAAAATTTGCCACAAAAAAACATGCAGCCACTGTTTTTTTTTTTTTTTTTAAATCCAGAGTCAGTTTGTCTTTGAAACTCAGCTATAATTGCAGAGTGTAGATTTGCTTCCCAGTCTGGTGGAAAACTAAATGATCAATAGTGAGTAAATTCTTTTGAAGCTGAGGCCAATGCAGGAGCAAGCTCAAGTTTAACTTGGAAAATGAGATTGCTTGACCCTTTTACTCACTGGCCATGCAGTGCAACATCAGTTTGTCATGAATAATCTCTCACTGTCTCCTTGTCCCCTACTTTTCCTCTCCTATCCCATATTGCTGTTGCAGTTGATATTTGTTGTAAAGAGGACAGCCAATAAATGAATAAAAATTGAGGGAATTGGAAGGCATAGTGCAATATGTCCAGCCACTATGCACTCCCACCTGCAACACATTATGACAGGAAGATATGTGGAAATGGCGAGAAGAGGAGATGCAGGGGAGAAAGAAAGTCCCACATTCCTCGCCGAGCAGCGAAATTGAAGGGGAAATAATATGTGGCATGTCAAAATGCAATATCACCCCGTTTACCCTGATGTTTAAGCCCTTCCCTGGCTCTAGTGCTCCCCAAGAGATGCCAAGAATTAAAAATGGGAGAGCGATATGTTGTGAAAGGAGAAGGCATATGAAAGCAGAGGGTGGATGGAGAGTTGAAAATGAATATGAGAACGAAGCAGAGAGAAAGCCAGAGAGAGAGAGAGAGAGACAGAGAGAGACAGAGAGAGAGACAGAGAGAGAGAGAGAGAGAGAGAGAGAGAGAGAGAGAGAGAGAGAGAGAGAGAGAGAGAGCAGCTGGTAATAGGGATATAAAGTGTGTAATCTCTGACTCGCGCAATAACATTTAGCTATGGAACGACGTGTGGAGGGCACACACACACACACACACACACACACACACACACACACACACACACACACACACACACACACACACACACACACACACACACACACACACACACACACACACACACACACACACACACACACACACGCACACATACAGCGGCCCAATGAATAGTTCTGACCTGAACAATTTCACAGCTTTAACTGCAGGTCGGAGGATAACATGTTTGCACACAAACTCACAAACAAACATACACAAAAACACACAAGCGGCATGTTTGAACATCAAATGTGAAGCAATGTCATTGACATTATACCATCAGGTAGAACATGGAAAATCAACATAGAAAGGCTTATGCTATATAAAATTGAAGTGATCATAAAGTTGACCATAGCCTGAACCTAAACCGCATGGTAAACTCAGCCCTATAGCAATTCAGCATTTTGGCACAGTTGAGTTTGGTCCTCAAAAAAAAAAAAAAATAGCAAAACAAGGACACACACGGTTATGCCATGCCAACTCTTCAATGCAACCACACATATAGATCCAACTTCAAGCTCTTACTTTCAGCTGTGTTGCAAACTTGGCAACATAGCTTGAGGGGCCCTGAGTAGGTTTGATGTGCTAGCAGCTAATCTGGCACACAATGGCTCTGTGCTGAGAGATCCTGATATGGGAGGCTTACCACTACATGCCCAAAATGATTTACAAATCTCAGCAAACTCTGAGGTGAGCTGCAGGAGAAAAAAGGAATATCGTCCAAATGATAAGAACAAACACTCCCGAGAGCCGAGACGTGGCTATCTCTGGAGAAGATGTTTACGTAGCCACAAACACAAATTTCTGTATTCTCAGTTTCTCTCCTTTATGTTTCCTCTTCTCTCTGTGTGGCATATTTCAGCTTTGACCCTCTGCACATAAAATGTACTCAAATTAAACACACGCACGCACGCACGCACGCACGCACGCACGCACGCACACACGCACACACACACACACACACACAAAACAAAGAGTCCCCTGGCAGCATCAGGAGACAGTAAAGGTCTTACTGTGGCCTAGGGCACCAGGATTGCTGCTTAATAACTCGCCCGGGGCATCAACCTGACAACACTATGTACTAAACACACACACACGCACGCACGCACGCACACACACACACACACATACACACACACACACATACACACACACAGCCACAGCTAAGTTAAAGCTGTCTGTGTATCTGACTGTTAGTGTCTTCATGTTTCTATCGCTCTCTCTTTTTTTCATCCCTCTCAGCCAAAGTGAGAGATTTCGTTTTTCTCCAGGGAGGAGCTGAGAAATGTAGTAACAAAGACAAGCTTTGGCATTGATCAAAACAATTAAATATTAAAGGAGTCCACCTTGAAACAGAATTCCTGTTATTTCAGAGTTCATTGTCCCATCAGTCAAGATGTGTACATAGCGATGGGCTTTTATTGCTTGCACACACAGAGGGGATGAAACATGCTTTGCTCTGTCTCTCTCTCTTCCGTATGCACATAGAGTGCCGAACATCAAACTAAATCACTCTTTTCAAACTTGCTTTGATTTTGGATAATTTGCTGATTAAGTTTTAATGCGGTTTAAGTACATCCATCTATTTTCCATACCCGCTTACACTCGCTTAGTGTTGCAGCAGAGCTGGACCTAATCCAAGCTGACAGTGGGTGTAAGGCAGGGTACACCCTGGACAGATATCCAGTTCACCATGGGGCATACACACACACACACACACACACACACACACACACACACACACACACACACACACACACACACACACACACACACACACACACACACACACACACACACACACACACACACACACACACACACACACAGGCAAATTGACCAATTAACCTAACCCAACATGCATGTGTTTAAATAAAGAGAGAAAGCCATGTGCACACAGGGAAAACATGATGCAAACATTAAATGTATTCGTAATGAAAGAGGGATATTCTCTCTTACCATATATATTTTTTTCATTTAAAAATTCTTATGTTTGAGTGTAACCTTGAGTTACCATGGGTTGCTCATTGAACAAACTCACAATCTTACTTTGTCACGTTGTCACACAAGCAGAGCTTTATCTTCAGTTATGTGACTAACAAAGCTGTTCATGTTGAAATACCTCAAAGTACCGCTGCACATAACACCTTCAGCTATGAGAAGAGTTTGAAACATTTCATTTTCTGTGACTTTAATGGACTCTAAAGCACAACTTTATACACTGTTGACCTTCTGGCACCTTGCTCTATCATTCAAACTTTAGTCTCCCATCATCAATCGTTAAAAGTAAAGTTTGTCCTCTGGTCCACCTTCTCTCTTCGCTCTTTGCATTATTCAGTCAATGCTCTATAACCTAGCCAACAGTCTTGTCCCCCTGACTTCATGTCTGAAATCTTGGTTTTCGTTTTTTCTTGTTAGAGAAAGTACAACCATTATACCATTGTAACAATGTTTTTGTCTCTCATAACACAGGATCTGAATTCTCTTCGTTCAGCATTGAATTAAAGTTGAGAATTGAATATTATGTAAAGACACATGGGGTTATTGAAGTCTGTTTAACTGGTGACACTGATGATCATTTCCACAAAGTATGAAGCTCAATTATTATTACAGTATTTCTAAGCACACCGACAGAAAGAAAAACAGGGAGAGCGCAAAGTAAGACATGATTCTATTACACACACGTTATGTGGACATTCATGCTATCAATTCTCGTCCCTGTAATACAATTTGTTTCTCCTTAAGTCTTGTGTTGTTGAAGTGTTGAAGTGTTTGATTGTTTGTCTTGTCACTGACTGTGCTAAGTTTACTTTTGTTATTTTTATTAGTAGACATTAAGACATACAATTCAAATGTACTGAAACATTTTATAAGAAGTGCTAAAAGATGACTGTTGTGCTCAACTGCTCAGTGATGGACTGTAGTAATGACACGAGCTGGTGCCTATAGCTAATGGGCTGGAGACCTGTCTTGGGGGTCCGCCGCTGGATGGAAGGATGGATGGATGGATGGATGGATGGATGGATGGATGGATGGATGGATGGATGGATGGATGGATGGATGGATGAGAATAATAACCAGCAGTTCCAACTAAATGCATTTTGGCCCTCTGGGAAAAAAAACAAACCTAAACAACAAAAATGAATTTTCATAACTGTTTACATGCTGGTCTACTTCCTTCTGAGGCTCCACAGGGTCTGAAAAATAGAAACAACATGTTGTGCTGTGAAATTTAGTGAGCTGCGCAGTAGCCTCCTAGAGGAGTCGGTTATATTTGGTCTTCAGCTGAAACTGAGTGGTAATTACTGTGGCGAGGGCCAATATCCTGTATGTTATGCAACAAGTGAGATCACGTAATTCATTGTAACACAAATTGAATCAGCGTCTGGATTGTAAGAGTAGTATTTCCTAAAAAAACGCATACGCTTGGACACTCATGCACATCTTAACACAGGCCATATGGGAATGTGACGAGGGAGAAATACAGATGACGAAGGGTGCTTGAAAAGTACAAAAGATTTGCAGACTCAATCCCATGATACTCTGAGAAAACCCAAGTCCGTGCCTGCTTTTATTTCTGATACAAAGAGAAAGACAGAAGAAAAAAGTTGGGCAAACTTTGCTAAAAGCCTAAGGCAATAGACACACACACACACACACACACACACACACACACACACAAATCCACACTGCATAAGCTACAGCAAGTGAACTTTTCACATGAGAATATACTGAGAAGTACATTTCTTCTCTTATACTTTGGTAGAACAAATTCAGAAAACAGATTGTTTGTACAGTCATAGTGCTTTGAAAAATGTCTGCTGGAACATGTCTATATGTTTCTGATAGTGAGGCTAATAGAATCATTAAAATAAAGCTCAGATCCAAATTCATCATTTCACAAAGAAAACATAACAAATCTTGTGTAACACAAGATTTGTCAATTGGATGTGTTTGTGACAACGTAAACAAATGTGGAATCAAAAAGATGGAAAATTCACATCCTGCCCTTTTTATCTGAGTGATTTGGGATTTTATCAACACAGGGGATTGCTGAAGTCTGAAATCACATCTTAACTACAAATCTCCTTCTATCACCCGAACCAGAGCAGCTCCTTATACCCTCTTCCCCCGTGTCTCAGCTTCAATATGAAGACATTGCTGTTGGAAGGAGGACGGTTTTTGCTGGGGCCAACTGTGGTTTTGCACATTCATTCTTGGCTTGCATAACTCTTTTCATCTGGCACTGGAGTTCTAAAAAAGAGAAGTTATGTGCTCTGAGGACACTGGCTTCAACTGCTGAGCTGTACAACACAAAATGACGAAAACTTTAGGCGATATAGAGAAAGATTATGTAAAAAAAATAAATAAATACTGCACACGCACACACACCTTTAATCCACTGAAGCCACACAGAGCAATTCAACTTTGGGATGCATCAAGACCCAGGTGCTTTCCTTTTGCATGTATTACCATTGTGATTCATGAGTCAAGTTATTTTCAAGTAAGATCATGTCGCATTTGAGCGGCCAATGGCTGAGGTAAAGAACTGACTGTTTCATTTGTAGTAAGAATGTTAAAGCATTTTTTCATATAAAACCCTATATTTCATTTAGATTAGTACATTGACAACTTTTCTAGGTTTTAAAAGGAACAGAAATTACTTTTCACAACCTCTGCAGCAGTAAAGTATTTCTTTTAAAGTTTTTAAATGTATCTCAAATTTCTATTTTTGGGACACTGAGTATGACATTTTTCAGGTTCGTGACTTTTTGTTTTTGCTTTGTCTTTATTGGTAAAGCATATAGCAATGCAACATAATGTGATTGAGTTTAAAGAGCAACATTTAAATCACACTGAAAGCCACCCGGGAGGATTCGAAGTTGATTAAAGTTGTGGTGAAGTTGTGATAAAAATATTTTCCTCTCATTTACACTCCTCCCCGTTTACTTGCTGCAGTCCTCATAGACTATAGAAGAATTAATTAATCCTCAGTGAAGATGTGCTGACAGGAGCTCAGCCTTCCTTTACACTCTAATTGTTCCAGGGAGACAAAGACTCAAAATGATCTCCATCTTGAAGGATGGGTGAGTTGCCGTGTTGCCATTTGCTTTGTTTCATTCTTGCTGTGATCCCACATTCCAGTTTGCTTCAGACTTCAGCTGTGCACATCGGCAACATGTTCGACGATGTATGCTTGTATACAGCATACTTCCTTTTTCATTATTTATTTTATATTGCACTCATGGAGCCACAATGTGTGTCTTGACTGGCTGTCAGATACTCGGTGGTAATGGGAATGGGCTTTGCCGTGAGCTGACATGTTGACTTAGTTTAGAGAATAGGTACCCGTGTCTGAAACAATATTTCGGACTGTGACAGGAAAACAATTCTCTCGCATGTTTTCTGCTCTTTTCCGTTGTTCCCATACCTCTTAGTTTCCTAATGACCTGCTACAAGTGTCTGGATATGACAATAAGGTTAGATGATGAATGAGGATGGAGGGCTGTGATGCACCATTGTATATGCTGAATCATAGAGCAGATGACAAAGTACAAACCTCAAAGGTGATTCCATTTCATTTTTATACTGATATAATGGTTGTAATTTATCTTTGTTGCACCTGTTGAGCTGGACTCTCATTGCTGTGGACACCATCAGTTGCATTCAAAAGGATTCTTTTAGAATAATTCATATCACTCGGTGACAGAAAAATAACCCCCACTGTTAATGCAATGGCTGCCAAAGTCTTTTGCTGAACCACACAGTCGGTATTAAAGCCATTAGCTCTCTGAGCTGTTGTGCAGCAAACACCTGTAACTAACACTGCAGATGACGGAGAAAACGTATGTGCAAACATATAAATGTACACACACGCACACACGCGCACGCACACACACGCACGCACGCACGCACACACACACACACTCTCACACAGAACATATTGAAGAGTGGCAGTTTTAAAAACCCATTTTCCCCTTGGTTAAGCAAGCAGCAACAACACTTGACTAATGGAAAACCCTGCTCCTAAATGAGGTCGGAGGAATTCTATCTCACACACAGTAGATGCGGTGAATTCTAATAAAGTTGCGTTTTCTTCTCCTGTTGGCACAGCTTTTAACAATGCTCAGTTTTTCTTGTTTTTTAGGTTTTTTTTGTTGGGGGCCAAATAGGCCATATGAGTTAGCCTTGTAAGGCAGGCACATCTCGTCAGTTGATCCTAATTCTCTCACCCTGAATGAGAGGACAAAGCAGAAAGCTCTTCTCCAACTCTGAATCAAAATTCGGATCAGAAACATTTTTTCATCTCATCTGCTGTGAACCTTAGAGTCAAGAGAGTCAATATACAATTTTTCTACAAGTCTGATGAAGTGCCTTTGGAGGCTTTATGTTAAAAACCATCAATTTATCCACAAGGTTTCATTCACGATTATACCCAAACCAAAGGCAGCCAAAAAACAGAGCCTTTGCAGAATGTTCTTTCTTTTATAGCTTGTATTTCTTCTCAATGTAACTATCCACTCTGTGGGAGTGAATGGGCACATGCAGAATTCAAACAAAACAAAGTGCCCTTTTCAGGCTGATGTGGGTGATATTTGCTCACCTGGCTCTCATGGTGATATAATAGTTATTGTGCATGTGTCATTCTTAATATGAAGCATTGGGCACCACATTAGTGGCACACTGATATCTTTGAAACAACTGAAAATGATTGGTCTGTTGACTTATTAGGACCAGGCACACATAAACAGGCTGTTCACATTCTCCTGTCATCATACACAGAATTATCAAAACATGGAGCAGTGTTTGTAACTTACAGCTATTTGCAGGGAGGATTCCTTGGAGTTTATCACCTACAGCAGGATCTCTTTGTGCACCTCCAATGTGAAGACAAAAACAGTTTTCACTTATTCCTCACTCGTTAGAAGCTGACAGCAGATGATATTCTCCAGGTAGCTTCATCTCGTCAAGGTAAACTTTCACACAGTCACATTTTGTTTGTCACACAGCGTACGTTCACAGTATGGAAGACATGCTTTCATGTTCGTTATTGCTTGGCAGTAATCCAATGTCCTATGTAGTATAATGTGTGCATTTAAAAGTTGAAAGTATAAATGGCTGATCATATAGTAGGCCCAAATATGCCGTGAAATAATAGACTTTATCAAACCATGTTTCTAAATTTGCGTCAATGACAGCCCACCATTAAAGTGGCAAAACTTTATATTAAGTACTCTAGTTAACCTTTAAGTATGAACAGCAATGCAAGCGAACCCATTTAACCTGTATTTTCAGTTCGGTATGTGAACATGCATCTTATCCATTGCTCGCAGCCAAAGTTTGTCCTCAATGTGTCGGAGGACTGTATGTTGTTGCACATTTCTGAAATACCAAATTCTGCTATTTCTGTCTGTCCTTTTTTCTGATCTTTATCTGACAACAATTCCCATAAAGCTGTAGATAAGGGATGTGCAAAATGTGTATTCCCTATTCCTATCGCTCCTTGCACAGTTTCTCATAATTGGACCTCTTACACTCCCACCTGTCATCCTGACATATATTGCCACTAGTAGTGTCGACCACTTTCTGCTGTCAGTCTGTGTTTGGTTGTATATGGTAGGTCTCTTGTCCCAGCATGTCTGTCTTGCTGGCACATAAGGTGTCTACTACTCCGTACCCATGTCAATGCTCACAAACATTAATGTCTTTGTTGAGCGGGTCAAAATCAAGCGCCTTCTTAGTTGACCCAAACACAGTATTCTTTTAAAATAAGTGTGCATGTTTAGTGAAAGGATGTTTGTTTTTCTGTCCTCTGTTTTTATTTTACCTTGACCTTTCTATTGTTGCTCTTATTAGTACTGTATATACAAAACATTGAGTTGCAGATGACAGACACGATCTGGCTTTGAACTGTCAGCAAATCTCCAATGCCAAGTTTGCATGTTTTGTCTCCAAGTGAATGACTTTTGAAAGCTTTACTGTTAGTTATTGTGACAGGAGGCAGAGCCAAGGCCAAATGTGCACCCCACATTCGTGTAATTACAGTTCATTGACACACAACAAATCTAGTCCAAAATGGCATATGGTAGGGAGTGTAACAATACCACTATTGCCGAATCATACAACACTTCACCACAGTGCAGTATTAATTTACTGCATATGTAAATTTTAATCTTAATAGTGTTTTTATAGACAAGAAAAGGCAACACTTCAAGATGGACTTTCAGTTTCAATGTGAGTTGCTTTTATTTCCTATATATGGATTTCTTACTCTGACACACTTTTTGCTTTCGTAGTGGAGATTGGTGCTCATTAGCTCAAGTCAGAAAGCTCTTGTTACAAAGCTCCAAATATGTTTTGTAACTCTTCTGTGTATTGCATACTCCATCCATTAATTCTTCTTCTATACCGTTTATTCAATGCAGGGTAGCAGGGTGCTGGAGCCAATCCCAGTTTACTATAGGCAGAGGATACACCCTGGACTGGTTGCCATTTCTTTTGGACAGTTAAAAGAATCTAGAGTACTGAGAGGAAACAGACGAGGAGCACATCCCAATTCCACACAGATTTGAACTCACAAAGCTCTTGCTGCGAGAACTAATGGCGCCACAGAAAAGCTGCAGAAGTATTCTCTGTCAATCCTGTTTAGAAAGCCACAGCTGATGTTATTCTCCTCATAGAGGAGCAAGCGCCTGTTAACTGAAGTAGGAGTGTTGGTAAAAGTGATGTTGCATCTGCATTAACTTATTTTGACAATATTGTCAATATGATCATATTTTTTTTCCTCAGCTGGAGGGTTTGCCCCTATATAGACCCATGTGAAAACAGTGGTGTACCAAGACTATGCATAATAGTTCCAAGCATAGAGTAGTGACACTTCGAGAAAGATACGTCATCACCTCATAAACCTGTTATCATTAAAGCTTAAGGAAAAAAATACACAAGATAACAGAAAAGCATGGCTTTTTTCTGTTATCACCAATGTTGTTTTTTATATTTGGTTTTCTAACAAAGAAATACACATAAAAAGTGATACCTCTTTTCAGATAAAAGTGGGATCCTGCCTGGAAATGTTGTAAAAAAAAACAACAACTTTTGATCACCTCAGTTCTTATTATCCATTATGCAGCACCATTAAAGATACATCTTATTGGTCCCAAATCCATTATGCAGAGTGACAACTATTCCACACAGCCATAGTTATTAAAACCTACTGTATCTTGTTCTCCGGGAAGAACAAGAAAACCTTGAACAGGACTCCTATTATACTATAACTGTTATTTGAATAATAGCTGCTTCTCAGCTCATACCCTGAAAAATTACTTCTGGATACCCCAGACCTTCATTTTTCCAAGTCATTTGAGCCTCTCTCTGTGCTGGCTTACTTTGTGCTGTCTCCTCGCTCACATGAAGGTCAGGAAAATAATTGACTGACATGGGTCTCTGTGATTTCTCAATTTTTATTAGTTTTTTTTTTTTTTTCCAATCTGATTTTAATATTACAAGAAGTCACGGTGTAGGGTTTATAACAAAAATTTAAATTCATTGTCCCGCAGCTGTTCATTTATAATGAGAGCACAGTCATGGAAAGCAACTAAGTGTATTCGCTCAAGTACTGTACTTCAGAGGGACGTGAACTTTCATGAATATTTCCATTCTGTGCTACCTTATATTAGGGTTGACTGAGCTTGAAAGGGAAACATTGTACTTTGTAGGTTTTGATTGTTTTGATTTCTAACCTTTTCTACTATGAAATAATGTGACAATAGCTTAATCTTCCTCAGCCACAGGAGCGTCAAATAAACAGAAGCTTCAGTGACCGATGCTGAAAGAAATAACTAGTTACATGGAAAAAATAACAAACTTTTATTGCATCGCTTTCAATTGTTTCACTTGATTGTGATGTGTTCATAATTTGCAGATAGCTGTATTATTATACTTTTAGCTAAAATCACATCACCTGGTTGGAAGCCGTATTACACAGAACACACTTCTGTTGGCAATGTAAGTTGAATATTTAGTTTTTTTATTTGAGTCAATTCGTGCCTAAGTGCCTTTGTTTGGGGGAAAAGTTAGCAGGGGCACAAGAGGGAGTGTTTGGAGCTGAGAGAATTGGACAGGTCGCTGTACCCCGAAATTGGGGCTTACTGTAGTTTTATTTCCCATGTCGGTTTATTAAAATAAACATGAAAAATGACTACACTGTGCAATCTGCTCATTGCAACAATATGGGTTGCACTACTGATATTTGGATATCTTCTATGTTGCAGTCGAGAAGACAGTTAATTCATCTTTATGAGGTTTAGAAAAAAACCCAACATTCAACAATGATTTTTTTCAAATCCATGACAAAAGTACAGTTTGCTTGTAGAAATGTTCTCAGGATGAAACTGGCATCACACAATGCATGACCAGTATGGATTAATATCTACAACTTGATTGATACAATCAATAAAATGGTTAATTTTTTTCCAACCATAAATAGGTCAACTTTTTCCACATATTGTGTCATTTTCCATTTTTGTTTTATTTCCAAGATAAGTAAAAGGAACAAAACAACCGAAACATTGCAGTAGAAAAGTTAATGCATTCAAAAAAAGAGTACGAGAAAGCGTAAGCTTATTAAATACTATCCCCTCTCCAGTCAATCTATTTACTAGGGGGGGGAAAAAAGCTTTTCTTGTGTTCAACTTACCAGCATTTGTACCATATTCACATTTATAGTATCCTGAAGTTGTTAAGCATTGAAACTGTCAGTGTCATTTACGATTTTATTTATTACTGCTTGTGCAAATATGCCTGATATATTTAATCTGTCTATATTCAGCGTATAAGATGGAAAACATGTGAATTATTGTACCTTGAAATAAGGAAAGTGTTCAGCCATAAAGCTGTGGATCTCATTCACTGGAAGATTTCTTGTTTTACCATTTTCCAGAGACGTGAAATCATGATCTTGCGTAGATGAAGAATCCATTAAAATTCATTTTGGATTTATATAAACAAAGAACTTATTCGTACAACAGAAGAAATGCAAAAAGAAAGAAAGGATATTGATGAATGAAGAGAAACTGTACTCAATGCAAAGAGTACGGATGCTGACTGAACAATAGGTTTGTCCAACCTCACGGCCGCTTTCTTAGTATTCCCCTCCTGAGCCTGTGTTTGTGATAAGGTGCATTGCCATTCAAGGGTTCTGTCCCAGGGGCTTGTTTCAACACACAACTTTAATGGGTTGGAGGAGAAAAACAAAGCAAAAAAACACCTCAATGATGTTTAGAATGTGAATTTGAATAAGTTGGAATGAACCAATTAAAGATGTCGTGTGTCTCAGTGGACATGAGTACCTTGTCCTGACAAAATGGAAAAAAAAGTGTTGCGAGTTCTTGTTCAGTTTTCATTTTAAGTTTTAAATACATGAAAATACATTCATGTCTGTTCATGTTCATGACTTCTCGGGGGGGTTGTGTTGTTTTTTTTGTTATTAGATTTACTTGAATTAATCGTATGAAATCTGCATAGTTTCGAAGCTTGTAACGTAAATTCTGAACCTGCAGGTACATCCGTAGTTTAAATCATGAGTCCAGTTAGTTTCAGGAGGTGTCCCCTCTGAGACATGTTTCTGAGTCAGAAAAACTTGAAACAAGATGCGTTCAGTGGCAACAGAAAATGTAGAAAAGGGGGTTAGAGAGGTTAATTTATTATTACAATAGTGACGCGTCTTGTTTTTTTATTTTTAAAATGCTAATTGAAGGGCTAAGGCACATGGGAGTTTATAATATTGATCTGATGACAGCTTAATGTTAGCATAAGGGTAAACAGGGATGGGTGTAAAGAAAAATGGGGACTTGGGGGCCGGGGGGCTTTGGGGGGGGGGGGATAAAAGCAGTTAAGTCTTCATATTTTATACAGAATTTTCTCTCTTCCATGCCCATGCTGGTCAACCCGAGGCCCATTAAAATCACTTTAACGTTTCCTACATCTGTAATGTGGCATCTGAGCACCCTTCCACCCTCCCCTGGGACTCTGGGATAATCTCTGCTAAGCCTTCAGGAGGGAGGGATTTCATCCCTACACTGACAGATAGAGAGAGACAGACAGTGGAAGAAGGGAAAAAGAGCGGCTACTGGAGGATAACAACATAGATAATGAGTTAGCTGTCAAAAAAAAAAAAATCTTACTATCCTTAGTCTTGTCCCTGTTCTTTAGCTTGCCTGGCCTGCTTAATCATTTAAGAGTTGGCTTTGCACTTCCTTAATAATGTATTAAATGAACTCCACTGCATAGAAACTTTAAAGTAATTGTATATGTGTGGGTGTGTGTTAGTTTTTATGTACGTGTGTGTGGACCATAAATAGGCTTTTAGAGACGTACTGTAGTAAAACTGCTACAATATAAACATATTGCGATATTAATTATTGTAATTGTTTCTATAATCCCATAAAGTTCTTGCAAAGTCATTCTCTTGATAATAGACTGGTTTAATGAAGTCTATGGGAGTGAGGTGGTTTTAGGACAGTGACCAAATAAGAATTTTAGATGGGACCAAAATTACTTTGTTTATGTACTTGCTTATAAGCTTGGGAAATATCCTGATTCTTATCAGTGGAAAATATAAATGTATTCAATCTGCGATGAAGGTCCAGCCAAAAACAATCTGCAAAAGTAAACAAATATATACAGAGTAATATAGATAAAGAAGGAAAGATACAAACTGTGACTGTAAAGCCACCACTCTTGGGAGTATCACACTAGTAACTGATTACTCAATACTGAAATTTAATGAAGGGGTTCTTATAAAGGACCATGTTTATTTGTTTCATATCATTGCTTCGTCTTCATTTGGGGACATTCCAACTTATGTCTGACTTTAGGGTGACCACATCTTGTCCATGCCTAAATATTACTTTAACTTCCAAACATGTTTTCAATTAGAAATGAAAATGTTTTATTAGTCAGCCCACAATTACAATTGTATCCACATTTGGTTAGCGATGAACGTGAACACACCATATGAAGTGAAATAAACAGAAAACACAATTGCAAAAATATTCTCGTACATAATCACAATCAGATGGCTTTTTTTTTTCTTTTTAAATTAAGGGATTGGGGTCATTAGATAAGGCCTATTTTTAGATTTAAAGATCTGAGGCTTCCGAACACCCACATGAGTGTGTATCAGGAACTGCTTCATCATCCAACCCCGGGTGTGCGGAAGATGAATAGAGTTCAATTGATAATGGATTCAGGAAATAGGTGGAAGCTGAATTTAATATAAGACTGCTGTGGGGGAGAATTGAAAGAAGAGTGATCACTGTGTTAGGGAGTTACTGCTTCTGCATTCATTCAGCACCATCCTGTGCTGTGGCCATGTGTATGCAAGTGGAGAAGAAACTGACCCAACTATGTTGTTCCATTTACCACTGTTTGGTATTTATTTGGTATGGGTATTTTACAACAGAGTGGTTCACGTCAGACACACCAGGAACAAAGAGGGTCTTCAACTT
The DNA here is from genome assembly GCF_963422515.1 of Blennius ocellaris. NCBI lineage: Eukaryota > Metazoa > Chordata > Actinopteri > Blenniiformes > Blenniidae > Blennius > Blennius ocellaris. Next base: position 14,207,118 of record NC_137663.1, read on the forward strand.
TAATATATACAGCCTTGTACTACAGCAGATCCTTCCAGGGCATCAGATTTTTAATTTGAATTGAAATGAGATGCTCATTTTAACTTGACAACGCCAGTCATTTGATTGTGCAGCTTCCACCTCCAGATGACCTTTTGTTTGAAATAAAGGTGCGTAAATATCTGAGGGATAAGTGAGCACTGATCAATCATGATTTCTGACACAGATGATTAAATATATGTTTCAAGAGTCTTGCCATGAAAATATGCCATGCTTTTCTTTATGACAGCAAGTGTGACAGATGCGTGCGTTTGTGTGTGTGTGTGTGTGTGTGTGTGTGTGTGTGTGTGTGTGTGTGTGTGTTTTACATGTCTTCAGATTTGTCCAAGTACAGTATGTGCTAAAAAAATCAAAGACCAGAAAAATGCTAAAGAAACCAAAGAGAGCAGAACAAAGGCATCCATATTTTACCCTCCATTATCTGTAAAAAGTGTGTGTTTTTTATTAGTTGCTCTATTGATTTGACTGTAGCTTCAAACTTTTCTCCAAAAGTAAGAAATACATAAATGTAATATTTTTCAGAACCATATCGAGGTAATTCTGTAAGAAAGGCATGATATTAGTTCTCAAATGCCTGGGAGTGTGGACATTGCTGATAATATGTAACTAAAACACAGAAACACATCATTTTATTACACAAAAGCAAAACACACAAATGCAAACTCACATGCAGACACTGCAGTCCTGCATATGTCTCTTCTGCCTGTCACACCGTGTGTCCAGCCGGCTCCTCCTTTATGGGCAGAGAGGTGAGGTGAGGCAGCACACCTGATTCACATCAGGAACTTAATAACCTCTCTGCCACAAATTCACAAGATGTATTATACACACACACACACACACACACACACACACACACACACACACACACACACACACATATATATATATATGTATATATATTTTTTTTTTTTACCAAGGGCTCAGAGAGGAGCTGGAGAGGGCTTGGAAGGTGAAGGTGACAGTAGTGCCCGTGGTAATCGGAGCACTCGGGGCAGTAACCCCCAAACTGGAGGAGTGGCTACAGCAGATCCCTGGAACAACCTCGGACATCTCAGTCCAGAAAAGTGCAGTACTTGGAACAGCAAAGATACTGCGCAGGACCCTCAAGCTCCCAGGCCTCTGGTAGAGGACCCGAGCTTGGAATAGAAAAACAGGTGACTATATATATATATAATTAATTCTCAGTATCTGAAACATCTAAAATAGATCACAGCACCTGGTCTGAAAAAAACTCAGAAACATCAGTAACTTGCAAGCCTAATGTATACGTGGGTACACAGCATAAAGCTTAATGTATTAACAGAGAATGTTCTACAGGAGAATCTTATACAATCTGTATTACAGTGATGAAATACAATCTGCTGATATGTGCCTTGGCCTAAATTACCACCACCTAATAATAATCAGCCATGGCATGAAGATATTAGGCCTGTGACAAGACCATTTAAATCAAAACCTTTGTGTAACCCCAATTACAAGCTACATTATCATTAATTTACTTTAATCGGAAGACTTTCCATAAAATGACAGCATTTGTTTTAAGTTTAAGAAAAAAAATAAGGCTTTGGTAGGGTTGTGCACCATGTCACATTTCCACAAATCATATTTTCTGCAGGAATTATTGTGGAAATATTAACTTTGGACTCCACTAATTACTATATCATTAAAACACTCTGGATTCTTTTAGTTACATATATATTATATTTATTATATATATATTCATGGGTTGTGTCAGGTTCTTGTCTTTTTAGCCTTGTTCAATAATGTTGACCGCCTGAATTTCTGTGTTGTTATTTTAGGTTTAATAAATTAGTTGAAATGCACTTAGGCTGTGAGTCATGCTTCTGTGTCGGTCAATTAAATGAAAGTACAAACACACAGAGTGACTAAGTACAATTTTATTAGGAAAATTTGGTTGTTTGGTTCTACAAAAGATCAAATATCAGGGAAGAGGTTTAAATTATGAACTTCAGGGTACAATGGTGTGCACGCTTAATGAAAATGCCATGCAACTTGAGCTGATCCGAGCTTACTATGGGTAATAAATGGAGCTCTGTCCAAGGCGTACCATGGAGCTGATAAAGTGCATCACATGGAAAACACAACAAAACTAACAGTCACACCAAGCGACAATAAACCAAGCGACAATAAATTCACCTGTAAGCATCAAATTAATATTTTGGATAATGGGAGTAAACCTGGGAAAATGTACAAATTCCACCAAGAAAAGCCTCCAAGCTGAAACAGAGAGTGAGAGTGAACACCACTACATCACTGTGCAAGTCCTACATTCCCCATCTGCAAACAGCAGCATATGTTTTTGTTTTGTTTGACGTGTTATTGCTTAACTTTCTGAGGTACTTACATTAGTTTAGTTTCCTCTTCTTTTAACACTGTTATTATTGTATTCTGTTTGAAAGTTAGTTAAATGATATAAAATCAACTGTATATTGGCAGATATAAAATTGTCATCCGAGCAGGTCAGTGGAGATGAAAAAGACATTTGACTATACAGCAGAGCTACTTGCGAACTGTGATTGTTAACTCAATCAGTTCAAATAGCTTTTTTCCAATTTTCTTTTTCAATTATCTCTATGCCCATTGTTGTCTGGACAAACTGATTTTCATTGCTCATCACAGGCGGGAAATGTTGTGTTTCTATTTCAATTTTCTCTGATTTTGGCACAAAAAAAATATCTGCAACAGGCAAGAGTATCAAAACAGAGACTAATGTGCAAGAAAATCCCAGATAACACCCACCTAACATCACAGCTACTCCAAACAAGAGGTACTTGAGCTGCCAAATGTCACACAATTTCTCCCCATGAACATGCAAATTTATGCAGCTTGGTACATGCACTTGGTAAGTGCTACATTAAGTTGTTGGTGAATTATGGATTTTCAAATAAAAGAAATTACTAACTGAGACACAAAGACACTTAGATAAAGAATGATAAAGTATATGTGCTATACCTACTAGATACATGCCTACTGCAGGGAGACTGCTTAGTATGAATTTCACAATAAATGGAATAATACATAATGGTCATAATACAATGTGAATAAGGTACCAAACTTTTTTTTTTTTTAATAAGAAAATTTATATTTCTGTTGATTCTTTGATTGACATGATGAAATGTGCTTTTCTTTCATGTATATGCTATTCATAATTTAAAAAAAAGAAGTGAGTGAAAGGGTGAGTGACAATACAAACATTGTGATTCACCACATGTGCTTTTTTTTTTTTTATAGTTGTGTGGAATCAATTATATTGCCATTCAGACCAAGAAAAAGGAGTGAATTTCTCCATTCTGTAAATTGCGGGCATAGTGCAGAGAACAAGTCTCAAAGGAAATGCTTTACATATTTATTTCTATATTGTTAGACCAGTATAGAAATAAGTATTGGAACAGGATGTAATTACTTCCTTACAATTGTTTGCATCTTCCACAAAGGTAAAGGTCAACATGTCCTTAGGAATTTGTGATGTGTGAGTCAAACAAAAATGATAAAAAATGCATTGCTTGAAGGACTTCCTCCAATGCTTCCATTGTGGATTAATTATGAATCAACAGTTACAGTTCTTCTTGTTCTTTGGCCCCCAAAAATCATTGAACTTTGAAAATGAGATGTGCACATCCATACACACGAGTCAACTAACAACTTAGAAAAATAATAGCTTTGGTCTTGAGCTGACTGGTTTAAGTTGTATTTAGGCAAAGAATATATTATGGCAGTAAGCTCAACGTTAATCTGTAGTGACATGAGATTTGTATTCAAACCCTTTTTAAAGCAATGAAAATGGCATCGGGGCGGTGTGATTTTACCAAGTTGTAAGCAGACACCTCAAACCCACAAAAAGCAGCTTAGCAAGATGTTGCGATCAACAGTATCAAAAGCCTGAGGGAGACCTACATAAAAAGAAAGTGTCGCACAGTGTTGCTTTTTATCAAGAGAGTCGACAGTGTCATCCAGCTGTTACTGTGCCACGACCAGGTCCCAAGCTTCAGTGACTGGCTGAAAGACATGCAGGTTCGACGTCATAATGTAATGATGCCACCCCAGGGTAGCTCAGGGTTACACAGGACTGGAATCCACTTCCTCTCTGTCTGTTTTTACTGATGTCTAAACAATTTGTATTGGCTAATTTGAGAAAATGATCAAGAACTCAATGTTTGACCAGCTGTATTTTGCTTGAGATGACTGGTAGAACGAGCAAGCAATTTCTGGCTTTACCGTATTGGCAACGTACATTTATATACCGTATGATACACAAAGGTTTACAAATAATGCACCATTTAGTTATACCAACTAAATACAGTATATATTCCACTGCCGTGTCTTATATTTGTCGGATACATTTAACATTTTTTCTTTTCGATTTCCAGATAAAAAACAGTGTGTACACACAAACACATCCATCCATCCATCCATCCATCCATCCATCATGCAAACTCGAGCCTAAATCATACTCAAACGAGGGAAAGTCTTGCTATGACTTGAGTGTGCTAACCACCATGTGACTCACACACTATGATTCCTAAAAGCCGTCCATTTATTCAATTTTAGTTCAGTTTACTTTGACCTAGAAAAACTTTCCTTGTGTTTCAGTGTCACAGACACAAATCCCACCTTACGCTCCTACATGTTGCACTTTGGTGTTTGGATCATGTATTGACCCCACCTTTGCTCTCCATTTTGCCATCAGAACACCATTTGAAATAACCAGTGAAGTAGATGGGAACTTTATTCACACACAATTCTGTTTTTATCTACTTAAGAGAGACAGGTGAGGATCTTGATGTTGTCATAAGCGTTCCCCTAACACATCACAAGGCACTTTGGAGACAAGCTTTTGTGTAAATGGCTTTGTAAGTCTCCAGTCTGTGGCCCACAATGGTGCTTGAGAGAGAAAGGTTGTGTACTTGAATGAGGTGTCAGACGTCTGGATTGAGACGAGCTAAGGCATGTGAGGATATCAAGCATTTAAGCTTGAAATTAAGTTAGATCAAAGTAATTGTGTGGATGAATAGCGCAGTAGGTAAGAAATGACTGGGTCAGATGTTGGTGAACTGCATTCTGACTTGTGCATGAAGACATACTCTGTATGTGTTGAGGGACAAATGACTTTGGAGTTCAAAACTACCAGATTACTGGTGTGATTGATAAATAGATTAAAGGGGACTTCACTACGTTATACAATTAAATCAGATACTCAAATGCCATATAACAGTCAGAAGTGCATGCACATACCTTGTCTGTTCAGTGTTCTTACAATGTTTATTTAACCCAAGCGAAGGATCTTGTTGCACACAATGAACGTCTGTATAAATGTTTAACACTCAAGGGTAGCGTGAGCCAATGGAGTGCTGGCAGCGTATATGCCAAAGGCTCTCAAACAGATCACACTGAATGACTGTCCAAGGTAAAAACAGACCATGTTTAGCTTCTTAAGTGCTGCACACTCCATCAGCCCTCATTTGGCCCCAGGAAATTGTGAGAACGTAGTTTTCTTCCTCGTCAATGGCTTTCTTAAAGCTGGGCCACGACTTAGTTTGACTGTCACTGCAGATTTAATGGGATATTATTCATGCACCGAGACAGGGTCAAGGGCAACAAAAGTCAAAAAGCTTTGAAATCCTCTTTGAGGAAGTGGTGATCTGCTTGACAAAAAGAAATATGAAAGTCTGCTTCATGTTTGCTTTTCAAACATACAGTAAGGTGAACTGAATTGATTGAAAATAAAAGTTGACAGCCTTTCCTGTTAGTCTGAGCACCTGCTGCTTGCAGAGCAGGTGTTGGGGTGGGTGGGAGGGGGGGGCGCGCCTCATCACCTTTTTGCTGTTTGGCTCATGTTTCAGCAAATTAATTCCATCTTAGTTTAGGCACCATATTCAACAATGCATCTGAGTATTTCCAATCAGGCCTCTATATACTCCTTAAGGCAAAGGTTGTTGTTGAAAAGTCACTGCTTCCAACTGCCACTTTGGGCTTGCTGCGCTCTGAATGTCCAAAATAACCTATTTTCATCTCTGTGACCTTTGGTCTGTCGTCTTCTCTCTGAAGTGAGGTATGGGAATTGATTCCTGATTTCTCATAAATCTTTGGTGTACCTCTGCTACATACAATGTGAATGGAATGGTATTAATGGAGAGTAATGACCCAGTAATTAAATTCATTACTTGTCTTTACCTTTAGGAAAAAATTGTCAGTTAAAAAAATCCTTGTTTCTCTGCTCTGTTTCTCACATTACTTCTCATGCATTGCTCCAGGAAAGTGAAACCAGTGCTGCATTTGTGAGCAGAGTGAACTCTATATTCACATCCGCTGGTGGAATAAACTCCTCAATTACTAAGGTTCTGCATAAAGCATGTTAAAATGCACTTTCGGTGCATGGGAACAAGATTTTGAATGCATTAGGTCTTATTAACCAGACAACCTATTTAGCTTTGCTTGCATTCACCCGTGGAGGGATTGGATGGAGTATCACCCTTCATTTTGTGACAAGCACAAAATGAACGGGGATACAACAAAGTGAGATGTGTTGGTTGGATGAATGTAAACACCAAGTGAATACTATGTTATTGTCAGTGCTGTGCAGATCAGTGGCCGAGAAGTGAGAGAAGTGGGCTTGGGATTGTTTGAATCCCACAGCTGGCAGGTCATAATTGTGGGTCGGTGAACAAGGACCTCCACTGTGCTCCTAGAAATAAAATGGTTTAAACACAGAGAAATAATTTACCCATGAGTGATAAGTATAGTAACTATAATGATAAAACCTCTGCTACACAGCTGCACAATTGAGTTTTTTTAATCATAATGCAAGCTATATGGCCAACAAAAAAACTGTAGTCTCATGCACTTCACAGTGCAAGGTACTTTGTCAGTAGGCTGGTCCCAGCATTGTGGAAAACTTTTCCACATTTGTATCATGCACACAAGATCTGTTGCTTCTGTGTGATTATACAACAGACTCAACCTCACTATATATATTGCATGGTTGACTTGGATGCACTAATTCACTGTAATAAGATATGTTTGTTCAATTTACCCAGCTTGAATTAAAATCATGGGTTCAGTTGATTTGTTGTTCAATCGATTGTTTACGTACATATTTAAATTAAATTTTGCAGACATATTAAGGGCTCATTTGTATGCACTTTCCAGAATCCAGGGCACTGGGGTTGAAATCAAACACAGATCTACTTTTGTTTGTGAGCATGTGTCTCGGAGCAGTCAGTCGGTATTTTCTCTAATGACAATTAAAACCTTGCAAACTATAACGGATATGAAAATTTCAAGTGTTTTTGTCAGATTTGATGAATGACAGTTGTGATCATGCGTTCTACCAAGGGTAATGATAAAGATGGGTTTTTATTTCTATTGCAACAATAGGGTTAGCAAGTCACTGGAGCTGTCACTCTTCACCATCCACCATTACTTTTCTAATCAAAAAATATACGCCGAAACAGATCTAATTTATTCAAATAAACATAATGAAAAACAATAACCTTCCATGTTAGTCGGGAAAGATCAAGTCACTTTTCAGTTTTCCGCCCCCCGACACTTTACAGTGATTTATAATTTGAGCTGTCAGTTGAATCGTGACATATTGATCAATTCCCATTGCTGTTTGATTTTCGATTTTGCTTTAGTGCCACTCATCAAACTTCATTTTGATCAAGCCCAGTGAATTGAGATCAATTTTTGATTAAATTCCACAACTGTATGATCTTAGCTTGTAATTGAACACCCACATGGTTCACAAATTTGACTAAGAATGTGCTCGGCTTCAAAAGGTTACCAATCTTTTACAATGATTGGTTCTTGTTTTTTTATTAATCCAACTGTTTTGCAGCTCTGAAACGCAATCTATCTTACCAGTTCTTGCGGTTAATGCTTTCATATACCGGGTATGAGCAAACATATTATGGTCTGTCATGTTGGACAGAAAAGTGATTTACTTTTTAAATTATTCTGAACGCAGAGGCGTACCACTGGTCTTTATTTACCCTGTTCTGAAAGAAGTGTGCTGTAACTATGATATGAAGGTCTTTGGGGTGTGTGTGTGTGTGTGTGTGTGTGTGTGTGTGTGTGTGTGTGTGTGTGTGTGTGTGTGTGTGTGTGTGTGTGTGTGTGTGTGTGTGTGTGTGTGTGTGTGTGTGTGTGCATTTGCATGTGCGTGTGTTCATCAATACAGAAGAAGTCAACATGAGGGGGCAGTTGGTGCGTTGGCTCCTCATGACATTTGATGATCTAACTGGCCAAGATGTTGCTCAGGCTGATTTGGCAAAAGCCCTCATTTGGCATCCACAACATTGTAGGAACATACAGCACATAATCCTGAATGTAAATACATTAATTATACTTACAAATTAATGGAGAGATCTATTGATTTTTGATTCCCAGTAGAATTTTGCTTTCTTTTTTTTAATTGTCTATCCAGATAAAACATCAATGCATGTTTTTAGAAGACTGTAAGGAAGATTTAATGACGAACGAGTCATTTATTATTTAACTAGGAAATTAGACAAAAGCGCTGTGGTATAAATCAAAAAACAAGACAACCAACACAGAGCAGGGAGGGAAATATACAGGAGGGTTCAGAAAATGCATCATGAATTTCCATGCACATTAGTCATGGACAAGCAAAGGCACTTCACTGTAAAATATATGTCTTTGTGAAATCTTTCTTGGTTCAACTCAGAATAATTTTTTGGTGTACTTACAAAGCCAGAGCAAATTGAAGAAGATTGGTAAGTGAGTCCTTACCCAAATTCGAATTTGAATGAACCTGCAGTTTGAATGTAGAAAATGTTTTAGTGTAATAATGCAAAAGGTTTCGAAAATGTCATTTTTACATAAACGATCCCACCCTTGCCTCACATGTTCTGAAACGATATTTCCATAGATCACTAATCTGAGCATGTTTAATTTACACATTTTGAAAGTTTAACAACAACACTCCAGCACTGAGGCGTGTGTTATAACACAACATCCTACGATAAGACTCAGGCTGGATGTTTGGTTTGAGGGAATTCACGAGGACAGAAATTGTTGTTTTTTTTTCTTCTGCAGAATTTTTTTTAAAGACCGAATTAGATAGAGCAAGCTAACAAGTTACGAGACGCAAACAGCCAAGAGGTCACTTCCCTCTGGCTGTGGTAGCATCTCTTAAATGCTTTAAAACTGTTTTTTTTTTTTTTATTATTTCACAAAAAACACACTCACACTGTCAACAATATGCAAATGCGGTGTTGGTGGTGAAATGTGTTTGGGTGTGGGTGTAACATGGGGTTAGGTGGTGTGACCTCTGTATTTTTCATCAGCACTGAATGCCGTTCAATGGTAGAGCTTCCCTGTATTATATACGCATGATCAAGGCTGACATCTTTTTCAGGAGGCTGATTTTGATCAAAACAGCCAGTAGTATAAAATCAATAGAGACTTCATCTGTGCTGCTACTCATTTACATTGTCTCTGGGACAACTGATGAGTAAAGCTCAAAGATACCAATTTAAATATGTTGATGACTGTATTAAAGCAGAGTACTCTATGTTACACTATTACATATGTGCTACATATATAGTTTTATCACTCAAATTGCAGACAGAAATAAGACTTTACGACATTCCCTTTTCAAGCATACTACAGTTTTTTTTTTATGATTGCAATTCTTACTTAAATTAACAAGTAAGAAAAACCTGCATATCAATAAGGCAAAATAGAAGTGCTGACTGTGAATTTTCACCTTGTTTCCCAGTCACATTTGTTTAAATTTGGATATCTAATCCAGTCTCCTGCTATTATTACGCTGCTTCAATTATAGTAAGAAAGCAAAATGCGGGTATCAGCTAAACACAGATGGTAGAGGTACACCGCAGTAACTTTCTGATGAATATTAGGTTTTTACTTGAATGTGAATGCTTACCAAAGCGATATTTGAATAGGAAGTAAGACAATTGAAATAAATAGGTAAATAAATAAATTGGACCCTTGTCGCTTCTAATTATTATTTTACCTGCTGCTGCTTTTCTTGTTGCACTAATTACTGTGGGAAGTGTTATGAGAGTTTGAATGACAAAACAAGTCAGCACATATGAACATGTGCTGAAACTTCAAATATATGTGTAGTGCTGGCAGCCTGATGATGTTTTCTTTCACAGTCCCTTTTTCTTGCAGTTGTTATTGTTACTAAACAGCAAACCTGCACTAATTAGATTTCATGAAGGTTATTTACCTAATTAGTGATACAAAAGAACACTAATGTGGCTACCCCCCCTCTCTCTCTAACTCTCTCTCTCTCTCTCTCTCTCTCTCTCTCTCTCTCTCTCTCTAAGCAACATTAATACATTAATCTGAACCAAGAATAATCATTCAACATGTGTACAAACTCTTCTGTTCCTTATTATATGTAACCAGTCCATACGTCAAACTGCTTGCATCTTGCATTGATATAACTGTGGCAGTCCATTTTCTTTCATTGACAACCGTAACACGATTGGACATAAAGAGCTAATTCCTTTAAATTCCAAGACATAATCAGCTTTAATGAAAATTATCACATTCTCACCCGGAAACATACAATACTAGGTATGGCTTTGGCGTCTCTAGAATAACATAAATGAAGCTTAACACAGTAAATACACTGACATCTACTGTTGTACTGAACAAGTCACAGCTGATAATGTGTCTAACCATATTAATAAGTAATTGTTTAAGGAACTTGAAAATACTATATGAAATATTGAACTTAAATCCAAAGTTAAGCCAAATGAAAATTTTGGATCATTCTCTGCTCCTGAAGATCTGAATCAACATGTCCATGGCCTTAATCTTTATATTGCTTCAGAACAGTGCAAAGATGGACATCTGAGGACTATCTGCTAACATGCCCCGGCTGTGAGCACTTTTCACGGGTTCTTTATCATTTTATATTAATATCTCATCAAATAGATTTTCATGAAGTTTCCGATGTTCCTACTGAATTTTACAAACTGACGGTTTCAACAGCTGTTCAACAGCTGTACTGTTGCAACTACTTTTGGCACACTGTTGGTATCACTTGTAAAGCAATTACTGCAACTTGTTCCATTTTCTTGTCAGTGCTGGTATTTGAGATATTGAATCCTAATTTTTTACTGACCTCACCTCCTAAGAGCAACATACTAGACATTAGAAAATCACTTAACTTTAGACACTCACTGATGTTTTGCAACATGCAAATGTAACTGTCTTTTTTTCCCTGAGGAACACTGACATATTATTGATTTACAGACCTTTTAAAGCTCTATGCAGACCTTCTTTGCCCACTGTGAGATCAATATTACTCAAGCATTTTAAATTTCTAACTATGCTGTATCACTTGTTGATGATTTTATTTAAAATAAGGTTGATAAACTCTTCTCAGTAACATTATGTCATACAACATACAACAACTCTCCATGATAAGTGTATTTTTGACAATTGGGAATCAATTTTCCATTCCAATTGCTTCTTTTTCAGAAATACAACGGAGTTGGGTTTTTTTTTGTTTTTTGTTTTTTTGTTTTTTGTTGCTTTTTTTGCATATGAATTCTAATTTAAACCCACAAGTGCAAACGTGCCCCCTGACCTAAATATTACAACTAAGTGCATAAGTAATCATTAGGGCAACCAGGAATAACAGCGTAAATCTCCACTGCAGACAAAATAACATTCATGGTTATTCATGAGGGACTCACTGGCTAGATAAGCAGGATCAGAACATGGCCAGGGCTATACTCATTATGTCCTCATTTCAAGGTTTGGGAGTGCAAAATTAGCCACATGCACCAACAACCCCACTCTATTTGGTCTCCATTTTCGAATTCATGAAAGTCCTTCAGCTTGACCAAGCATCTGTTTCACCGTCTGTCATTCAGTCGATACACTAAAGATGGATGTTCAGAGAGATGTGCTGCCATTGAATCTTACAAACTGAATTGTGTGCTCATGCATGTAATACTATTTTTTTTTTTTTTTTTTTATGTCCTGTACTTTAATAATATATATGTATGCATCCTTTGGGATTTTACCATATTAAAAAAAAAAAAAAACCCAAAAGGCTGCATTGTGGGGGAGGCCAAGTGAAGTTTTGTTTTTTTTATTTTCTTTGAAAGGTGTGAACAGAGTGTCGGTGGGGCAGAAGAGGTTAGAAAATAAAAAAAATAAAGGCCATTCGGGCTCTCATACTAGTAGGGTGTTTGACTTCTGTGTTCCTGTCAATGTTGCTTTCTTTTCTGGGGCCACTCAGATGTGGGGAGTGTGTAACTGCAGGGGTTTTTGTACGTGTGATTTGGAGTGTACAACTGGAGTACTAATTATGAGAACACTATTATCCATAAGTGGTCTGCGTGAACCCTCCACTCTACCTGGATAACACTTCAGTGGCCAAGACTGTATGATAACCGCTATCTTAACAGTAACCATTATTCAAGATTTTGTCCTTCCCCTTTAATGCCCCAGCATTATATTGTATGAATATTATCATCATGTCTCTCCTTCACTTCTACCAGCTCCACAGCTCCTTCACTGCGTGCAAATGCATGCGGGTGTGTGTGGAAGTGTTTGTAAAACAACCCTCAATGAGGGCAATAACTATGCAGGGGTTTAACCCAGGTGCATTATCATTCCCAAGCTGTTATTCGAGGGAGGAATATTACAGTCACCTTCCACACATTCAGGACAACTAGATGCAACTGCTGGAAAGCTGAGACACGGAATGAACTATACGTATTCATCCAGCCATCCATCTACTTCAAAATCATGTGATTTTTCCATCACTCAAGTGGAAATAACATTTAATAATTTACAAAGAATTTTCCAAATCCAAACCACAAAACTCAAAAATCGTGGGAGACTGCATGAAAATCTTGTTTTTTTTCCTCAAATCATTGCAGCAGTCTAATCAAACCTGTGCATTATTAATAGCATGATAATGCAATGCTAATTTAATAGCATACCCATACATTCCAATTGCAGAATGACATCCATTGATTTTCATTCATTTTTCAAAGTTTAATCGAAACGCTAACTCCACCTTCAGGGAATATCGACTGAAAGCCCACCAGACCTTTATATGTGCCCTTGGAAAATTACAGAATTCAGTTTAATCCAGTGAAGATTAAAAGGTTTTATTTTTTTTTTTTCATTTTTCCTATCTATGTATGTTTCATTTGCCATACACTCATTTCTTTTTTGTTTCACATTCTTATTTTGTTTATAGCATTTTCACTCTGTCTCAAATGTCAAACGCAACCTTGCCTGATCTTTTTTGAACACAGGTAGATCTGTGCAGTGTTACAGTGTGTCAACAACACCAGTCACCAGTGCAAGCCTTCAATGAATAGATGCAAATAAAACTGACTGGCAAGTAAAACTGCATTTAAAATTAAGAAGGTTAACCTTTCCCTCAACTTGGAGTAGTGTCTGAGCCAACAAATAAATACAAATAACGTGAACTCAAGAAAAAGACTGAAATACTCAACTCTGGTTAAAATGACAAGTTACATTTCCAGTCTGTTTTGACGTCAGACGTCAAACCACGCTTGTCCTCACAGGTTCAACTGAAGTTCAGATAATAATACCACTGGCATGGGAGTATTTGTATTTAAAAAAAAAAAAACGTATTTTCTGATGGGACTATGACATTACATGCTTTGACTTGTGGTGAATCTTCTGATTTAATTTTTCAGCAAGAGTTTGAATGTGGATGAGGCATACAGGTATTGTGTTTCTGAAACTTGCCAGAATCTACCAATCAGTCCATTTTTTAATTAATCAACTTCCTGCATCAGGCTTTTCAAGAAAGCATTTTTTTCAAGTGCGAAATAAGAAAATGATAATAACAATACATCAACAAGACTATGTTACTCATCATACAATATGAATTCTATCTGACTTAATGAATGCATCTGCCCAGCATAAGCACTTGACCGCTGGTGTAATGAGTACATGCCTCAACCCAACCTAAACAAACCCAATTATACTGGTATTCAAATGAAGGCGTAACTTACAAAACTTTAAATGTACCTCTCAAAAATCAAAACTTAACGATATTCAATAATTGGCCATCACCTTTCTGAACTCAAACTCTAGCATGATATTGAAAAATTAATATACGACAACCATAACAACTGATTTTTGTCACCACATTTTAAATAAGTTCTCAGAGACTCCACAACAAAAACTCTCTCTCTCTCTCTCTCTCTCTCTCTCTCTCTCTCTCCCTCTCTCTCTCAGATACACACACACACGCACACACACACACACACACACAGACACACACACACACACACACACACACACACACACACACACACACACACACACACACACACACACACACACACACACACACACACACACACACACACACACACACACACACACACACACACACACACACACACACACACAGGCTAACTTCAGCCATCAAACCATATCTCTCATCTTGTAATTTAGTGACAAGTCTTAACTGCTTCCAGCAAATGGCGGTCTAATAAACCTTATAGCCAGTAAACAATCATTTTGTCTCAGTGAAGGAGGAGTTTCTTTGATAAGGCCATTTAGCTTCTGTCATAACCACATGGTTCATTTACATAAATTTAAGATAAAATCCTTTTCATTGACAATGATAATTACACTCATTATTGTTACACAAATAACCATGTCGTGTGAATGAATACGCTCATAAATTATTGCATTTAAGCCATCAAGACTCTTTCTCTCTTCCTGTCTGTGATTGATAATTTTGTTGGCATTTAAATCATGACTCGCATACGGTAAGTATGTCTCCAAGCCTAATGACACACTTGTGTAGTCATCATGTTCGATTGTAGGACAATTCGTCCACGGACAACTCGTCCACAAAACTGCATTCCCGGACAACTCATCCACAGCCTCGTCTACAACAGTCTCAGAGGACAATTCGTCCATAGATGAGATTTGAGAATTTTTAGGAGAAAACAAATCCTGTACAATGTACTTTTACATATTATTTCTAATTGATATTTTACATATGTTTCATATATCTAGTATATGTCCATATAAATTTAGTATAGTATCATATGGCTTTGTTTCTTGCAAAGAATTGTCTTCTTTGCACACATGAACGTATTGAGAATGACTTACTACCATCAGCACAAGTAATGCTATTGGCAAGTTACTGACAGGTTAGTGAACTAATAAAACTAGTTGACAGAGTCCAGGTGTGTATCATTAAAATGAGTGGGTTTTTTCCTCCCTGTAGACGTTTCTTCAGGTTAGACGTCAAGTCCCTGGACAATGACAGCACTTTCATGGCTGGGAGGCATAATTTGCATTGTACAGAGAGGTTAAGCGCCTTCTCCCACTTCAAAACAAAGTGATGTTGGTTGGCTGGAATCGGAGTTTCCAGCCAGAAAATGCATTTATTTCCCCGGGAGCAGCCATGACGAGAGCAGCTGGCAGCAAAATGCATGGAAACCTGTCAGTGCTGACCAGGCCTGAAAGCGTTGGGAAGTGTCGCAATGCCAGTGGACGGCGCATGTGTCAGCTGCATTTCTAATTTATTCCATCTTGTTTTCTTTTGTAATACCGCTCAGTAATCCCAGTTTTTTTTTAATCATATATACCTGTAATGAGATTACACATTGTTTTATGTACTGTAACGGATTACAGCAAAAACATTTTTTGTATCCTAATTACGTAACGCCATTACATGTTGTCTGTTACTCCCCAACCCTGTGTATATATGTATTTATAATGTATACATATTTGTATAAATAATCATAAAATATTGACTGGTCCCTCCAAAGAGAGGACACCTGCCTCCAGGGGACACTTGGCCTTGGATTTTAGAGTGTCCTGACATCAGAGGTTTTAATGTATACTTAATAATCCTTCCAAATGTGTCAAATTTTCTTTGAAATCCAATCCTTTAAAACATTAATGCTGAAAAAAATTGTTGTGGATGAGGTGTCCGGGGCTGCACTTTTGTGGACAAGTTGTGGACAAGTTCACCTCACATGCTTCCCGCAGCTTTGAGACACTGTCGGGGGCACAGTGAGGAACCGAGGGGATAAAGACATTCTGAATATATATATAGAAGAAGGTCAAAAGTCTGTTGGTAAGAAAATAAAGTCAGGACTCCGTGGCTGAGGAATCTTCCTTCTCAGAATCACAATCAGCAAATGACCAATGAAATGCTTTATAAACAGAGATAAAATGCTTGGTGATGATGTATCTGTCTCTCTGTGTGTCTCTCTCTGTCTGTCTGCGGGCTTTGCTGCAGGCGCACACAACACAGCACTGTGTGCAGGAATTTCCAGCACTATGAAAGACAGATTTGCGAAAATTGACGAAAATATGAGCAATCCCCATGTTCCTGCAGTGAAATTCTTGCCCAATTACAATGTCGACACCTGTGGCTTATCGTCAAGTGAGTTTATTGGCCACTGATAACACAACATCACAGTTTTAAGTTTTGACCTGTCTTGAACTGAAAGCGTGTAATTTTGACATAATTGGGAATGACTGGCAGGATGTGCAGACATTTAACTTCACAGTAAACTGTAAGCTTCTCTCCTTTAGTTATCACTTGGTGCTCAGCACAAAATGTAGTGCAATTTTTATGACTACTTTTAGACTATTGCATTTGTGATTGTTTATCTGACCATCAAACACAAACCTCAAATAGCAAATATGCTTTCACACAGTGTCCTGATGGGCTTGTCTCAAGTCAACGCAACAATTTCTTCTGGATATTTCGTGGACTCCTCATACTATCCCTTTTAAGACACCTTGAAAAATATATATGAGTTTATAACATCTAATAAATGTAAACATTTTTCAACCAAAGCCCAGTTATGGCCTTAAAAGTGCGATTGACACTATGACAGGTAGTCTTTGAAGTCACCTTAAATACATACACTGCATATAAATAATTCACAAAGTACACCCCCTTTTCTACCGTGAACTGGACCTTTCACAAGAGGCAGACATGAACAGACACAAATGACTTGGTGGACTTCATACAACATGCTTTAGACTGTCAAATTAAGATCTTTTCCACGCACACCCATCCAGACGATTTTCAACTGATTTTCTTTGGCCTGACCCGACAAGAAATATTCCCGTGTAGCGACTGCACCATCTTGCTTGATGGCGGGAGGAAAGGCATGGATGAATGGATGAATGAATGAGTGGATTAGGATGTACATGTGCACTTGCGTGCGTGTGGGGTGGTACTGGGAGAGACCGTTGAGTGTTTCCGTCTGTTTTCCACCACCACACTGTGAGTGTCTGATTCACTATTCCACAGGTCATCTCTTACAGATGGTTCCCCAGCCTACGAGCTCTCTGTCTGGGGGATGGACCCAAACGTCTCCCTCTGGTGCCCTGGTGGTCTGGCTTGGAGCTGGTCAGAGCCCAGATGGTAGTCAGAGTGTGCCGTTGCGTGTATGCATCCATCCATGTACACACACACACACACACACACACACACACACACACACACACACACACACACACACACACACACACACACACACACACACACACACACGCACACACACGCTTGCTGTTCTTCGGGTTTCTTGCCCTACTACCTACAACGTTAGGACCTCGTTTTGTCCTCACCTCAACCTTTCCACCTTCTGTTGTCTCTCACCTAGTACAGGTCTGCACAACATGACTTCTTTCCATCCTGGTTGTGAGATTGGCTAGAATGATCTGCTGCTCAGTCTATTGTCAAACGTCCCACACGTTTCATTAACAAGCCAAACTGGAGCCTCCCCTCAACGGTCAAAATAGCTGTCACACAGCAAAAAGTCTTTCATAACCCTTTTAATTACCAGAACCTCATCTTCTATTACATTTAACATTCCAGTACTGGTACCTACATGCTCCCATTGCATTTTCTTTCAGCCTTTAAATGCTGATACTTAAATGCTAAAGGTTCCTGGGGGACAGAAGTAGCATTTTACAGTGTGATACCTTGTGCTCTGGAAGAAAGAAATATTGACTCCGACAAGAAAAAAAACTTTGCATGGTGAAGGACTGCTCTTCTATTATTCAAGGAACAGCACACCAGTGAATTGCACTAGTATAAAAAAAAGGGTTACCTGTATGCTCTATCTGAAAGGGATTTATACTCCCAGACACACTCTTCAAAATAGTATTGTGTCATATCTCTCATATTTTAAACCTGCAACATCAACAGATCAGGCATGGTTTGATTTTTAGCCATATGGAAATCACTGAGAGGCTCAGGCTTTGTTAAAGACAGAAGCTCTGCTTATATCATTAGAGTGAAATCTATGAGGTTGGATATTTCAGCTTCAAAGAATAGTTGTATTTCCTAGCAGGTAATTATTAATTCAACAAGCAAACAAATAAAGATTGATCTTGGAGTGTATATCTTGAAAAAAAAAAAAAAAAAAAAAACCCTCCACAGAACACACTAATTGGAGTGTGCAGGCTCAATCAGAACCGTCAAGTTAATCTCAACTTAATAATCTTCCTTTGTTGTTTTTACCACAGGCACACAGTATATTACAAAGGTGGCTCCCGACAGAAATCAATTAAATGCTTGTTATGTGACATTTGTATTTTTTGGCTTTCTCCACCAGGGGTAGAGGAGCAAATGCAATGCAACAATCCAGGCTTGTTTTTCCTTGGAAATACAGTCTTTCCCATCTAAACAAAATAGTGCATTTTAATGCGTCCCCTGTGTTTATTTGAAACACTAAAAATAAAGTGTTTTAAAGGCACCTTTACAGAAAATAGACACTGGAATTCTCTTGTTAATTTTCCATTTTTCTGAGTGTTCGACGGAAATATTGCAGCTGGGCACATGAGATTTATCACTTCATCATTAGTGGAAGGTTTGTCAGTCATGTGTGGTATTACCATGGGAGGCTTGAACTATAAAAGAGATTGTTTATTATCCCAAACCTGCCCTGTGTCCCACTTCTACATAATCAGTTTTTGCTAATTAATTAATAAAGAGTCTATTTGGCAAGTATATGTTGCTTCGCTATGTCAAAAAAAATTAAAAAAAAGAAATATACATGGCAGGTTCTTCCACACAGTTTGATTGCCACTGAATATGCAGTGGCAAGTTTCCAGAAGCCACTGGACTAAATCCTCTCCTTGGGCTCCACTTTTCAAACTATTTAGATATAGCTCACAAGGAACTTATGGAGCTCCCATAGACGTAATGACTGCTGAGAGGTGCTCTCGCCCATATTGTGTGACTGTGAAGAGCTGGACAATTTCATTGTGTGGACACGGATGGCGATCTCATTTTTGGGAAAACTCTCGATGCCACATACATCAAAATCCACCTGTTGTTCTTTTTGGACTATTGCCTGGATGGAGCCCACACATGAGTGGATACAGTGAAGCTAGCAGACATTTTTTTTCAGGCTTGTCATGGTGTTGAAGCTCACTAATGCAGCATGGGAGAAGAGCAGGTTCCCTTGGTAAACCATGGCCACAACACAAGTGAAACACAGCTGTCATCATAGCTGCTTTAACACTTTTTGAACCTTTTACCAGGTGGAAAGTGAAACCAAAACATTGTGTTTTAAAGATATTGGAGGTTTGTTATCAATTTTGCTGACAGTTTTTTTTTTTTTTTTTTTTTTTTTACCAGTACTTTCATTTCCAAGCAAAGTGGGCATTCACAGTTTTTCTGGAAGAAAAGAACCATAATATCACGGTTACCATAAACACGGCTGAAAAATACCTCCTATTCATATTTCTGTAACACCGTTAGACAAAATTGCCAGTATTTTAGAGATGTACAACAATTTTGTTGTTACAATTTCCCACCGAAACGCCTTCAACTCATACAATTTTAAAAATGTGATGACAGACTATTGCTGAAACAGTGGCAGACCATTACGAATAGGGAGCCGTGTGCTTGTTTGCTCTTGTCTCTTGCATATACAAGCGATGTGGGACATTATTGGGAAAGATGGTTGGTCAGAATGTAGGATTCGCAGGTAAGGGGAGAGTATCATAAAGTTGAAGGAGAAACAATGGTGACAGACTGACAGATATCCAGAGAAAGATGTGGAGTGATTGGCAAAGGTGGACCCTGTGATTGATAGGCATAAAAAATGTAACTGAAGGGTATGACAGGAGGTTTGTGTGTGAGGGTGTGTGAGATGGCGGGTGGGGAGTAGCGGGGTGGGGGGTGGGGGTCATTATGGCATGACTCACTTCCCTGCTGGCCATTCACACAACCTCTCCTCACACCACATAAACACACGAGGGGGTGAGTCATGTGGAGATTGGGGGCATGCAAAATAAATAAATAAATAAACAAATAAAATAAAATAGGCTCCTTTCTCTTCAATCTACACGAGCCCTCAGTCTCAGCTCTCTACTCTCCTTTTCCAGACCAATTACAGTGTGCAAGCTTCCCCTTTGTGTGTAGATATAAACAACAGACTCTCATCTACAGTCAATTGTAACACTCACACCAATTAGCCAAGAGTAAGGAGGGAGACTGAAGGAACTGCAGAGGACTGCGCTCACCACTCAACTAAAGGTTGTGATGACCACTAAAGGTTTGGATCGATGAGAGAATGATTAAGGACAATAATCATTTTTTTTTTCTTCAAGAGTGCTTATGAGAGACTTTCAAACCATTTCCATTTATATTAGCTTTTTATTTGCCCTCATCTGACACTTGTGCCCAAGATAGTCTAAATGAAAGACTTGGAATAATGTAAATAGGATTAGCCAGATACAAATCTGTTTCCAGAATCACAATTATGAGAATTTACTCTCATGAGGCTGTGGACGAGAGGTAGGCGCCTGTTTTGGCCCAAAGCTTTGGCAGAAAACAATGTTTGAATACGACAAAACAGAAAGCATAACTCTCATCTGTGTGAATGTGTGTTGTGCTTCAGTGGGTTGCTGTGCACGAAGGGTGTGTACATCCGGGTGTACATTTGTGCATTTCTGTCAGAATTCTTCTCCATCTCAGTAAACCTCTGTAATTACATCCCAACAGAGGGAGGAATTAAACTCAGTTTCATCTATTGGGATGATGAATATGACAGCTTACTGTTATATAGACTTCATATCTGCAGACAAACACACATAAATCTCCGCCTGTGATGGTGCTGCTCTGAAGGCTGTGTAATTAAACATTGTTATATGAGAAAGTGAATTAATCTATAGTCTGTGAATGTGCCATCAGGATACGCTTGATGGCAGGGTGTGTTAGAGAGGGGATGATTTAGCTGACGAGGCTGGTCATATAAAACCTTGGGGACTCAGTGAGCGGTGAGCAGAAATGGAGCATAATTTGCCAGGTATCTAAATGGCGCCACTTTATTCAAGGATGAGCATCATATTGATGGAACAAAGAAATTCAATGAGGACATGACTGAGCAGACAAAGTCACAGGGAACAGGGAAAACAAAGACACGGGCATGACTGTGGGCATTTCATTGTCAATCCATCCACGGTATAACATATAAATGTGCAGAAGTGCTCATTTATGTGAAGGTACCCGCAGGTATGGATGGTATTTTCTCGCAACAGCTGACAATAAGCATAAAGGTAGCAGCTGTATAATTTGGGCTGGAGGGGTTAGTAATGTTATGTGGATTCAATCAGAAGAAAAAAATCGGACAAATGTATTTCAGGTGGCGCATCACTACAACCACTATGTTGAGGACAGAATTGACTGTAGTGTATACAATTCAAATCAATTCAACTCGATTCAACTTTAGTTATATAGCACCAAAAACAACCTGGTCATTTCTAGGTGCTTTTAACAGAGGAAAAACCCAACGAATCCACATGAACACAAGGAAAAACTCCCTCTATCAGGAAGAAACCTTTGCAGAAACCAGACTTAGAGGTGGCGGCGATTGTGCTGGCCGATTGGGATGAGGGGATAGAGGAGGGGTAGGATAGACAGAGAGATATTGATGAGTATTAATAATGATTTTAAAATTAATGTTAATAAACAAAAATTTGTGTTCATGAAAAATTACCCTCACAAGCTACAAAATATCTGTGGAAGAAGCATATCAGTCTCGGAAATAATCCTAATTATTTCATGGCTCCCCCTTTACTCACTGTACTAAACTAAACAGTTTTCATAGACAGTGATTTGTGACAAATTTCTTGCCAGACTCTGCTTCTTGTATGGCTGCCACCATCCTATAGAAGATTCAAGTCTTCTAGTAAAAGGAACAAAATGCTGCATGATTTCAAGTGTTAATGTAGTAGTTATTTTCTTTACTTACGGAAGAGTATGAGGGCTACTGAAGAAAAAAATTAATTCAGAAGCTAAAATAGAAAAAAAAACTAATGCGCTTAAAAAAAAAGTCAAAAATCAAAGTGTAGAATTTATTACGTCAACGTAGCAGCCTATTCAACAATGTACCACTGTAGTCCACTGCATGTTTACTGTGACTTAAATGATTTCATCAGTTGAATCTCTGATTCAAGCACCTCTTTACACTCATATTGCAGATGATACAAGAGACCATTGGACTGTTCTTCACTTTCTACTTTAAAATATTTCTGCACCTCAGAGATTTTAGCTTATGTGTTGTTGTTTTTATAATATAAGGAGTAGCAGTAGTATATAAGGAGTTGAAATTCCACCTGTGTGTTTATAATGTAGGGATTCTCGGTATAAAGTCTTCCAAAAGAGTACAGTTGCTTGTGGTCTCTACTTGATTCAATTCTGCTCTTAAATAAATAGTTGTGATAGACATACTTCTTGCTTATCAGTTACAACATTGACACTCTTCTACTGATGCACAGGCATTAGAATGCACCACACCAGCTGCATCAGTTTGTAGCATAGATGATTTTATTTTGTGCTAATCAAGTTACAGAAATAAACATTACTTAGTTCCAGGGAGGCCAGCTTCCACCGACTTGTCCCCCCATGGTTTCTCCCTGTGGTTCATAACCTTGCTGTGTGCAGCAGTGTGATAATATACAGCGGAGAAAAACATGTACCAGTGAAGGTCACACACTGTGGTGAACATGTGTTCCTCCGTAAATGATGATGATGGGAATATCTGTTTATATCGCCGGTGTAATTCTGAAGGTACCTGATAATGCATCCTGAAGCAAATGAGATAATTCCTTAACAAGTGGACATGTCATTGGATATTGGAAAACAATGACATTTGTGCAGGAAATATATGCCCCTGCTGCAAAAGCACAGGTTATTAAAAAAGAAAAATTGATTAACTGAATGTGTTTTCTTCCAATACTTTGATCAAATTGTGTTTTTGTGCCTAAACGTGGCAAACATTAAAAAAGGTCAGACTCCAACGCACCAGGTCTTTCCAAGAATGCAACTCCTACAATTGTCAAGAGTTCTTGTGTTTTGTAGCAGCAGCAGCAGCAGCAGCAGCAGCAGCAGCAGCAGCAGCAGCAGCAGCAGCAGCAGCAGCAGCAGCAGCAGCAGCAGCAGCAGCAGCAGCAGCAGCAGCAGCAATGTGGCATGTTTGTATTTTCCATTGATTCTGCATCCTTTAGTATAAGTGCCCCTGCTGCTCTGAGTTGATTTGGCTGCCAGTTCTGGTCCCGTCAGTCTGCCGTTTTTCTGTTTCCTAGACCGAAGTGCAAAGAAACAAGTGCAGCAAAAAAAAACACAAAAAAAACTCAGAAGAAAGCATTTGTTTAATCAATTTAACATAATGATAGGTTGTGAACTCATCAATGCTAACCCCTACCACCCTCGCTCTGTCTCGCTCCTCTCATCCTGACAGCATGTGAATGAGTATGTATGGGCATCATTTCATGGCGTGACCTCTGACTTTGAAGTGCAGATGCATCAGCTGTTTGGATGGAAGCCATGTTCCCTTTTCTGTGTTGGCTAAACTTAGGAGAAAAAGAACAACATATAACTTCAACACAGTAAAGCCTTGGGAGCAAGCTGACAGCTGCTGGATGAAAAAGCAGGTAAGTTGTTCCCTGTTCATTATTTGTGATGACAGGGGTGTCATACATGCCAGGTATATGGCCTTTCTCAAAAATAGCATTGATCATCTCTTGTCTTGGGGGACTGGTGTCTCTGCTTGATTACTGCTCTAACAGCAGGTCACAAACAGTTTGTGTGTCTGTAGTTTGGTTCCAAAAAAATAGACATAACAGTTGTACTGTTGTATGGAAGAAGCAAGATGAATGTCCTTACTGCGTCTTTATTTGCCTTATGTGTGTGGTTGACTTGTTTTTAGCATTTGTCTAAGCCGACTATTTATGAAATCCTGTGTGCTAAAAAGAAGAAAAAATTTAAAATTCTTAAAAAAAAAAATCTAGATATATTATTTAAAAATCAGCAGGTTTTTGTTTGATAATGGTTGGTATTGTCCATGGTGCAGAAGTAATGCACCTCACTGCAACCCACAGTTTTCTCCTGTCAGCTGCTCTGCTCTCCATAAGCTTCCTCTTTGCATCTCAACACAACCTATAATTACTTGAAAATGACCTGCTACGGGTCTATGCCTGCCTTGCAATGACTCAATAGCTGCATGTCTGGGTCAGAGCTATTTTTGTTTGAGAAACTGGCAAAAAAAAAAAAAACGATCTTAAAAGAATAACAATTTTCAAATTTTAAGGGTTTCTAGTAACTGCATTACTCACTTCAACCCATACCGGATAACATTGCATCTTATTCCATAGCAAATCCATTAACAGGAAACCAAAATCCTTCTTCCATGCAAAAAAAATACAAAATTGAAGTTCCACAAATGCTTCAATGGTGTATCAGCACATTGAATGTGAGGAAGAATAACTTTTGTTTCCTCAGATAGCATTTGTTGATTCAGGTGGCATTAACAGGGCAGTAACACAATGATGACATATAATACCTAAAAAGACTTTAAGTTTGGGAGACAAGATTAATTTAGCCAGTACACATCAGATGAAACCTTACAAAACCTTTAGCTGAGCTTGAGAAGGCAATTTTACACAGAATAAAGAATTTTGTTGAGTCCTTTATCATGCAGATCAGAACAGGGTTACAAAGACTTTTATTCATGTACAGGGACACAAACAACATATTCAGTGGAAAAAGAAAATGTGCAAATATAGTAATTTAGAAAAGATTTGTTAACATTACTTCCACGCTTAGATTGAGGTCAAATAATATAAAACACAGGGGCATGTATCAGGAACAGTAAAAAAATAAGGAGTTCACGCCCAATGGACAAGTGGTCAAAGTGACTTAAATTTGGTCAACATCCAAGTCATGAGACTGCCCACAGTTTTGTTTCATGATACTCTGTATCTAAATAAAAGAGAAACAGATAGTCTCTGTTTCTCTTTTATTTAGATTTTCACCCTACACTCATCATGGAAACATGAAATAAGTAACAAAATTAAAGGCTTTAAATGAATGGATTATTGTGTGTGTGTGTGTGTGTGTGTGTGTGTGTGTGTGTGTGTGTGTGTGTGTGTGTGTGTGTGTGTGTGTGTGTGTGTGTGTGTGTGTGTGTGTGTGTGTGTGTGTGTGTGTGTGTGCGTTGCAACATGTGCACAGACGAACTTGCAAAGACCATGTGTGTGAATTCGTCTTTCAGCAGGCTCCAGACCTATGGGAGCCAATTAGAGTGCATCGTTGGAGATGACAAAAGAGGCTCACTTTGGTCCGGCCCACCCATTTCTCCCTCGTACCCCCCCTGGCTTGATAGCCAAACAGAGGTTTAATAAGAGAGGTGTCTGGCACTCTCATCTCCTCTCCGACACACAGGAAGCCCAGTGGTCACAGAGTTTGGGTTTAGATGAGGTCACTGCCCCTGTGGGCTCAGCTGGAAGAAAAGAGACAGAGAAATAAATGGACAAGAGACTGGAGAGCAGAAGAACCAGTTACTGAGCTGAAGCCTGGCGTGTGTCTCAGAGATTATATAACAGAATATGGGATGAGGTTGCAGATCAAATGAGTCCCATATAACTGGAAGTCAGATCCATCTCCTGAGGGGATACGTGATGAAACAGGTTCACCTTTCTACCTTCGGAGAAGCTATTGTAGTGGTTATTTTGATGACTCAGTGAAATAGATCGCCAATGATGAAAGGTACACATTGCAGCAAACTCTAATAGGGTATTTCTTTATTAAAATAGTTTGCAGGTGCAGAAACACAGTTCACGTCAAAAGCAAAGGAACTAAATGAAAGTCAGCACTTGTCAGCATTTTAGTGATTAGTATCTCATCTGTCACACAGTAGACTGGCGTCTTTCAGGCTAAAGAAGTGACCTGCAATTTTCAAATTACATTACATTTTCATCACTTTGAGGGGTGCAGGAATTGTGATGAATATAAATCTTTTTAAATATTTATGTTAAATAAGATATTTTACAAAAGAAAAAAACAACAATCTTAGCAAATGCATTTATGTAGAGACAGTGGAAGTTGTGTCTTGATTTGCATCTCTCTTCTCCCATGGTGATAACTGAAAGATCATTTCACTTTTTTAAATAAAATATGCCTTATCAACAAATTGCATTGCAAAAACTATTCACTCAAGTGGTCATTAAAAATGAGCCATGTTGTGTATTAAGTGAAAGGCTAAACTGCACTATAGGCTTTGTGAGAGATTATATTTTTGTTCCATTTGTGGTTGCTTATTACTTCCTGCTCTGGCATTTAATAAATCTGTTTAGAAATACAGACTTCCCACTTCTACAATTTAGCCGGAAGTTCCTATTGGTGGTTTGGTCACAACATTTTCTGCTTTACAACGCTTTGATCTCAAATTGAGTTTTATGAAGTCCATGAATGTATTCGTGTGTGATTCGTGAAGAAAACAGAGGAGTGAGGAGGTGTGGGTGGCTGCTTTTCCCAGAATGGCTTTCGTTTTGTGACTTTCATGAAGAAATCTTTGTTGAAGGAAAAAGAACGAGGTAATACTAATGTTTTCAGGAACTTGAAACTTGAAGCTTTATGAAAGAAACCTAAAAGGTCAAAAGAGAACTGAAACAGGTCCAACAGTAGTAGGCTGTATCCATAAATATTCTAACAGAGGACATGGAGGAAAATGTGTATATTGTTGAATCAAGATTACAAGATTACTAATCGGTGTGAAACAAAGCAAAAACAAAGTTATTTATGTGATTTTACTCTTGTGTGTCCTTAGAACTGCTTCATTTACATTTTACAACCAAAAATGAAGCATATTTCTTTTTTGTTTAGCATTCTGGCAAGGCCAGGATGCTCACCATGACACCACTGCACTTACTTAGATATTCTATTTTAAGAAAATCACTCAACAATGTTTTTTTTGTTTTTTTTTACAACATTCAAAAAGGAGATGCAGCTGTTATTGTGTTGAGAGGCATATTTATCTACAAGATTGTATCTTAATTCCAACCTTTTTTAAGTTTTGCAACATTATATGAATCTCTACTGGTTCACTTCTTTTTCCCATTTGAACTGCTCGGATATGTGTGATAATTTCCTCCACCAACAGGCCCAGCTCCATGGTATTCCAATTTGTGCTTGTGGGAGCTCAACGCTCCATCCAATCTCTCCATGGTGAACTCAAGCAAACCAACACAGAAGACTATTTCCAGCAGATCGTTCTTGCATAAACAAGGCTTAATGCATGCAAAGCTTTCAATTCAATACTGATGTTTGCGTGTGATTTCTTTCATTGTATCAGTCTCAATCATGTGCAAAACACGCAAACCGAAAGCACAATCTATTGGCTTGAGTGTGCAATTTAGAATGCTTTATAAAAAAAAAAATCTCAGTAGGCCATGGCCAAAATGTTTTCTAAATCCATCCTTTATCTCCTACCCACAATGTCTTGTAACCAAGCCTGCATTCCCCTGAGGCTTGGCCTCCCAACTATGGCACTGTCACTTGCAATGGGCTCTGTGTGCCTCTGTTCGTCAGCCGGCTCTCCAGCCGCACAGACAGTTGGGAAGCATCTAAAGTCTTTTCATCACTCAATATGTAACTGCAGGTTCCTGCTGTGTCACTCTGGGCTCCTTCAGCTTAGATCGTCTTTTGTTTCTTTCAGGTTTTTCTCACACAAAAAGCACATGGGATACACAGACCGGCTCTTTGTCTGTCTCCCGGTGAATCATGGATCTTTGCAGTCGTCTCACCTGCAGCTCTTCAAGCAGGTGCTGGACCTCTATCGAATCGATGGTTTGCACTCCTGCCATATCTGAATGAATACTGATCTGCAAATTATGATGAACTCACTGACGTGTCATCATCTTCATGGTTGACTTGCCGTGCAGGAAAGACGTTTACCTTGTTGTTGCTGTTGGGATCTTTTTCTGAACTAAAAACAAGCTATTGTTTTGATGGATGTGCCAAGAAGAAAAGGTTGAAGAGGATTTGTTGGAGGAGGCTGTCTCAACGAGAAATGTCTCACCTTTGAGTTGAATTTTATAAAAGCTTTCATTATTTCCTGCAGTGCAGAGCCTAAGCAGACTGTGAGCTACATGACTTCAGAGTGGTTAGAGTTAGAAGGTCTTGTTTGTCACACATATATATTATATATAAATGTACAGCAAAATCTTTTCTCTGCTTTTAATCCACCTCTAAGGAACAGCGGCCAGTTTCCAAGGAGCAGTTGGGGGTCAAGGGCCGTGCTCAGCAGCTGACAGTGGTGACCGGTCAGCAGTGGGATTTAAACAGACAAACCTACGAATACAAGTTCACTGCTCTAGCCTCAAGGCCACTTTTCAGTTAAGGCCTCAGGGACCTTTCATTTTACTATCTGCAAGTTCTCCCTGTGCGTGCTTGGGTTGTTGCCCAGTGGTCCAGTTTCCTCCCACAGTCCAGAAAGCCTGCATTAGAAATTAACTAGTCACTTTAAAAATTGCCCATTTGTGTGCATGTGTGCATATATTTGGTTGTCTTGATGTTTGTCATGCCATGAAGTGGCAGCCTGTTTATAGTGTACCCTCCCGTACCTATAGAGTGATAAAGCAATATAAAATAATAATAAAAGTCAATTATCAGCAATGTTACATGTGTGTTTATTTGCTAAACTAAGCAAAAAAGAGTCATCACATCTCCATTTTCAGTTTTTTAATGTTTATTTATTAATTTATTAAAATGCCTTCTCAGTCAAAAATCATTTTAGCCAAAAGTCTGTTCCTTTGTCTGCATTTGATCCAGTGTGACCTTTCTGCGTGTTTTTCTCATAAATATTTCAAATTTAAGGGATTCACTGCTGAAAGTGTTTGCACTCATCCAATTGTCTTCTGCAAGGTTGTGGGAAATGGACGGGACTTTGCACATTGACAAACATTAGATTCTGGATTCTTGCTCTGGATTCTGGCTCTAATATTGAGTTTGTTGATTTGATATTATGTGATTCACTTTATTAGATACAACCAAAAAAAACATTCTCTTAATAAGGAAATGATATTGGTTGCCATTGCAACACCAGTACTGTATATAGAGAGAAATGTTAATGTTTTATCGAGTTTAATATTGTAATTGTAGCTCTGAGGACATTCAGGAAATGTGTGACACTCATTCAATGGTAGTTTAGTTTAATGATGATAGAATTGTAAGTTTGATTAATGCTAAGGCTAATATTGCTAACACTCAACTCAGTGGCCATAACGAAGAAAGAGAAAACGAGCTATGGTCTAAGACAATAGGTCACAAAGCCCCCACTATTTTCAACAAACCAGAGTGGTATATTGTCTCCAGCATCTTTTGTACAGATCAGATGTGCTGCTGGAGCCTATTAACGCTTACCTTTCATGCATGTAGCTTAAAAAGCAAGTGGTCGCTTCTCATCTACACAGAATGAGTTCATGAAGAAATTAGTTGTTAACTAGAAACCTATCTAGTTGCTTATGATGCATAAATGTTGTAGGAAACTTACATTATATTCAATTAAGCTACTGAGCTGCTGTCAAGTTTCAA
>NC_137663.1:14242058-14619558 GCF_963422515.1 Blennius ocellaris
AACAAGATTCCTGTTGCTTTCGTGCGGGGAAGCGGTGGGTTTCTGTGGCGCCTGGTGAGGCGTTCGTGAATGCGTGTGTTACGACATGGCTCTGCTCAGGTTGTCGGGGGCAGAGTGGTCATTCTGTCACCACAGATGGACAGGAAAAGCCCCGGGGGCATCTGAAGAGCCACGGGCGATGTAGTTTGCACACTGCGCGAGTGCATGTGTTTGTGTGTGTGTCACATTTGTGACTGGTGCGATCGCATTTGTGTGTAGGTGTGTGCGTGCGTCACGACAGTGTAGACGACAGAAGCAATACAACCCCCCCCTCATGCAACAAATGCCATCCCTGTCTGCTTGGATTGCCCTCCAAATTATCAGATCAGTCACACTTACACACATGAACTGTGACACACACACACACACACACACACACACACACACACACACACACACACACACACACACACACACACACACACACACACACACACACACACACACACACACACACACACACACACACACAGTTACACAATTTGACCACACTGGAGCCAAAGTATCCAGTTATATTCTGAAAGGACAGTTTAGCATCTCTTGATCTTATTGTGTACTTTCTTCCCACACTCAATGAAAACAATAAATCAGACCAGAAATTGATAGCCTCATTAAAATACAGGGCATGTGAAAATGAAAGGTTGGGGATGGACAGCTAATTCTCACACAAGCAAAACAAAAATATATGTTCTATACTTACGTCAAGCTTCTGGGAAAGTACACAAAATGTAAAAAAAAAAAAGAAAGTCAAACAACAACCAGCCAAATATTTTGGTATTTCTAATTTTCACTCCCACGTCTCTCCTGTTGACTTTTTATTCTAGAAAGTTGCAGCACTTTGCAAACTCTGTCTGTGTGGCTATAAAAATCCGTTTGACAAATAAAGTAGAGATATTTTGTCAGTTGAGGGTCACAGCTGGAAATGAATTAATCAAAACTGCACCCTGATTGGAATATTCATAGCTCACCCCTCATTAGGAGCAGCATGCCCAATGTAGCATTAAAGTTTAGCTCTAATTGGGACTCTAGCAGCCAATTGCATCAGTTTATTGTTCTCTAAAGGCCATTGTGTCTGTGTTTATGAAATGTGCGGCGACTGATAATTCGTATTTTACTGCGGCTGTCTCTTTCAGCACATCATGCCCAGAAAATATGAATACACCTAACTGGTAAACAATGTTAAAACTGACCTTACACAATATATTACTTATATAAGTATTTTTACCCTGAAACGGACACATTTTTCACCACTGGTTCTATGGGTAGTAGAATATTTTAGTATAATATTTTAAAAATATAATTCATATATCAAAGAGGCTCCACTTTCTGCTGCAGTTAGTGTGGTAAGGATGAATGACAGTAATTGTCCTGTATTGATAAAAATAGATGTAGACGAGATTGAAATTTGACCCACCATTGTGCTGTGTGATGTGTGTTTATTAATAAATCAATATTACTATTATTCCAACAGGAGCTTATTTGTTTCACTGTCGCTGATTGATAGTTCTATAAAATCAGACATCCTGCTCAGTATCACAAGACGCCCTTGTGCATCTTAAACATGCCAGTAAGAGACGGGAATAGTCCACCGATGTCAGAGATATAAACTCAGAGATTCAGCTTTAAAGATCTTGAATTCACTGCTGTAGAACATCAACGGGGATGAAACATTTATGTAAGTGACTTTTAAAATACAGCAATATACTGTACGTTCCAATTCAGTGGAAACCTTGAGGCACTCTCAGCCTCTTTACTTTGCATGGCGGCTCACCTTGCTAAGAGGCACACTATTGACATGTAAATTGTAGGAGCTATGCGAAAAGGTTGACTTTCACTAAAACAGTTCATGATCCTTCGCTTTCTTTAATGCCTTGACACTTTTCCTAATGTTCTTTTTATTGTTTCTGGAGCTTTGCTTTTAATCTGAGATACTCAACAAAAACAAGCTCTCCGAGGAAGATCAGGTTTCCAGTTTGATTGGCATCCGGCTCAGGTAACTCCTGAGAACAAATGTCCTTACGTTTGCTATCTATGTGGAAAAAATAAGTGATTCTTCTGCCTCCTGTACTTCTTTAATACATCTGAGCCGTGTATCAAACGAGTCCCATTCATCTGTTTTATCTTTTTTTTTTTTCATTTCATCAGTACAAACATTCACAGCACTCAAACACACTCAAACGTTTGTTTGACCTTTTTAATTATACTAGCTGGGTTTTCTTCTGTTTTGTATGGACTTTTATGCCATTTTAAACTCCTATCGGATGACCTTGAGTGTTTTCAAAGGGGCCTGTGAACAAAATGTATTATTATTAAACGGTTTTACAATAATGTAATACTGGAGGCATGGTGTTGTAGTGGTTAGCACATTCAACTCACACCAGAATAAAGTATAGGTTTGAATCTGGGTGCATTGTGTTGGTTTTCTGTTGTAAGACAATCTAATAACATGCCTGTTAGGTTGACTGGAGTACAGGGTGCACCTTGCCTTTTGCCCTGTAATTTGGCTCATTTGACATCAGCCTCCAATGGTAGATTGAAGGTGAAAAAAAATCCTCACATGAAACAAAACGTATAATATGGAAAGGACCATAATTTATAGGAACACTTCTGTATATTTATGATATAAATAAATATGCCAGTGTCAATAATATTATATTCATTTATAAGTTTTCACACTTCAAACTGTGTTCCCAACCACCAGGTGGTTCAGGTCAAATAATTTGTGTGGGCGGCAGTTGCCTCTGGCAACTGGAAGTTACCTGGCTTATTTCCCTCATTTTATGTCAAATGTGCAGCATATCAGTGTATCTCTCAGACTGCAGTGACTGTAACACATCTCTATGTGATATTACTTTCAAAATAGAAAAAGTGAAACCCCTATACTTCACTTACCTTACCCACAGCCTTTTATACCTGTTTTGCAGGCGAAAATACAGTATTTGATTGATTTGTGCCAATCATAGTGGTTCAGAAATGCATCACATATTTTAGTGTTTAACAGTACATATTTTGTCCTCAAAGCAGATAGAACAGCCTAAATGAGTGTTTTGCAATGTGATGATAATGAATCATTAAAATCATCTCAGTGGGTGTTTATAAATGAATATGACAAATGACTTGAAGTTGTCGCTGTGTCAAATCAATTCATGATGGGGTTGGGAATGCTCCAAGACTTTCATAGGGATGTCCTTTTTAGGATGATACAGTGGCATTAATCATCTATATGAAAGTTAAACCTGTAGTGAAGCTTCCTTTTTTGTGGCAAAAACAGATTCATTTTATTTGTAGCATTGTAGCACATATGTTTTTGTGTGTCCAAGGAGAATTTATATTATCAACTTCATCCAATTCAGGAGCGTAGGGAGCTGGAGCTGATCCCAGTTGAGCATGTTTGTTTTTTGGTTTTTTTTTTGTGTAAGAACACACAACCTCTGCACAGAAAAGCTAGATATTTTAACTATGAGTTAAAACTTTATTCTCTACACCAACTTGTGACCCTTGAGATATGATGTGTCTTATACTCGTTGATTAGTGACAATTGACACATCCATGTGCAGGAGCTGAGATATAAATAAAAATGGGAGGTTTGGTGGCGGTGACAAGATGTGTATTGTTTATTCTATTATTGAATATGTGTGCAAAGCAATTATCCAACAATGTGTCATATTACATGATACTGGTGTGATAATAAAGTAAGAAGAAACCGACTACATGACTTATTATTTCATATTTTGGGGTGCATAAACAAATGGTTCGTTTCCCCAAGTCTTCCAGGAATTCGTTTACCTTTAGACTGTGGCTTCATGATCACGCATGTGAGCTGAGATAAACTGAACAGATGGATTTATTTAAAACGACCAAGCAAATTTGCATGCTCTGGCAGGCAATTAAGACAACAACAGGATTTTAGACGCTAATAAAAATGTGTAGATACATAGAGAGGCAAGTGTCTTAGGTTTTCATGGAGTTTGTTAACGATGGGGGGGCTTTTGGGGGAGTCAGGATTCCTGTAGGAAAATTAACTCTTTTTTGCCTTTTATTCTCCATAATAACCTACAATTTCCTCTCATTTGTTAATTCTGAATGATAGCAATCTACGCATACTCCATCTCAGTAAATTTCTCTTTATGTCAACTGTGTAGCGGGCCACTATTATTATCATATTATTTTAACAAAGAAATCACACAGTACTGCCAGAGATTTTTTTTCAAGCAAGATGGATTTTCTGCTCTATAAATGCAGTCATGCCACAAGTAATGATCCAGGTTTCTCAAGTCAGGGTTCAAGTAGCAGCTTGCAGTCCATCTCCTCATTGTTTGACACAGTAAATAGCATATTGTGCCTCTTCATCTTATTTCAGAAAAGAGATTTATACAATTCATAATAACAATGAAGAGGAGAGTTGATTTGAATCAGCCACAAATCAGTAAAATAAAACATTTCTTAATGCTTTGATTCAATATTTCTAATTTATTCTTCTTATAAAACTTTAATTTCATGCACACATTTAGTTTCATTTGGCAAAAGAAAAGATTTTGTGAACATTTATAATGCTGCTTATTACATATATGCTCTTATATTCCCAACCTTTCATTTATATTGTATATCTTCTTGTGAAGCAATCCCTCGCAGACCAAGTGCACAGATTACATGACAGTACTTGAGTAAATATTTCAGAAGGAGTTATTTTTCTGGTGAGCTTTTCAACATACATATCTATATCCTCCTCACACCTTCAAAGCAGTTGACAGCAACACTTACTGTAGTCGCAGAAGTCACCAATTTTAACATTGATCAAGTTTCATCAAAATTTGCTGAAGATCATCACTCTCTGTTTCAATTTTAAAATGAAAAGTCCATCTAACATAAAGATTAGTAGCAGTTCATTTTGCTTTATTGGAGTCCATCCAGGTTATTGCCTTTTTCCATTTGGAAAATCTTTTTCATTTCAGACTCAGAACTATGAATCAAGAGAAATTATATTCTGTGTCATCGGTAATGTTTATGATGATGCCTGAATCCTTCATGATCAAGTTAATATCAAATCCAGTATGTCCACTCTCATTTAACACAGGAACACACAAAAATTACCAGAGAAATTACATTCTCACTGTTTTATAGTGAAGGTTTGTTTCAGGTTGCAACATGATCCAGTGCTTGGGAGCAACAAGATTCAAACTTGCACGGAAGATTGAAAAACCAAAAGTGTGTCACGTGATTATGATCGATATGTTCTGGAATCAAATGGCCCCTTTGACCAGTCTCTGGTCCTCAAGTGATGATCAGGATTGGTGAAGCACAGCTAGCAACAGGCGACCTGTCAACTACTTTTCAGAATTCTAATGCAGGAATAATTAACTATAAAGCCTACAGGCAGCACGAGGTTTAATGCAGCTATAAGTCCATTACCCTGGTTAATGAATGCCAACAAGCTGCGATTGGCAAACAAATCAACATGACAAAGTTTAGGTAGAAATATATCCAGCTGCTCACAGAAGGCATGTTAGATATTAATCTGGCTGTAAACCACATCTTGGGAGGTGAGAGATTGTCAGGAGGTTTGCAGATTAAAATCCCACAAATGACAGGTCAATGCTTTGGACCAACTCACATATGTATTTAACCCTAATCTCACATCGTCAACCGCAAAACAAAAAACATGACATATTTGGTATTTAAAGTTAACATTGTCTTGTGAGCTATGCTCAACAAAACTGCCTTTTATTAAGTATAACAGTTTGAAAATTGAATTTAATGTTTGTTTTTACACATACGTATCTATAATCCCCACCCAAGTAAAGAACATAAGTGATTTCACTAACTGGTCTTATTATTCTGGGATGAAGACGCCATCATAGAGAGAACCTGCAAATTCCACATTGAAAGATGTTTTGTTAAGCGGTTTTGTTAAGACACTATGAAATAGATGTTTTAGAACAATTACTAATATAGTATAGTTTTGCTATTTTTACTGAAAACTATGTGCCAAAACTGGGAACAACATGGAATTACTAGTATGGATAATGGTAGAACAACTATGTGTAAACATGGTGCAGATCGACAGCACTTTGATGAAGGTATTGAAGTTCGAGGCCACATTAAACATGGAAAGTGCATACAATCTTGCAGCATAGGCTGCATCCTAAATCCACATGGCTCAAGCGCAGACAGCCCTGACATATGGACAGCTGCAGTAAAGTGAATTCCTGTGATAAAGCCTTTCCCTTTATCTCCTTGACAATGGAGCACTCTTGCGATCTCTTTGCCTTTTTTCCACAGGACCCTGAACAACACAAAAGTCACCAGATCCCCAGAGAGCATTTCTCACAACTTTGCAAACACTCTGTTTTGATGTGTCTGTTTTTTGATGACGCAGTACGTTTCAGTGATCAAGGGCAGTTCAGAGGAGGACAATAAAGGTGAGCGGATAGGCACACACACACGCATGCACGCACACACGCACGCACGCACGCACGCACACACGCACGCACACACACACACACACACACACACACACACACACACACACACACACACACATACACACACAAACACTTGAGCGCACAACCATTCACTTTGAGTTGTTTGCCAGAACACCTGCGTGTTTGAAAAAGAGAGCGGCATAAAGCATCCCTCTTTTTTTTCTACTCTGCAGCCATGAGGTGACACACCATTGTTTTCCCCTCGTATTCCTCCCTGGTGCATTTTGATTCCTGCCAGACAAAGGATGGGCCTATTGAAGTACTTTATGAGAGAGGCCATTAGCTACTGAGCTGGTCATCACTCCACTGTGAAAGGCATTCTGCTTATGCGCTGTCCTTCACACAAGTAAACTTCGATAAAAATTATATATGTATCCAGCTCTTTGAAAAGTATAATGACATATATGATGTGAATGATATATAATGAAAAATGTTAACTGTGAATGTGTGCACAAATTACTTGCAACTATACCAACCTAATACTAAAGTAGATTTCATACTTCTTATAATCTCTTTTTCCTGATAAATGGATTTCACGCATGTAGCTCTGTCACGAAACCGTGGCGAACCCAACAAACAATTATTGACAGTTTCAAAGAGATTATTAGAGATGAGATCAGGCGAAGGTATCCAGGAGGGGTAATCAAAAAGTCGCAGTCAGAACAGGAGCAGACAGTCCAGATACCAGAATAATCCAAAACCTGGGAAAACAACAAGGAACTCTAGGTAAGACATGGGATGTCACAACACAAAGGTACAACGATCCGGCACATATGCAAAAGGAAAGAGGGGTTACATACACTGGGGAGGGACACAGGTGAAACACTTTGACACAATTAGATTCAAAGATGGAAAGCTGACAGGAAGAGCAATTCTGCAGTGACATGAACAAGACAGGTGAGTATCAAAATAAAACAAGAATGAATGGAAATAGGTAAGACACAGACTTTTGCAGAGGAAGACACAGAAGGGGACCTGACAAGCACACTTCAACATATTGACCCCGTTCTTTCAACATATATATTTGTGTGAAATGTTGTCAAGATGTTGTTATTTGACATACAGTTACCATTTGGCTGTGCTCAGTCCTCATTATTTGAATGTAAATGCTTGAGCCCATGACTTTCCCTTCATGGCCACATACATCAGCATCAGACGTCATACACCTGTGAGCTCAAAATGAAGCAAATCTACTAAACCTGATGCCATCTGGTCAAATCAACTGTTCATTCTATTTACTTTTTAGTTAATGTGACCTTGAATAATATCAAAAATGATTAAAATGAATTTACGGACTTCGACTTAATTCTCACAGCCAGCAAGACCAAATTGCTTAACAGCTTGGAGAAAAAGAAACACTCTCTGAACTTCATGACCAATTTTTATTCATCACTTGTTTTTAATTACATCCATCTATCTTCGATCGCCACTTCAACCAGGGTAAGGTTATTGGGCTTAACCTGGGCTAACAATGAATTGAATAACACAGAATAAAATGAATGAGAGCTATAACCTGCTGACCCCACAAAAAAACAACAAAAATAACAGATGCAAAAGGCTTTGTTAAAACATCAGATAACCTGATGTTTTTCACTACTGCTGACAATTGATACAGCCAGAGTGGCAATGCAGTACAACTTGTTCCGGCAGACTTTTCTTCCCTTCTCTGGATACCAATCATCTATCCCTCCCACCTGTTTGTTGAATAGTGTTCATCTGCTTGGGAGGCTTCAGGAGAGAGCTGCTTCCCACAATGATTGCTCTCTCACGGGAGGCCTGTGCCACTCAAGCACGCATTGTGGGTTTTTCATGTTTGTCAGTTATTTAAGTTTAGATTGCCACCATGTTATCCACAAAGTCACTGCCTGTTTTGCTGGATATAACAAACTATGAAGCAGCAGTCCTACTCAGAAGGGGCCCTAACTTGACATGCTTGTCTTTCTTGCCTATGTCTTCCTGTTTTATACAGCGATAAAGGCAAGGTCCCCACCTGTGTGATGTTACTCACAAAAACAAGATGAGATCTTGCTTGTTAACATGCAGATCAAATAATTTCAGATTCTTTAAATACATTTTCATCAGCTCATATATAGATATCATCTTGATGGTGGTGTGTTACAGCACCTGTTTGGTTGATTTGGCACATGTTTTCCAGATGCAACTTCTGTGTCCTGCTGAAGGACACAGAAGTTGTATCAGTTGTAGGATTTGAGCCAGTGCACCTCGGGCTATAAGCTTGCTGCCCCAACTTCCTGACATCAGTGTTATTTGTCTCACTCCCTTTATAATTGTTCATTCCAAAAATTATTTAAAGAACAATCTATTTATCTTTAGTATTAGTTTTATCCACTAAAATGTTGGTTTTGGATAATTGGAGTACCCAAAGAAAATCAGCACATGCAGAGGGGAGAACATGTTAACTCTATGAACAATCCGTGATATCAAAATAAAGATACAATATCTAAGTGCACTCTTATTTTCAGCAGAAAAATCTGAAATAAATCAATTGATTTTTAGGCCTTGGGTGATTTATCCCTCAGAGTCAACAATGCCAGCGTTAGTGTGAGGACAAACAAGCACAGATGACAAAAAAAAGAAGATTCTCTCTAAACCTTTTTGTATCAGCGAGGGTTTTGAATAATTGGGATCACCTGCTGCAGGAACACAAGCCAAGCGCAGTCCTACTGCTATGTGAAGACACCATTAGTTGATAGCTGCAATGTTGTTTGTATAGTTAAGCCAGTTCTGTTTGGCAATACATCATTAAAAATGAGAGACTGTGGACTGTGTTCATCCCAGATGTGTTCTTCTTTGTCATTTCATTGACAATACTGACTCAAAGGAGGCCCATTCCTCATGTATGCTGCATGTTTGTACGCTCATATAGACTAGAGTGAATCCATCAGTGTGGGCATATTGACCTGTCGATGGGGTGTCTGGTTCACTGTGTTACCCTGCCAATGGTGCTCGGTTCCAAATTAATCACACATGATGAGATGATTAATCCGGTTTATGTCCCTGTATATGTCTACTGTAGCCATCCATCTGTGGCCTTCTGCATCTCCCTACCCAGCAGCGGGGGCTCTAATGCCCCTGACCGGTCTGACTGTGTACGCTGACGTAAAGGCACAGAAGAAGTTAACCGCTACACAAACCAACATATGCCTAATTGGGTAGTGTGCATATTGTCATTATGGTACTCTTGGGATTTTAATGGTGGATTTTATCGAGATTCAAGATTTTTTAATCATCATCCAATATGTTAAAAAAACAGGTAATGATTTTAATTTTAGGATTTCTTTGAAGGAAGAAAAAGGAAATGCATTCATGAAAGATATGTTCTAAACCCTACTGCTGTAAATTATTTACACATTACACATTATTTAAGGTTTATTTTGTTCTTTAAATTATATTTATTCTTGCAATAAAAAACAGCCAAATTCAGCAATACTTTTTACGCATAACAAATGCTAAAAATTACATAAATGTTACACAAACGTGGGAGCAGTCTGCCTGCGAGTGATTTTGAAACACCAGTGCAAATTATGTCTGCACAGTTTGGTTCTATTTAGGGTTTGCATTTGTATTGCCAGCTCTTGTCTCTGTCCAAGGTTCTGAAACATCCAGCTTCGCTCTGCCTGAGCCTCACTGAGAATATTACAGAATGTGTCTACTTAACAGTATTAGTATTAGTAATGTGTCTCTCTACTTGACTACCCTTCAAGTGCCAGTACAATCAAACCCAGCCTGTTCTGTATTTCACTCCAAGGTGTTGTATCATTTTTGCCAGGCTGTTTTTTGTTGTTGTTTGTTTGTTATTTTTGCCAGAATTACCAAACCACACATATGTTGTTAGCAAACCATTGGTACTTCTTCCCTAACAGTGGAAACTTTCTAACACGGCATACCTGCTATCAAGAAAGGTTGCTACTTATTGGGCTCACGCTAAAGATTCTACTCCAGAACCGTGTTAGCGACACACAGCTCTTATAGCCTCTCCGGAGCTTTTATAAAATAAAATGTGGATAAAAATGTGTATTTTTTCATTTTTAATTTTATGGTACTGCAAACCATCATTAAAGAGACTTTGCTGTTTGAGATGACAAGGTCAACACTGAAATGAAAGAATTCAACAATATTTGAAGCTCACAATGTCAGCTGACCACTGTGGTATACTGCAGATAATAAATGAGTTTCAACCCACCCCTCTTGGAAAAATGACCATGGATGAACATCTAAAAAAGGAACATTTTCTTTGAGATATGCAGACCCTAGGTTGGGAACCGTTGTTCCACCTGAAGTCTGTATTGATCATATAATACGATTTAAAAGATAGAAAAAAACAAAAAACAAAAACTTTTTTATTAATAAACATTCCAGAAGTGACTCACATTACCCCACTTATCACTTATTGAAGAATATATATATATATTACAAATAAAAAACATACATATATATATAATATATCATATTTCCATAATGTCCCATTAGAAGAGCTAATTTAAGGAGCTCCATAATCAAAGTGATTCTTGCTTCATGTAGTTTGCTGATGATTAAAACGTTTTGGTAAGCGCCTTCATGTTGGCCCAGGTTTCAGTGTGAATAAAGCAAATGTAACCGCACAAGTTAAAAATGAAGCATGACAATCTTCCAGAGCAGAATTTAATAAGACTTGAGTCTGCCTTTACAACATTTTCAGTCCTCATTACACGAGGTTTCATTAGTACATGACCAGACCTGTGCGCAGTGCAAAATTAGACTGCTCCTTAAGGACAGGCACTTATTCAAGAAATGAAGTATGAGTTGTGATGAGACCAAGTTAAGATTTTCCTCATTTAAGAGGCTCAGGTTTTGGAATTTTTTTGAAAGGAAACTTTACATAATTTTCCTTCAACATTTATCAGAGCTTATGTTACAGCATAATCCTTTTTCATTTTCATTTTTATGTCCAAAAGGTTGAAGTATACAGAGAAATGAAGGGTAATTTAACATCCTCTTCATC
Source organism: Blennius ocellaris (assembly GCF_963422515.1). NCBI lineage: Eukaryota > Metazoa > Chordata > Actinopteri > Blenniiformes > Blenniidae > Blennius > Blennius ocellaris. The sequence goes on from NC_137663.1 coordinate 14,253,582, forward strand.
AATCATCTATCATGCGTTGTAGCATTAAAGAGAATTGATGATCCAAGTTGACTTTGGGTGAAAGCAGGGCAAAATGGTATCGGTCACCAGATTCAACACAATCACACACACTCATTTCCACACCTCCAGGCATTTTTAGAGTCATCAAATTAGCCTTGAAAAAACTCATACATTTGAATAAACTTCACTCTGACTTGAACCAGGGATATTTTCAATGTGACACAAGAGTGCAAGCCACTCCACCACAGTGCTGCCACAACAAAGCCTCTGAAATGATTCATAAATGTGATTAATTTAAACTTGTGATGAAGCTGCTGTACAATATTAATACAACACAACCGAACTGAGAAGATAAAGTCTGAATCACCATTGCTTTATACAAATCACGGGGAAAGTTGCATTTATTTATTGTTTGATCACTTTCATTAAATTGACAACACTGACATGGCTTTATTAAAAACTTGCATTGTGGCAAATTGATTTAAAAAATATAAATCAGAGCACATATTACAGCATGACTTGTATCAAACAACAGTAACCAGTGACTAAATTATGTTTCATGCCTGAATATCAGCTCTGCAAATATATACATACCCAAATGAGATTCAGTGTCATCAAATCTTGATATAAATGGTAACAATATTACAGCTTATTCGAGATTAGCACAAAACTATATTTTACAACATTTTCAAGATGACTGACTGAGAAAACCAAGACAAAGCAATTAAATTTGTCTGGTATCAGGGGACGGGAACACACTCCTCTAACCTTTTATTATATCGCCTCTGTCAAAGTACATACATTAACATGAATGCTTCTGATGTAATTAACTTTTCTATTAGCACACTGGCCTCAGAGGCAGCCAATGCCACATTTTAAAAAGGAGTTGCTCATTCAGAGTGTGCGGTTTCAGATGACTCATTAATGATCCGGCCCTAATTAAAATGCAGAGGGACTTTATTGGCATGCTGATCTCTCCAAAATTCAAATGCCTTTACTCGTGTGCTGCAGACTTACAGTGGGTTTTGATTGAAAAAGATGTAAGACCTCGTTAATAATGAGAAGTGTATGTGAGAATCAAACCATTTATAAAATCCCTAACATACCCAAGTCTTTGTCATCCACACTGTTACATCCATTATATTGTGCTTAGGATTTTTGCACATACCCAATTGTTCTGTTTAGAATTCTGCACACAACTGTCTGGTTTGACATGATGAATAAAAGAAAGGAGGAAAAGAAGACATAACTGTTGGCAGAGAAGTTTGAATACACAATGTTTTATTAGCTTGAGAGGTAAATACTGTAGATGGGAACCACAAATAATTAGTCTTTTTAAAACTGGTGAATCATGCATTATAATTTTTTTTATTTATTTTGTATACAACTAATTTATAAACCCTGAAAAAGTGTCCAGTCCATCACAGGCAAACAGAGAGACAGACTGTCTCACCCAGAGGCAATTTTTGGTGATATCAATTAACTTCAAATTCTTGGTTTTAGACTGTAGAAAGAAATCAGAGCACTTGGAAATGGGAAAATAGTCACACAAGCACAATGCAAGCATTTAGATTCTACAGAAAGGGACGCTCCAGACCTACCTTCGTCCTAAAACTGGGACAATGAGGTGATAGTGTGTGCACCACCATGTAGAACTGCTGCGTTTCTATCAAGAAAATATCTGATTAGGTTCAGATTTGATGTAGTGGAATACAATAAGTTCAATGATATACCCAATACCATCAAGCACAATCTTAGAGTACAAAGACAAATTTGGAGTGCTAAAAGTTACGATATGGCCTTAGTTCAAATCTCAACTCCATATTCTGTTTGGGATCACTTGAAGGGACAAAAGAGCTGTGTTTATTTTTTGAAAGTTTTATTTTAGGCAACAATCATCAAGAATACCATCTGACAAGTTTAACAAGAATAATTAACACTGTTTTATATGCAAACGCTGCTCAGACTAAATACTGATATATTTTCTGTTAACTCACTTTGTGTAGCGTTAAGTGATAAAAAAAAAAACGAACCTCCCTTTTTGAAAGTGTTATTACATATGTTTTATGGCTTTCACACAGCATTATATCCAGTCCATTTAAAGTCACCAGTTTATCCAACATAGGCAACATTTGGATTTCAGGAGGCTGGACTACACAGAAGAAAACCCGGAGTCACAGAGAGAACATTTAGTTGTGTAATATTTACTTATTTGCTTAGAGATGGCAAACCTTTTTAACATTTGTTGCAATAAGTTTTATAGGAAACAAAGGTTAGTGTGAAGTCACCAAGTCCACATAGGTTGCTTATCAAAAAATATATTTTGGTAATTTTTTTTAACATGTCTTTTTCTATTTCAAAACAAATGTTTATTAGACTTAAGTAAAGACCATCTCTGGCGTTGCTGTCGTCTAACAGTCAACAATAGTCCTAGAGAGAGGCTACTGACGACACAGTCACAGGATCAAACACTATTAAGGCCCAAACCGCAGCACATCAGCAGCTGCAATGGCAGTCTCACACTCAGACCGACGGCCAAATGGCAAGCAGCTCTGGCTCAGGTACTTGAATGAGTGCCTGATGGGGTGCAGGTGTGGGTGATTGCAGCTCGCAGAGAGAGGCGTGGCTGACCTGAAAACTGACAGAGAGAGAAAGAGACACCGCTCTCTCCCACTGAGGTCTGAGGTAAGTTACTGAAAACAACCTTCATCTGTACAATAACTATGATTAAAAACTAACCGTATTAAATAAATAAATTAAATCCCAATCTTTCTCTAAATGTAGTCATTGTCTTTTTTGACCGAATCCAACAGAAGTACTCTGCCAAAAGCAGTTTGTATCCTGAACGCGTCAAACACGGAGACAAACTGCCACACGCCGTAGTTTTAGAGTAACAAATAAAACTGAAATGTATGTTTTTGAAGTGTGGGATAAAATCAGGGGAAAAACATACAGTGTAAAGTAACCCTAGTGTCTAAGCCAAAACTGTTTCCTTCAAATTTACTGCATTTCTTTCAGCAATTAATACACATATAAATATTACAACATGAATTTACATCTAGAGCCTTCAACTCCTGAACTATCCAATATGCTCGAATAATCTGTTGGGGTTCTTTTGCTCTTTTTCGCATAATACTCCATCATCACAAGCCCTTAATTTAGTGTGTGCAGATTAGAATGTTTAAGAAATTAAAAATCTTGTAGCATGCCAATATCATCTTCATCCAGTTTGGGGTTTTCATCCAGCAGCTTCTGCACTTCTTTAATGACCTTTTTTTTGATGAAAAAATTATGTATCGGGTTCATTTTGATAATGTGGTTGAGTATTCCCAGTTGTCTCCTATACCTGTTGCACAACATTCACAACTGTTGTCAAAACTTCATACTTTATTTGATGAAAGACACTCTAATGCAATGTCTATTTAAAGGTAAAAAATAAGTAGGATGGAATCTATGTACTTTGAGATTTCTCATCTCTCCAGCAGATACAAACACCATTATGATTTATAGCAGCATGAGTCAACAAACTCCCCACTTATATGTAAACAAAAGCTCCATTAACATACTGAAGAAGGAATTGTATAACTCCAGATCTGACCAACACTGACCGACGACAGGGAGACTGGAGGAATGAGCAGGAGAAGTGGCCAACACCTGGTGATGCACCCTTAAGGGACACATTAGCAGGGTGCATTACATTCTGAGCCAAATGGAGGGAGAAATGGAAGGCAGATGTCTCCCAGAAACTCCAACTCAGAAGAGGTAAGTAAATCGGAGTGGAGATATGAATGCACACTCACGCATGCATGCAAACGTGCCAGCACACCCTGACACTCACACATCCGAGCTCTGCAGTTGCAGACTGGTTTGAGCCAGTGGAAACCTTTTAAAGGAAGTAGAAGTAGCCACATATCATCTTTAACTGTCTGGCTGGATGCCTATTTGTGGAGCTGGTCATCAGACATTACGTCAGCTATTTTTTTTTTTTTTTTTGGGCCACACTGCAATATGTCTGCACAACCACCAGACATCAGAGTCTGCAATCCTTCATTTTACTTTATCTTTTATCTTACTTACTTTGCAGGTGTGTGAATGAAATATCTGTGTGATTATTTTGATATAAAAGTAGACATGCATTACTGCATTATTCAGAACAGTATTTTCATCATGAGAGCAAAGAAACACTTTCCCTCCTGTTACCCATTTGGACATTTCACACCTTTTTAGAAATTAAACCAAACATTTTTCGGAAATACAATCTGGTTTAATGATTCAGGCAGCTGAGTAACAATTATGTCTTCATTTTATCCCCATGACTGCTGCCTTGGTTTTTAATTTTACTTGAAGAAATTCTGCCACAAATGCTTTTTTGTATGTGTGAAAACTATGCTACATGAACCTGAGCCAGTCTTCATGAGGCTGAAGCTGATAATTGTACTGCTGCGTGTATCTGAAAATCATCCAATAGAGCCAAAAGAAAAACATAGAGTTCATCCAAAGGGAGTCAAGATTTAGCTGAAATTATGTTGTTGTTTCTTAATCAAAAATTACTTTTAAAGGTTTTGAGTAGACGAGTGCTGCCTGACAGCTCATGTTTAGAAAGTTTGCTTTTCACACAACTGATTTAGTGTGTATGAATACGGGTTGAATGATGGTGTCTTCTTATTGACATTCTCTTTGCTTCTCACATAAGCTCAGACTTGCACTCCCTGATGCCTACTCAGTGGCACCATGATAAGTGGCTTCATGTGTTTGTACTTGGTTTACCCTCTAAGTAAAATCCATATGTCTCACTATTGATATCATCAAGTCTTCCAAGTCCAGCCTTGTCATAATCTATCTTCCTTTGTCAATTTTATCCCAATCACGTGTCCTTTGCCGCAACTTCCTCTCCTCTTTATAGTGTTCGTAATCCAGCCATTGTTGTTGTGATCATGTTTGTATATCTAACATAATTGGATGAAGTGTTGCTGTCTAGACAGGATTGGCACATCAATTGTTAGTCATCCGTCTTTACAGACGCCTTTACTTCACCAGAAGACATTTCATCTGTGAAAAAAAAGAGATTGGTGCTTTTGAATAAAAGGATAAATCATAAAAAAAAAAAAATTAAAACTACTATTGTGTGTGTGTGTGTGTGTGCACATCCTCAGTGAATGTACATAGTTTGTCAAACATGACAGTTTCATATAAATAGACATGAAAGTCTTCCTGGCATGTTTTGTCTGGCATTGGAACTGGAGGAATACTAAAGATTCACATGGCCTGTTTATTTATTCATTTATATCATGGAAGCAAGAGAGTTGTCCTTGAATGTCATATTTTCAAAAAGTCAAAGTGCAGTAATGAAGGCAACATCTTAGCCGTATGCAGATGGACTCCGCTAATAGAAACCAAACCACAGGACCTAAAAATCACAGTGATTCATTGAGAGAAATGTCAGGGTCTGAAAGACACCACAGTCCTGAAAAGACTGAGAAGAATATCAATAGGGAAACCTATTGGATTGTGTTAATAATCTGCACTTTTTAAAGGGATCTTTTTTTTTTTTTTCTTCTTCCCAGTACTCATGGTGTTTACTAGACGGATCACACAGTGTAGAGTAGAAATGGATAACGAGACTCCTCCATGCAGTAAGCCTGAGGCCTCTCTGTGCCACTGGGTGGTGCAGTGCTAATAACAACCCCATTAGTTGCTAAAAAGAATTTCTTGATGCAAAACTGATCTGTAAGATCTGGCTCTGAAACAATGAAAACATTTGTTCACATTAGGAGAAACATCAGTGGTCACCCTCGCATACAGTGCTCGTCCTTCGTCTCTCATCTTCCGCCACTTATTCTCATTAAAGTTCTCGGAGATGGCATTGGACGAAAGAAAGAAAAAAAAAAAAAAGACATTTGGCACATACTGTGCATCACCTGCAGGTTTACTATATGAAAGCAGCAGATTATTAATACATCCTCTTTATACATTCAGTGTTCGTGCCATGACGAATGGCAATAAAGCGCCTCCTTACGATCAAACAAGAAATTGCTGAACAGCTGAATTAAAAGTGAAACTTTGGAGAAACATATTAAAATAAAAGTGAACAATCAAGAGATGAAGTGGTAGAAATTGAAGACCATAAAAGACACGTAACAGTCTGTTATAAATGACCATATGTAATAACTGAATGGCTTAATATTTAACAAACGGTGATTAACAAAACTTGACCTATTTGCTGGGAGGCTTCGGGGGATACATCTTTCCTCTGACTGTTTATCTCTCACTGAAGAGACAAGGTTTATTAAATGCATTTTTGCATTTATTGTTTTTCTATTCTTTTCCACTTCCATTATAGAATTCCATTTAATAAATAAATATTGAGTTTCAGGGAGTTGCATTTGAATGACGTTATTTTCAATTATAATGTTTTCCTATTCCTCTTTAATCTTTCAGTTATTTAAGTGTATTGAACATTTTCTGTTGAAAATATATATTGTGAAACCAATCACCCATGGCCAAAATCCTTTCAGTTTGTTATCAACAAGGGCTGCAGGTTCTCTAAAATGTATACATTTAAAAATGTATACATACAAAAATGATGAGTCTGAAAACTGATGAGTTTGAGCATTTTAGCATTCAAATTTACTGATGATTAATGAGTCAAATAACGAACTAAATGTTGAAGCTGTAAATGTTAAGTTGCATTAGTCATTGGGATTTTGGGAGAAAACATTCTATTTACCACATACTTAACTGACTATTGTTGTTCAATAATATAAGGTGTTATTTGTAAAAGAGCATCCTCAATATAATTATTTTGGATGGACTAAAGTGTATGTTTGATTTGCACTGGCATTATATATGCCCAGTGGACACCATCAAATGTGGTGTCAAAAGAAGAAAACTATATTTAATTTAATTTAAATATTTGTGATTCTTACTTAATCCTTAAAAACATGTATCTCAGTGTCCAAAATTACATTAATTAGCTTGCCATGTTTAGTTCTAAGGTTACAGGGACAACTGCAGAAGTCACAAAATATCTTTAAAGGGTTAAACCTCTTTTACAATCCGCCGCTCAGTCTGCTTGCCCATCTCGCTTCTTCTTCCTGGTATACTGTCTGAGGCTTGTAATAGCCTCCATTACACCTGTCTTTGAGTGGCCTGAACCAATAACTCTCTTCCTGCAATATGTTTGTCCACATCTTTCACACACCCATTCATTGCTTATGTCCAATACTTCCCTCATCACATGTTGCTATATCAGGGTCATTTGACATGTTGGAACAAACAACCAGTGCTTTTGTCTCTCTCGTGTCGGTGTACTCTGTGGTGGACACTGTGGTACGTTGTATGAGTGTTTTTATATCGATGTTAGTGTTTTTTTAATGCATGTTATTCTCTTTTAAACATTTTACCTCCTTTTGTATATTTATGGTGCGGCACATGCAGTTTTATGGATTTTATTGTTTACATTTTTTTTTACCTCTTTATTTGTTATACATGCAGAGATGGTTCTTTCAATGTTGTTGTTTTTAACAATGACAAAGAGGATTCTGATTCTAACAGTCAAGGCTATTAACAATATCAAACTGCAGTCGAGTTATTCTCCTGAGGCCAAATTTCTAAATCCATGTTGGCCTTTTTTTGCATTTCTTTGAATTAATCCCTTTTTGCAGGAGACCCGTGTTACTGTTGGTATTATTACAATTTTCAACTGATATATTTAAGCATGAACTAAGAGGGAATAGGTTAGACTGGAGAATTTATTGACTGGCATTTAAAATGTCACCTCACGGCACAAGAAAGGCTCTTCATCTATAGTAATTGGATGAATATTTAACAAGCACATTATCTGGTCCTGACAGCCAAAAAACATTTGAAAAAAATACCTTCATTGTGGTTATCATGGACACAATGAGCCATTACAGGCATTGTTTCTTGCTCACTCGAAATGTGACACTTCCTCTCTCACTGTCATTTACTCACTATTGATGAAACAATAACATGCTTCCTATGGTAATAGGATACAAACAACTAAACATTTTAAATGCCATCTCCCTCTGTGATGCTCTCTCAACTACTCCCTGTGCTTCTTTTTTTCACTCTGTAATATATGAATATAATGGTCCCTTCTCCCAATACATGAGAGTATTTCTTTTGGGAACTTTTTAAAATGGAGGTGTCTGGTCTCCTGGAACTTTGCGGACTTATTTTCCTGTGTTTTGTTCTTAATGGTGATGTGCATAGCTGATGGAAGAAATTAAGGCATAGAACATGTTATGTGTAGTTGTTCCATTGGGGACTATTCCATTGAATTTGACCTTTACAAACTGGTTGTGAGTGACTATCAGGGAGTTGCTAATTAATTCAGTGGTGTGTTTTGGGGGGCAAACTCAAAGCAACTCCATCATGATCAGCAATCAAACATATACTTTGTTACCAGTTTTAGTCTGTGGCATTTGGTCTGATTGTTAATTTATGTCTTGAACTGTGCTAAATGTTTGTCAAACATTGTTGTCTGAGTTTCTTCACATTCAATGCCTGCTTTTTCTGTTTCTGTAAACAGTGTCAAATATTTGATAACTCAACTTGCACTTGGTGGCATTCACTTATTTTTATCCCAGCAGAATTTTTTTTCTCCAGATTTTTCCTGCCTTTCACCTTCCTTGGTTTCATGGTGAAACCAAGGGAGCATCAAATAGAATAATTAATTAAATTAATTAAATGTAAAATAATGATTTATATATATATATATTATATTTTATTATAGAGACAAATGTAAATATGTGAAAGACAAGAGAAAGTCTGGCACTTAGTCAGAAATTAGTACCTGGCATGAGATGAAGCATGTGCAGATCTTTTATGTGAGCATCATGTTTTGCATGCACCATGATGGGAGACTGGCATCAGTATTCGAGCATCCCACCCAGGGTGGCAGCTGCATGTGATAGCTATCAGTTTCACTTATTCACTCATATGCACATATGCAAACACACACTCGGATACACAGCAGGATCAAACCAAAAAGAAAACCTGTATTATTGTTTTGATCCTGATCCCACTCATTTGAATGCTGCTCCATGCACAGCTGCTAGGAGGGATGTTTCAGTCAGAGTTTGTATAACCATCAAGAGTTTCAATCATCAAGCAGAGTTGAATGTGTGAGCTTTATATTTCTGTTGAACATATAGTACAGAGACATCAGGACACCAATCTGACTAAATGTGGCACGGAAGAAGCCCTTCACAATCAAGGTCAAAAAGAAACAATGTCAGCGCAACATCTTACATCTCCATCCATCCAAATTCTTTGCCGCTTATCCAGTTCAGGGTCTGCTTCTTCTATGTTTTACATTTCACTAACAGGCGGCATAGCTCGCATGCGTTCTGGTTTCAAATCCCAAAGTGTTTCTAAAAGACAGTAGAAAAAAATAAAGGCTTCCTGCTGTTAATCTCTAAGCTTGTGTATAACCCCAGTCCCCGCCTGAGTCCCAAACCATCGCCCCTGGAATTGGCATTAATTGCTTGAGAGAGGAAAGTAATTATCTCAGGTAATTATTACTCTGGGTAGAGTGAGAAACTAGACAAGCCTTCTCTGTCGGTTCCCTGCGGAGACAAGTAAAGAGAATTCTGCCTTTAACATGCTTTAATTGGAGGGGTTGGGCCCTCAAAGCTATAAGCTCTCATGGCTCAGGGGTTTACAGCTCACACGCATTAAAACGAAGAAAAAAAAAAAGAAAAAGGACACACGCATGCACAGCACTTAAACCCAGTGACAGGCTTGTTTGCACCTACACATTTACACTTTCAGATGTTTAATACCTCAGCAAATTAGATAAATGGATGAAAAGCGCTTTTATGGTATCGATTTATAATAGTCTGTCTCAAAGAAAAATAACAATATTTCTGGCATAAATATGACCATTATTCAAGATGTAACTACAACTCTCTCCCCCGATTCTCCTGAGATACTTCAACTCAAAAGCTTCTTCATTACTGATTAATGTTGCCGTTGAAGGCCGATTAATTCTTCAAGATAATGTCCTCAACCATCAAACAACACGGCAACTAAAAGTAGCACGTGAAGTTTGCGAGTACGAAAAAGGGGAAGGTTGTGTAATGATGCCTCTGGAGACGTGGCCCACACTACCTGCAGTGCAGCAAACATGCCAGTCAAGCACCAGGTGGTCAGTACCCTGCTAAGCCCTCACATCTGTAAATACAAAGATGCCCACATACACACATCAGCAGCGAAGGAGCACATGTGCAACTGCACTACACACCTTTCTCAGATGTGGAGCAGGACAAGTAAAGAGTTGATGACAGAGAAGAAAGTCTAGACAGTCTAAATGTCCTTTTTTTTGGGGGGGGGGGGGGGGTTTGCCTTTTCTTTTTTTTTGTGATTCAGGCACCAGAAACTGTGGGGCCTCTGTTTAGACAAGTTTGTGCCATAGAAGGCAGACTCGATGCAGTCTTGAGATTTCAGTGGGAGTGTGCAAGCGGGTGGACGGGCATGCGTCCGTTATTAATTTACCACTGTTGAGGGGGTTTGCATATCTACACTGTTGGGACCAAAATGTAGGTCCGCTGAAAGAAATGCATTGTATTATTACATGGACACTTGGTTTCAATCCAGACTCTAGACTTAATATTATAGTGAGGTTTAGGTTTAAATGTGTAGTAGTTACAGGTGAGCTTTAAATTAAAACAATTATGTTTTTTGATCGATGCATGTTTCGAAAGTTAGACTGGTCAAGCATATGAATGAAAAACATGCGCGTGTGTTGCGGCTATTATCAGCTCAAATTGTCCCTCTAAAAGTCACTTAGTGTTCAGTTCATCTTAAAAACATCTTACAAGAGAGTATTCCTTGGTTTGATAAATACTAGGAGACATGCTTACAAATATCACACACCAATGACAATGGAAACATCAAATGAAGATAAGTTGGTGTCTTTTCCACAATGCTGGACAAATACAAAGAACAGGAAAATAAATTTTATGGATGACAGTTTGTGTAATATTCCCTAAACTGTCCACACATGTCAATGTTTCCAACATCAACCATGATCAACTGTCATTTTCCAATATATTCAGTCAAGTATCCACCAAACTGAGGTCAACAAACAACAATACTTCGATAGTTTTGCAAAACAAAGATCAAGGTGAGGAATGTACCTACTTGGAATAAACAGGTAAACGTACTATAATGTGTGCAATATGTCCGTGATGTGCTAGATCTCGTTCATCCACTCTTAAATAGTCATTTACAGCTCAATTGTTCACCAAGTTGAATGATCAGAAATACAGAGCTTAAGATTGTTACAGAAAAATGACACATTACAAAAAGAAGTATACAAAAGATAAACAGAAAAAGAGCAATGGTTTCCAACTGCGCACTTATTCTGGCAATATTTTCTTTCTATTTCTGTTTACTTTTGTTACACAACATGTGCACATTTTACCAAAATGATTTGATTACTCTTTAAATAAGCACAAAAGAGAAGCTGTGCCACAAACATTACACTTGCTTGAATTTAATAATACACAATGAGAGATTTGCACTGAGACGCAAACTGATATGAAACTTTTTGGTGGGAAAATAGAAGAAGCAGTATTGAAAGATAAAAGCTAAATGGAGAGCTGCAGTCCTGACTCGAAGGAAATTACATTCCTGCTGGACTGAAGAGGAAAGAGAGTTTTGACCAGATGGAAAAATGGAGGGTTGCTACTGAGAATGGACTGCAACACCTCCAGCTGCTGCAGAACACAGGGCAGAGGAGGAAGAATTGTGCAGGATCATATTCTACTGATGGGGGGGGGGGGGGGGGGAATTGCTACCTTTGTATACTGTAGAGGGGAGTCTGGAGCTGGCCGTCTGGAAAAATAAAAAAAGCAAATTTTGATGTAACAAAATATTAGTTCACATAGAAAACCACAGGGTGGTAAGTATGTCTTGCGTGTGTGAACAAAATATAATTACTGTTTGGGTGAAAATATTTTCATCTTATAATTGATAAACTATTAAAAATGGTTCAAAACTGTTTTTAATCGATGCGCCCAGCAAATAACAAGGGGAAACGATGCAACTGGGGAAGCTTGATGCTAATGTAAGATCCTGTCCATTGTAGTGGTTGAAGCAACCATGACTTTTGACTTCATTAAATCCATCTTCCGATGCAATTCCACAATCACTCCGGGGACAGGTGATGTTTGTTGTTTGAGGGGCTGGAGTCAAATCCCACCCCACAGGTCGTCCATCTATCACAAGTCCGGCACAATGACACCTTCAACAACAAAACAAAAAAAGCAATCTTGAGTCATAAGATTGGGAGAATGAGTAAATGTGTCTGAAGAAAACAGAAAATGAGAACATGCAACCTACACTCACACAGGCATGTGTATGTATAATTATATGTATTCCTTGGTCTGATCTAAAAGTCATGATGGTAATCATTGACAATGTGAAGTACAATGCAATAAAGGTCTCAGACACAAAGAGGTGGCTACAATATACTACATGAATCCTCTAAGCACTTGACTTTTTCATTCGTCTTTGTTGGTTATGCTCATTTTACAGACAAAAGATGAAAGAAGACCAGTGTCCATGATTGATCTTGCACCATTAATACCAAAGGGAATTTAAAAAAAAACCAAAAAAAAACACCAGGGTGATATTTCTTTACCTATGAAGGAGATTTGAGTTGGAGACAGATATAGTCAGAGTCTGGGATGATCATCTGCATTTACATTTTTTTTCTTAAAATCATTAATCAGAGCAATGGCTATAACCTACATTTTAAATAGGGCAATTCATTACATCATTTAGAGAAACAGAAAGAGCCATTTGTCCAATTCATGCCAGAAAATGACTGAGATAAAAATAAAGCAATTCATATTCTGGGCTAAATTAACTAATTCGGCTAGCCTACTTCATGCAGCGTGTCATTGTAGCGTATTATGAGACATGTTTAGGCACCAGTTTGATCAAAAAAAGTGCCTGGTTACTCTATCGATCATGGTTACATACAAGCAAAACAACACAAATACAGATACAATGTACACGGAACAACTAAATCCTTATTGTTTTTGTGTGTGTTTTGAATATAGCCATTAGACCTCCAAATGCGCAGGTTAACTGGGTGCTTCAGTTTTTAGATATGTTGTTCAAAGTCGATCGGATCACCTGGTGGTCCATGAGCCATACATGCTCATTATTGGTTTCACAGGCAAAGTATAGATTATTTTAGGCACATTTGAACCACATATCAATTCATGTTGTTCTTGATTGAATTGCATTGAACTTCATAACATTTTAAAACATCAAACAACTATATTGTTTTTTTGTTTTTTTTATATATTATTAAACTGGTAGGGTTGTGTGTTTTGTGGTTCCCTAAAATAGGTTGTTTTTTGTTTATTTACTTGTTCTTGTATTTTCAAACTACTGTTCATATTTGAAATTAAAAGCTGTATTTATATGTTTTACCCTCACTTGATTTCCCACAACTCTTACCTTTTTCTGCTGTGCATCAAATTCCAATCAGGTAAGCATCTGCTCAGAATGCACAAAACAACCTGTCATATTTACGCTGGGATAAAAAAAAAAACAAGCTTTCCAGGATATTGCTCATTTTCCTTCTGCTGTTTGGGATAAGAGCTATGATTTATTCATTTTGAACCATTTTGGGCTTTCGATGGTATTCAGGGCCTATTTTTTCCTTTTAATCAGGAGTTACATTTGTGTAATTTATAGCACAACTCCTCGCTCACCCTGTGTCCTGGGTTTGTAGGTATCTGTGAACATGAGTATGTGCATGAAAACACTGCATACACCCAGGTTTATCAACAATGATAGGATCACTAATGTTTGTGAATCACTATTATTCTGTGTCTCAGATCATGTTATCATATATTGTTTGAGGCGCTGAAATTACCAGAAGAGTATGTAGATGAGACATTGCGATGCATGCTTGAGGTTGCAAAGTCCTGGGTGATTAAAGTAATTTTAAAAATAGCATGCTGCCTCTGAGAGGGGACCGACACTCAAACATGCACGCCAACAGATTGATGGATAAAAATAAACCAAGACGGTCCTCCGCCTAGTCATTATGATACTTGTGCATTCAACAGCATGGACTATTATTAAGTATAGTGCTGTCGCTTGGAGGTTTACAGTCTGTTCACATGCCCATCTAGTCCAAGTTTAAAATGGGGGTTCACTCAAACTTTTGTTACTGTTTTGAACATTCTAAGACAGATGAATTTGTTTGCTGGGTATATTTCCAAATGTTGTTTAGTAAAAATAAGATTTAGACATTAAATATTATTTTCTTTTAGCTGTACATTCAAGAATTATGACTACTGTGAGACTTTATGTGATCATGGGCAGCAAAATTGCACTTATAGTTTAAATCACTTGGATATATTACAGGAGAGTGTGTTATATTCTTTACCATGCTACTTGACCAAAGGCCAGTCAAATGTATTTTAAAACATATCATCCTGATGACTATAGCTTTAAGGGAAGACTTTACTGAGCAAGTTGGAGTTTTTTGTATATATGACAATCCAAGATTTCTGAGGCACAAGTAAAATGTACAAAAGTTTTCAATAGGTTTTCAATTGTTTGCTATGCAAACAGAAAATTCAGACATACAGCTCAAACAGAACTGATGTATATTCCTTGTCTACATTTGAGTCTGTTCAAATTCAAAGTTCAGTTTTGTTGGTCCATAATTTGTGTTTCCAAATTACTATGGGAAGTTGGATCCCTCCTGAGGAGGGTGCAGCTGTGAAATTTGGCTTTGGAATTCACAGAAAATCCTGAACTTTACCTATCATACTCTGATCCAAACAAAGAGACAGGATCACCGGACTGACCAGCCAAGTGAGGACAGGATGGTTTGAGTGTGAATGATGCGACCAGTGAATTCTAATGTCAGTCTTTATGGCCAAGTATCTTATCTGCGTATTTGTGGAGTAAAGTGTGATAGATGGAGTTGGATCAAAACTTTGGCAATATTATAAACAGGAGATATAAATGACAAAGCAAGCTGTACATTATATTTTTGCCATGGACTAGTATTTGTGTGATCTCGAAGGCTTGTTTATGAAAGTGAATAGGTTAAATTGCATCTGCATTTTTATGCTCATCTGCGAGACTCAATCTTCAGTTGATTCCTGTTTTAGATCAGCTTCCACGTGTGTGCATGCAGTATCAAGTGTGTGCATTTTTTTTATATATGTGTGTTTGTGTGCGCGTGTGCGTGCGTTGTCCAATACTAGTGCTGGTAACTTCAACTGACATGGGAACAAATGGTGATGTTTTAAGGTTAAATTGAGATAAGTGTAATGGTCATACTCATATTCGCACATCAATTGTCACAGTGGGCGAGAAAAAAAGCTGACTCACCGTTTTGACACATGGACAGGGGGAGATTGGGAATTGAACCATAAATAGTGGAATGGTGGAGCAGTGCATTGATGTGTGCGCAAACTGTACGAGCATGACAGATCCTCAAAGGTCGACAATGTACATTTGAATATTTTCCTCTCAGCAAAATCTTGTAAAGGATGATGATGGTCCATACACAAATGAGTGCCACATATTTGTAAATGAAAGGCTTTTTTTTTCTTTTTTTTTAATGATTTTTTTCAACTTGTACAATTTTATCAAAAGAATCCACACTGATACATTCAGAAGATGACTAATGTAATGTAATGGTAGGTGACAGGATGATTGTATACAATTGCTTTGGAAAATCTGTAACACAAGTATTTTTTTTTTCATCTGACTCCACCTGCAAATCTATTAAACATTTCTCTATCAGTTTTTTTCTTACAATTTTCTGTATTAACAGGCAAGGAAACCTACGTGTTCACAACAGGAATTATTCAGGTCTGTCCAATGACTGAGAATCTGTAATTAGATACGAACAATCCAGTTTGGACTAAAGTCAAATTGAACACAATGCCCTCTACTTGAGCATCATTACCAACATTTCACACTGAATAATGAAGCAGCGTGCAATGCTAATGCAAGATGAGAGTCAAACGAACAACACCAGTCCTGAGAGGGAATGTCCATGTTGTCATTAATTATAGGATCAGAGCTCTCAAGTAATATGCTGAAAAGTCTGGAAACTAAGAGATGACCCAAGCTTGCACTCATTTCAGTGATCTTACTTTTCTGGGACTTCCTGTTAACCTTTGGTCAGGAGAAAGATTATTAGGGTTGACTTTAAGAGTTTGACCAGTGCTCTGATGCCACTCTAAGACTTACAGTTGGTTCAGCAGTGAAATTATGTCGAGTCCCTCTTGTGCATATCCTGAATCTCATTAATGCCCTACTCACCCCATTTGGCAGACAGTTCAAACTTCTTCAGAATTTGGAGAAAAGTAGCAGGATGAAGTATCGGCACTGGTCCAACTCTTTAAGTAGATATTGGTGATTCATTTCCAAACATTGCGGTCAGTTAAATTGTAATTAGTCAGCAACAGCAATGTTTATTTCACAATGCTGAAAATGGCAGTGACACAGAGTCTGTATAATTTGTGTCTCTTAAGTTTAACTCCAACTTAAGCAAATGTATTGAACTGCAATTTAGATGTAAAGCAAATTGATTTTGTTTCATTTCAGTTGAGATGAGATTTTAATTCAGATGCATCAAGAGAGAAAGACTCATTTGGTTTCATGAGCATTGCCATGGTAATTTGTTGCATTTTTAACATCCTTAAGTGTGATACTTTGACTGTTGACAAAGTGCACGTGCATGATAAATCTGCACCATTAAGACACCCTTTAATCATGACCCTTTGCTCATTTCAGGCTCATCAATTTGAAACAAGAAAGAGAAACTTCTCCCAACCATACCCAATCATGCTGAAAAGTCTGCAACATCTGTGGACTCCTTTCATTCTAATAACATTAAAAGATTTCACATTTCAACAAGCATCCACTGGCATAGACTAAAAGCAATTCTGAGGAAGGTTCTTTAGTCAAGAGGACATTGGGTAACAAACTACTGAGAGCCGTTTTAAAACCTCAAACCCTGTATGAAATAGGTTTGATATCCTGTGCTCGGGATTATTGAGTTGTGTATTTACCAATCACCGCGCTGCTTGTTTTGTTGAATGTGCTGTCAGAATCCACCAGCTACGACTGAGCAGAGCCTAATGATCTACAGCAAGCCCAGTTCATTCTGGCTTTGAGTGATATGTGAAAATTATTGCAGTGTTTACTTGTATAAATTCGGTAAACCTCTATTCCGCATTCCTATCAATTTATACCAAGGCAGCTTAACTCAGGCTTCCTCAAGCATGGCTTAAACAGTGTAACACAATGGACTCACTCCTGTACACATCAACAGCTAACAACTGCTACACACATACACACGAACACAGTGAGTGAGTGACTTGTCCACTTGCTTCCCACACAACCACGTACATACAGCACACACGTCAAACTTCTCTGTTTTCATCAAGACAATGGTGAATTAAGCCGACACAGCAATTAATGAAAACATAATTAGAATACAAATATCAGGAATAATTATAAAGAATGATCAATAAGCCTGTACATGATGCCTGCAGGGACTTAAATGTCATGGGAAAACCAAGAACTGTGAGACCCAGTCACTACAATAAAATATGTGTAGTCATTGAATTGGTTCACTCAGTCAGTGATTTCTGTCATCTACTGTGCCCAAACAGGATGATTAGAGAAGGATAGTTGTGAAAGTGGCCGTTCTGCTCAGCTTCTCTCGCAAGCTGTGCAGCGGTGGGGTGGAGATCTGTCTCAGCGAGAGTCTCTAGAAAACAGGGTGTAGAAGTCACAGGGAGACTGATTGTGTTACCTTGCTGTGTGTTCCTAGTAATTTGATTGTGTTGGGTCTTTGGTAGCACTTCTAACAGGCTGGGATGGCAGCCAGGTGTGTGAAGTGATGAGCAGGCAGCCAAGACTCTGGTGACTTGTCTTTCCATTTATGTGCTCCTTGTGTTTACCATCTTCCCATCTTTCATTGGTGGGGAATTTATCAGTCTGCTATTCTAGTTGTCATCAGTCAACCTTTTGCTTGGTGTTTATTAGGTCTTACCATTTTGTATTTACTTTTGTTTCTATCTATATATACACATCTTCTCTTCCACTACTACCGTCACTTAATCACAAACAATTACTTATCAAACCAAATGCTCTGTGTTCACATTATACAGGCTTGTATACAAACGTTTCTGCTGACTGATTGCTTGTTTGGTGGGTGGCTCACACCAAGTAGGCTGTTAGATACTGGTAAATGTTTCAATTAAGGCTTCAGGGAGCTGCAAATATTGAGTACAACCGTCACCTATAACCTGCTTTAGCTTTAAAAAAAAAAACCCAGCCGGACTTTGGCCATCAATAATATATTTAGGCAATTATGTGTTCTGATCGCTTTTTGAAACAACGATTATTTTTTTATCAAACCTTAACTATCACACCAAAAGTTCTTCACTATATCAGAGGGTTTTTTTTGGAAATTATTGTGAAAAGTTGTACTGGATTATAGTTAAAAATTCTCAATCTTCTTTATTAAACAAATTAGTTACCTTAGAAGTCTCTCTGAAATGGAATGTCTTAATAATGTGCACATACTGTAGTTGTAGTGACACATTAGTGGTCATTAGTAGTTATTAATAGGTTATTCGGTCAGGTTTAAGTTTTAGGTCTTTTACTGCCAATTTGTGAACAAGCATTTATTTCAGGAGAAAATAAGTTGAGGTTGAAATGTATGCAATATGTTAGTTGGATAGTGGATATCACTCATGGATGGATGGATTGATGGATGGATGGATGGATTGATGGATGGATTGATGGATGGATGGATGTCACTATGAAACAACAAAACAACTTCAGCATTAACTGATTGCCTTTCACTGTCCTAAAGCAGTTTATTTTTTGTTAACTCTCTGTCATGGACTTGAGCAATTCCCATTTAATAGATTGCTGTCAAACTTGTGGTCATGTATTTTTAGCAATGACTAGCATTAATTGTACTTTTATTGAAACTGACAATGGTCACTGTCAAAGCATGTTCTTGTCTGCAGCTTGCAGTAAATAAAGCAAGGGCATGTTAAAACCTGAACAATACACATTTCAATTCAGCCACAGTTTTCACACCACCTGCCTGTGCAATTTCCATCATAATTACTGTAGAGGTTTATGATGCAGTGTGAGCATATCTAAGGCTTCCTGTGTGTGTGCACGTGCATGTGAGTGTGTCTATTTCTGCATCCATGTGTTTGGTCCCCGATGATCACTAAACAAAATGGAGAGCTGCAAAAAGTTGACAGATATACAGCTGACGCAAGGGCCTCTGGGAGATATGAGTCACTCAGGAACATTAGGTACTGTAGTACCTCTAATAATTCTGCCTCTGCATGTATTTGCCTGGCATTGCTTACATGGTTACGTGATTTCTTAGTACTTTCCCCGTTAGTATGAACAGTGGCTGTGCGCAGGTGCCAGTTTCCATTTCTGTCAGAGGGAAATATGAGTGTGTCTCTTAATAGGCATGTCATCCTCTCATGCTTTTGTTTTCTTCCTTTTCTTGGCTGGCTTGAGCCTCCTTTTATTAGCCAGTGGCCACAGCAACTGCAGTGTTTTCAGAGGCAAATAGTTACATGCTGGAGAATAGATGAGAAACACAAAAATGGGTTCAAGGTAGAGGGAGAGAGGGATGATAGATGAGGGGACACTTGATTTAGGAGGGGTGCAGACAGGTGAGAGCTGAGAGCCAACAAGTGAAATGGGGCAAAGAGGGTAAGAATAGGTGAGGAGAGATAAATGGGTGTCATATGGGTTAAATTGGTGGATAGTAATAATAAAGTCCACAGAAGAAAAGTGTGCTGCTGAAGAAAATATAGATAACACTGTGAGAATCGGGCGTGTGAGGAAAGATCAAACCTCCATACAATGGACAACACTGATATATGAATTCACCATAGT
Source organism: Blennius ocellaris (assembly GCF_963422515.1). Classification (NCBI taxonomy): domain Eukaryota; kingdom Metazoa; phylum Chordata; class Actinopteri; order Blenniiformes; family Blenniidae; genus Blennius; species Blennius ocellaris. The sequence goes on from NC_137663.1 coordinate 14,273,556, forward strand.
ATTATTAGAAGCTCTTCATTATTCTCCTCTGTCTCTGGGCCTTCTCTTCTGTCTCAATATGTTAGACCATTATCTTCCACCCCCCTCTCTCTCTCTCTCTCTCTCCCTCTCTTCCTTTCCTTTGCTATCCAGCTGTTTCCATCAGCGACAGTATATTGCGGGGCAGTGCATTATGGCTGTGCCATTATCTGTGTTACAGAAACTGCCTGTCCACTGATAACAGTAATCAATTACATCTCTGTTCAATGCCATTAAGCACTGAATCAGACATTACTTTGTGTAACTCACTCGTCTGATCTCTACACTTTTTTGGTCTTGAGTTCAAGCATCTCCACTTCCTCATTATTTCCTTTGAAAGGCATTTCTGTGTGTCTTACGTCTATGCACGTTGTGACAATCTCATCTATTTTCCCATGTTGCCAGTCCCCAAAGCTCTTTTATTTTCAGCGCTATCTTGGCATTGTTGTTTCTGTATTTAAATGTTTAAATGGTTAATGTTTTTTTAAAACCATAAACATTTGCAAAAAGTTCTACTCGTGGTGGCGATGTCATGTTAACTGTGGTATAGCAGTAAGTAGCAGCTGCACTAATTAAGAAACAGGCGCACAGTTTCTAGCTCATGATGGCCGTGGGTGTCAACCAAACTGCAGCTGTGAGTGCCCTGGTAGCACAAAGTGTTAAGAGTGTAGCATGCACAAAAGGCCTTTTAATATGTGCTTACACCTTTTCACTGCTGTTAAACATAGGTCGAGGTCACATTGTATATAATAAAAAAGCATTAAGGATTCTTCCAGTTTCCTGTTGCCTTCCTATCAACCTGGACCACTTTACAAATATTATACGTTAAAAAAACGGCTTGTTTGAATGGTTTGTCTCTCTGTATTTTGTTGTGTTGAAAATAACACCTTGTTTTCATGTTCTCGTTTTTTGGTTTTTACTGTGTTTCGTGGAGTCAATCCATCCAACTATCTTCTATACCGCTTTTTCTTATTAGGGGCTGTGGGAACTGATACTCGCCATCTATGGACAAAGGCAAGACAGGTCACCAGTGTATCACAGGACAAACACAAGACAAACAACCACCACATTCACACCTTTAGCAATGAAACTGGACTCCACAGGAACACAAAGCAATGCACACGTGGTGGGAACAGGCAAAATGCGGACCGTAATAAATTCTTGCAGTGAGGCAAGAACCACTATTATACATTATTACCTCCAGGGTTCGAATTACAACGTGGCTTTCGGGGGAGCCCTATTTTCTGATCAGACCTCTCAAGTTTGTAGAATAGGTATGCGTGAGATTTTTTTTTTCGTGCGCGCGCATGTAAAAAAATGTGCTTGGCAAGCCACGGCGCTTCAGCACCCGGTAGACGGATCAAAGCTGCCAAATAAAACAGAAAATCGTCTCAGATAGACCTATCTTCTGCGGTGGACATCCACCCTTGGGCAAACTGTTTGCCACGCGGTTGATTCAGTACCTTGGACAGGGCTGTTTGCCGCAACATTGACATAATTTTTTTACTATTTTTTATTTCAGGAACCTGATGAAGCTTAACCCATAGAAAATATAAATATATATGCGAAAATTGCCAGTGTTTTTAGAGCTCCCCCTAAATTTTTCAAATTAGGCTTTCAGGGGAGCTCAGGTCCCTTTCAGGGGAGCCCAGCTCCCCTTAGCTCCCCCGTAATTCGAACTCTGATTACCTCCACCACGAAGGTTCTAAAATCACCCGCATTTATTTCTGTTTGTCTGTCTGTCCGTTAACAAGATATCTCAAAAACGAATGAATGGATCTTCATGAAAATTGGTAAACAGGTGAATTTTGATCAAAGTAATCCGGATCAAAATAATAGTTACAAATGAGCATTTTCATATCTAAATAAATTGTGTTGTTCTTATGTTCTTTCAAATTATGAAATAAAGTCACGTGATCGCCAAACTAAATATACGAATAAAGGCAGGTGATCTGGTGATATGTGTCATTTTTTTTGTGTCCATGTCTACCCTTGGCAGAGGTCAGAAATCTCTGATGTCTCTTGTTTGAGGGTATTTTTCAGTCCAAAATCGAAAATAATAATTAAAAGTAAATGGGTGAGAAATGTAATGATTCTCGGAGGACAGTTCGTTGTCCTTATTATATTCTCTATCCCCAGAGTGTGTTGCTGAATACTCCCAGGTAGGGAAGTCCTCATAAAATGCCAGAAAAATACAAGCAGCCTCTGCTGAGGGAAAGAAGCACGTTCATGCTGCTCCTCACACACAATTCCCATTCTGACCAAATGAAACCAACGTCTCCCCCGCTAAACTCTATTTCAACCCCAGTTCTTCAAACTCAACCAAATGCAGCAATAGGACGGTGAAGTAATTGAAAAGGTTTACTGCCTTACAACATGTTCATCTCTTGAATAAGGATCAAAATGACTGAAGAGGGTGAGAGCGATACTGGAGATCCAAAAAGTGTCCAGATCCAAAAACTCCTTTGTTGCAGTTTCTATTTTTGTTTCTACCCCTGATTCATATGATCTGACTTGTTCTTCAGTGACCTTTTCAGCTTAGCTTTTGATTGAGATTTACAATTTAATTTGTTGTGTCCAATTGATTAATCTATCAAATGGGTGTGCAGTGGAAATATAAAAATCATATTAGTGTCTTTTATTGTCATTTAATCTTCTACACTTAGAATATATTAATTTGTTCTGTAATGGATTAATTCAGTGTTTTGTTTTGTTTTTTGCATGAGTGTTCATGATGTGTAGCACTTTGCAATACATCACAACAAAACTTTTTTTTTTTAATTGCTCACTCTTGTTTTTTTAATACATTTGCTGCGGTGGATATTGAAAGTGATTGCACAGTAGTGGTTTTACAGCTTAGCTCCATAGTCAGATTGGAAGGGTTCAAGTCCAGGCCAGGCCTGTCTGTGTTGAGTTTGCATGTTGGACTGGGAACTCCAGTTCCTTCCTTGCGCGTGAGCTTAATTGGTATGAGTGTGTGTGACTGGCAACCTGTCCAGGTTGTACCCTGCCCTTGCTCATTGTTAGCTGGAATCACCTTCTGTGACTCTCAGTAGAATAAACATAGCTGAGTTTGACAATACAAACAGATAACAGGGCAGGATTTAGGGCATCACCCTCTGTTTTCAGCTTGTTTTATGTATATTGATCACAGTTTGTTTGTTATAGATACATTTGCCTTTGTCTACTAGCACAACTCACAAATAAAAAAGAACTACGTGATTTAAGTAAGCAAAGAGGATGATTTTCTGATTAAAGATGATTATTAAGACTAATTGATCTTGTTGAAACATTGTTTTTTTTATTGAAGAATTGTATTCATTCACCAAATCTCTGATTTGTATTTTGAAGATTCTTTTCTGTTGAAAATCTCCCAAATGCACTGCATGACAGCCTCTTCACACTTTTTAGGCAGTTGATGCCTAAGCACTTGTTTGTGCGTGCGTGTGTGCGTGTGTGGGTGCGTGCGTGTTTTAATAGCACAGGTTGGGCTATAAAATCAGTGAACCTGATGGTCAAGAAGTTTGTCAGCACCCAGAACCCTTTAAACTTCTCATCTGGACCTCAGTCACACAAACTCCAAGGTTTATTGCAAATTTGTGCTCAGGCATGCTCACTGACATCTCTGTCCTAAAAAGATATGAGGAGCAATTTATTGGAAGAGTAAAGTTTAAAGAACCAGGAAGGAGATTGCTTGATAATCAAAACTTGCAGCTTCAGGACTGGATGTGCACAAACATGTTGGAGCTGCACAATTTCGGAATTCTTCATCTGATGAGCTGCTGACAGGGAGTGCAAGATCCCACAGGTTTAAAAAACAAAAAAAATCTAATGAAAGACCTGACAGGATACACAGAAATCAACTAACCATCTTCCAACTTACCTAAAACTATCTATGACTTGGCAAAGTCAAATTAAATGATAATAAAGGAAGCATGATCATTTTCTCTTCAGCAATTTAAGGTGTGTACGTGCACAATGCATTCAGATTGTATTCAACATATTTTCTTTTCTTGATGTTAGGTAAGGGAGCATTGTAAAAGAACGGTCCACTGTATGCGGTGACATGCTCAAATGTCTGAGCTGAGGTCAGTATGACCTGCTGAGAAGTATGTTCAGCTGTACTGAAAATGTGTCTCCCATTTTCAGGAGTGACACAGTTCTCCACTGACCTTTAAAAAAAACACTGTAATCACAGCTACAGAAGTTTTTGTTCTAAGCAAAAGTAAATTAAAGTGGTTGACTTGATACACGTTTAGCAACCGTAAAAAAAATTGTTCCGATATTGTGGGAGACGAAGTTGTTGGAAAATATAAGAAGGAGCTGCAAACAATAAATAGCAAATCAGAATATGTAAATACAGTGATCTACAGCAAGCTGCAAGTTCTTGGCAAATGAAGTAAAGTATATATTATAATGAGATTTATAAACGATCCGAGGGCAGCCCGAGGCAATCACTTGCCATGTTAAAACATGGGCAAGAACTGTCAAAACAACCCTGCAGCACCACAAAAGTTCAAAGCTGTTGCCTCTAAACTCAGAAATGTGTCTTTTCCAAGCCTAGCTCTTTGTGTGTCTTTAAAAAACAGTGCCACTCGGGATCAAATGGAGTAAGGCTGTTACACAGATAATGACCTCAGATCCCATCACTTTTACAGTGAGATATGACGCAACTATGCCCGCACTATGACCTGTGAAGGTTAATATCTCTTGCTGACAGCGGATTACTCTCAGAAGCTCAGGATCAGAGAGAAGGGCCAGTGCTGCCAACACAAAGCTATTCTTGTTTCAAGATTTTTCAGATCTAACTCTATCTCATGAGACAAATAGAGAACAATTGATCAGTGCCAGAGTTTTGAATAATACTAATAATAATAATACTAATTGGAAAACAGTGTAGGACCAGAGCTATTATGGTGTGTACCGTTTTTTTTCTCATAGAACGGCAAATGATGCTCTTCGAGGCTCCATCAGTTGTAGCTTTTCAGACAAACACTGTTGCTTCAAAGGAAAGAATCCTGCAGGATGTACTTCGCCTGGTCATCTCACTGACTGCAGATGATGTTGATCCAAACAGGTGTAATTACATTGTGCGCCAACACCTGGTGCAGCTGTAGCCATGGCAGAGCTTAGGTTGTTATGCTAATGGCTGTGAAACATTAGTTTACAATGGGTGTAACGTCTATGCTCCATGCAGTTGGGTGTAGTGGCATGGCTGTGCCAGCTGAGCAGTGAGCTGAAACCCCGATATTTCTTTACTCCTGTGGCATATTGGTAACTCGGTCATAAAAGCCTGTTCTGTAAAAGCAATTACAGATAGTTAGTCTATAGCTGCAGTCTAGACATAATCATAACACCATAGCACTGGTAGAATGTACACTGCTCACAGGCTTACTTATAAAAATGAGAAATGAGAAATAAATGCATAATGCAAAGTGTCATGTCAACTGTCCTTTCTGTTGCTTCAGCAGAATATTTTTCCTGGACTGGCAATTCATTATAATTGGATGAGACCAGTAGTCAAAATACTTCTGTAGATCAGATCATGAGATTTAGGTCTTGAAAATAATATAAACGTATTGATGCCTCCTCACGATACATGCAATCACATGTCAGAGGTTCCAGCATCCTATGCTTTTTATCATTGTAAAAATGAAAATAAAAATAATGAAAACAGTCCAGTAGTGCTTACACAAAGTTTGATTTTGCCTCAGTAAATCGTCCATGGTAATTAGACTGATGAACCTATTCAGGCCAAGTGACATCTCATTCACCCTCTTCCCTTTGGTCAGGATCACAGCACAGATAATAAAATTGGTCTCTGATGCGAACAGTCTTTTTTTGTAACAATTTTTAGTGTCTCTGACACCTTCAGACAGCCAAAAAGCCCAAGTATCACCCTGATCAAGTGCAATGAACCGCTTGTCAGTTTTCCACAAAGGAGTTAACTTTGAAACAATACCTGTGGTTCAGGTTAGCCACCACTATCTCTTGATTTGTTCCTGCACACTATTTGTCACTTCTTGCACACACGCAAGCACACACGCACACACGCACACACACACAAACGAGATCTGTGGCCCATGGGGATATGTTTTCTTTTGGCTGGAGGATCACAAGGATGCAGAGCTGTGAATGCTTCAGTCCTATTCTCCTCAAGTGTGCGCTCTCGCTCACACTGAGTTGGGAATTAATGACATCTCTGTGGCCCATCAACAGCACAAAACACGTGGGGAGAAAACACAAGAGAGGGAGTGTAGGGGGAGCAGCTGGGGAGTAGAAAATAGCAGATAAACCTGGGACTTGATGTTGAATTTCTTGGCCATGCACAGTACTGCGGCAAAAGAAGCAGTAAAGGATAATACTAAAAGGTGACTTGAGAGCAATAGGAATGAAGAGAGAAGAACAATAAGTTGGTGCTGAGTCAGATTGGTGATATTGCAGGAAGAGGTAATTTCATTTTGGCTTCCCACCAGAGACTTGAGAGAAGAAAGTGAGTTTGAAGACTTTATACCCTTTCCATCTAACTTCTCACGTTCATGTTGAGACACAATCACTCATTTGATTTGATCCGAGTTTAGTGACACACTCAAACAGTGCAAGCTGACATTAAAGAAAACGCACAAAAGAAAAAGTCAAACACAAAAGAAACACATTTAAAAATAGATCTAAAAGAGCACATGTTCTTGACACTTGGGAGGTACCCTTTTAGAACTTAATTTTGTGCTTGTCCATTTATCTACCTTGTTGAATTGTCTGTCTTTTGTAGCTTGCGAGCTCAAAAATTTACCTTTTGGAAACTAGTGTATCAGAAATGTATTCATTCAAAAGGTAAAAGTTTGGACTTTATAGAAACAGAACCGTAAAAAAAAAAATATTCACAAGATATTGGGTATAGACAGATTAATGTCAATAAAATGTGTTTTTCACTTTTGTGATTTTTCATAACAAAAAACTCACCCTGAGCTATTTGTTCCACCTTCATTCAGTCAGATCTTATATTGCTGTTTAATTTTCAACAAAATATCTTGTGGTTGCTTTTTTACGTATCAGTTTTAGTTCATTGTTTAGAGAATGATTGTCAGAGACAGAGAGAGACCAGAAACTTTATTCAAGTGAATTGTATTTTCAGGGAACTCACCTGGGTGAGCAGAGAGTAAGTGTCAGTCTTTGCTTCTCAAGTTTAGTCTTTCCTCTGAACGAAAGGGCTTATCAACATGTACACCTAAAATCTATTTTCTTTGGAACTTTTCTCACTTGTACTTGAAAAGACTTAATTCCCCAGAAAGCCAAGATATATGACAGCGTTCTGAACTCCTGCATAGTGATTAAAACGACTGACTGTGGCTCCCATTTGAGATTTTTGTCAACGTCTCCTATATGTATACTAAACATTTACGAGCAAAACAAGGTGGTGCCAATATATTATTTTTAACAGGACTCTGTGGTGCAGTAGTTAAGCTGAGTAACTTTGGGATTATGGGAGCAGGGGTATACTCTGCATCAACCCTTGAATTGTATACTTTACTTAGAATATCCATGGAAACTGTACAGAATGTATCAGGTCATATCATACCTCTGGCTTCAGGTTGAGACAACTGACTTTGTCGTAACTGAGTTGTGTTCAAATCAGGCCTCAATCCCCATCCAAATAGTGGTCTTTCTGTTTTTCCCGGGTAATGAATAGTGATTTTAGACAACCGAAGAAAAACCCAAATAAGTTCCAATGTACAACTGCTTTCAACGTCAGCACTTGTGAGTCTGTGGTCGGAAGGAAAATGCTGCACGCAGGGTTTCAATCACAATTCAAGACATAGATTTTCTCTTCTGCCAAGGTTCTTTTTAGGTATTTCAACAGCCCGATAACAACAAACCCGGATCCCATAAATATAAATGAGGTGCCAGTAGATGCAAGGAAATCTTTGCAAAAATGTTGACTAAAAATAATGATGTATAAATTAAATGTATAATTGTCTGTAATATACACAAATAAGATAATGATTATGATTTTCAATCACAAATCAAGCAGTGAAAAATGTCATTTAATCATTATGGTATCAACATTACTTGTAATAAAGAAAAGAATGCAAATATAGACTTGTTGGCAGGTAACACTTAATATTTTAAGTGTAGAAAGGATTCATTTTCCACAGCATTTTAACGTTCAATCACTTTGCTGTTAATAAACAGTATCCTTAATGCTGCTTCTGTTGAAAATAATATGTTGCAAAAAAAAAAAAAGAACATAGATCAGTAGCTGATTCACTCCAATGGGGCGACAGTGCCAAAGCAAAGAGCCACTTGCATCTTTAAGTGACAGCTCATGCTGTCTGTTTTAGTACTTAGTGGTCTAAAGAGGTCACTGGATCAGTTTTGGATAGGTCTGGCACTTTCAGCAGAGTGTGTAGGCAGCCAGTTCAGTGCAGACCAGCTGGCTGCATTTCACACAGATGAACTGAGATTGGTTCAGTTAAAATCCCAATCAACACCAACAGAGCCGTTTTAACAAATTTATAAGCAGAAGGAAGAACGAATTAAAATCAGGGACGCGCAGAGCACAATGCATTGGCGCCAGCAGCTGCAGTGGTTGGTAGAGAGACACAGCACAGAGGTGGGAGTGCTGTGAGGAAACCTGGCAGCCTTTTCGAAGTCCAAATCCTGATTAATCCAAAGATGAATGAGTATAACGCTGTTGCAACAAATCATCATGTTCAAATTTATGACAGCACATTTCTTAAAGCAACAAAAAAGTGGATGAATGTACATATTGTTCAATCAGTTGAAACTAATAAAAGACACAAGAAAGTACTTTTTGGTCTGCATTGTATTGTCTCGTTATCGATTTGTGATTCTAACACATTTGATGGGTCTAGGGATTTGTGTTATTGCAGAAAGTAATCCAGTTTTTGGTCATTGCATTGATTTATTACTTTTTGCTGCTGATGTGAATGTGTTACATATTTGGTTTAGTTAAGAAAACAAGTAGTAAATTGCTTTGTGTTCTTCTCCTCTGAACATTTATGTCCATGCTGACATTTGTGTTCTATCTCGTGCTTCCAGCTTCTGTATCTGTTGTCTGCCCCAGGTTATCCACAGTTGGAAGCCAACAAACTGTCAGCTTCCAAGGATCATGCCTGTACTCTAGCTCAACAACACTCTCTTCCTCGCTTTTTATGAACATCACGTCAAACTGAAGGCTGAAAATGTGTCATTTTGTTTCCCTTCTCACTGACAAGCACATAATTAAAAACATGCCAGAAAATAGTTTTTTTTTCTCAATTGATGCTGCTCATTGTCACTAATGAAATGCATATTGTCTGTTTTAGTTTTGTATTAAAACTCTTTTTTAATTTTTTTATTTCTCCCATTACTGTTTTCTTTCATCACCATCATTTGATAATCCAAAGTGGGTAAACCAGGACTTGTCACATGAAGCTGGCATATAGTCTTCCCGTTAAATCTGACAGGTGAGCAACTTGCCACCAGGTTAAGATAGACTGAATGGCCTCTTCATTACTGTGATATTATAACACAGGTTTGCTGACTGATAAATGACAGATGCATCCAATTATTACCAACGTGAAAACAAGAGCCATATTCTCAGGATATGTTGATGTTTTTTGATTGGGGGGGTCGAGTTTGACAGACAATTTGACTGAATCAACTACCATCTATTAGTAATTGCTATTCAGTTCTCACGGCACATGATTACATGCAATACTGTGATTTATTGCAGGCTGAAAATCAATACTCTGTCTTAAAAATGTAGCGCTTTGGTGTAAAGCATCAGAAAATAGACTCCCTTACACTGACACTATTGGCACAACACCTTGGAGGTGGTTTATGCAAGGTTCAGGTGATGTAACTTTTATGAATCGGGCATTGATGAGTCACTGTACTATACCCAGACTACCTTTATTTTGTCTCGAGATGTTTTCAGTTTGCTTTTCATTTTACAGTTGCCAAATTCATCTGCATTACACGGTTTACTCTTTGATTGGACAAAACACAAGAGTAAATAACTACACCATGTTAATATACTGAGGTAATACTACAAGACTGAACAGGCTGGGCACACATGATAGTTTTATTTGGCGTCATCAACCCCACAGAAAGATTTGAATTGAGAGCTAAATATAAATGTAATCACCCAAAATTTAAAGTCCTACTTGCGCTGTCTCAAATTTCAACAACTGCCAGTTGAAGAAAGCTGCATTTGAAACTATAATTATGACAAGTACACACAAATTTTGACGCACAGTAATTAGTGGATACATTGCTGGTGAGGGTGTCAGCAATGGAGGATTGCGAGGTCGATGCAGTCACTGTCACATGCAGCAGTAACAGAATTGATGTGGTTGAGGACAGTGGCTTAAAGAAGAATGTGTGACCATAAAATCAAGATAGAAACCTCACTGCTGACACATCGCCACTGTGGACCTCTGAGCAAAGCCTTTAACCTTAGAAAACTTCCCGGGGTGCCGCACAGTGGCGGTCCACTGCTCATTAGAAATGGGTTAAATTTAGACTGATATAATTGTGATCATAGTATGAAATTTTCAGCCCTAAAGTGAAATGATACTGATTCCTGAATATGACAGGGCAACTTGACCTTCAGCATGAGATTTAATGGCGATAGAAAAGGACTTCTTGATGGAACCGAAACGCACACATAATCTGTACTACAGAGTAATTGAACTCTGATTAAAGAAAAAAAGGATGCATTTTGTGTACAAATAGTCTGGATTTTTAGTGAGTAAAACATAACTATTTTCCTAAATAATATTTCAATTTTCTGAGGTTAATATTAATATTGATATTGCAGCCCGGATCTGTTTCTAAAGTAAAGGCATTTACTCTGGCTACACAAGTAACTATCTGTGGTGTGACGGCTTTTTATACTTTATTTCTACATATTAAGATGTTTATTACTGCCATAAAGACTTGGATGGTTTTATTGATTCTGACCAAGCCCCACTGAAGGCCTAGGTCTGAAAAGCACGGCTCGCCACTGGATCATACTTGACACCCTGTCTTAGATGTCGTCTGCTTTTCACCGAGTCAGCGGTGGTCGACTCCAGCTCCGGTGTGACAAGGTTCTCAGGAATGACTAAAGAACTAGACTCGAAGTCCATGTTATTAATTTAAATAAAAAAAGAAAAAAGAAATGACAAAAACTCACAGAAAGTACATACCAAAAGGAGGCAAGACAAAATCTAACATGTAAAGTTGACACAGAGAATCACAACAATTCATCTATAACACAGGTAATCCACAGAGAATGGGCTTTGCCATAATACTGCACAGACAACATCTAGGTAATGATTTGATGAGGCCCAGGTAGAAATGATGAGGGTGAGGGCAATGGAGACTTCCTCTCTGTTGTCAAAAACTTCTAGATCAGTAGAAAAACTTGTTTTCCCCAACTTATAGCTGTATTAGAAACACACACTAACGAAGCTACATATTGAATTGCCCTTCCCTTCAATGTAGACTATCTGTTGGCAGGGTAAATGAAGGTGACACTGAGAAGTTGAAGCTAATTGAGACAAAATAGCACATTTAGCCAAGAATTAACAGATTGTACACACAGCTTTGCCCCACAAGCTGGAAAAATCAAACTGTGCTTGTAATATCTGTCCTTTACAGTGGTGTTGATGACAATCCAAACTTTTAGTTTTCTACACATACCTCAGTCACCAAGGTCAATTGACATACAGCAGAGAAAGTGCAGAAAATAATATTTGGAAAGGAATATCTGCTACAAGGTGGCATATAAAATATATATGCGTCTGAGTGTTAATCTTTGGGAGCAGACCATGTACAGATTCAACAATTGTAGGCCAAAGAGGCAAAACATAATATGCACATCATACATTATTACATGTTTTCCCAAATGTTTATTGTTACTCAGCTTCAGAAACTATGACAAGTTTACTTACAAAAAGTGAAAAGTTTATTTTGATTTAAATGGTTGCAAATTACAGTAATCAAATGCGTGTGTCAAACTAAATTATTATTTATGTTTTTTGCCCATCGACGGAACAACTTCTTTTATGTGAGAAGCTGATAAATCCCCACTTTCAGCCTTTTATTTTCCCCTTCCTCCTTTCTAAATGTCAGTGCCGCCAGATCACTGTGCCGTCGTTCCACCCCTGAACACCCAAACGGAATTGAGGGGAGCCAAGAGGAACCGGAACAATTTGGCTTGATAGCACACCCTCTGCTCAACATTGCTAAGCGACCACCGTGAACTCAATTTCGCGAGCCTTCCCTTACCTAGAGGCTAAGGCTGGTGAGTGAGTGTGTGTAAGTGTATGTTTGTGCGTGCGCGTGTGCGCGTGAGTGTGTGTGTGTGTGTGTGGGTACACTGAGGACCCATCCCTCAAGTGAATCATCCCAAAATCTGTGCAGGTTCTGGTCTGTTGGGTTCCGGTTTCGATTTGGCTCAGTGTATGTTCATGTGTGTATAGTATGTGTGCGCATGTTTGCGTGCATATGGCATTTGTGTGGTTCTGCATGAGTGAGAATTTCGTGGCCCAACCAGATACCTCAGCTGTGGAAAGTCACACTCATATTTCGAATAAATGACAAATGATGGGGCATATTACTGTGAGCGAGCAGGAGAGACAAGAGAGCATGGGAGTTGGTTTGTGGTTTAAGCTTTGAAGAGCTAAATATTTTCATTATTTGCCCTTCATAAAAATAGCTTATTATTTTTCATTGCGTGAATGCAATTTTTTACAGTAAAATAAAAGTCCTTAGATGACTTTCAAGTAATCTATAATGTGTAATTTCACACCAGCATTCATTTAATGTAGTTTAAATTACACATTTTTGTGATACACTAAGTAGCATCCTTTTTATTTTTTTTTATTTATTTCATAGAAGTACCGTGAACTCATCTCATTGCATTCTGAATTTCCTCTTTCAGCTGCCTGAATCATTTATTTCTACTACCAGCACAGACTGTGGATGGAAAATTGAAGCATTAGGAGTCTCTTTTTAGCACTTGATCTTAGCTTTACTCCCACTGTTTTGGCATCACTGGCACTGCTTTGCTGAATATGGCAATCAAACACGGAAATGTAACTTAAATGGACTGGCTAATAATTTATTCCTGACTGCCAGGAAACAGTTGGTGTATTCAGTCCTGGCTACCTCCCCCTAGACCAGTACTGGATCAGACTGAATCAGATGATGTATTGTGTACAAGCTCATAAACAGACACAGGCAGCAAAAAAAAAAAAACGACCAAAAAAAACCCACATAAAATGACGGAAAGAAGCAAAAACAAAAATAAGAGCATAGGCTAGTCTCCGATGTTGTTTCATGGTCCAGTTTTTGTCATTCAATCTTTATGTACATATATGAAATACAGTCCTTCCTTCCCGGTGCTCACAGAAAAGGAACAAAGCTATGGCAAGAAGCTCAGGCATAATAAGATGAAAAAGCACTGCAAAAAAAAAGTCTCGTACTTACTGATAACTGGGAGCATCTCGTATTATTATATAACAATGGTATATTCAAATTTGTTAGCACTTGCAACAAGTTGGCAATCACAATTCAAATGAGCTTCCTCACAGCTCACTGAAACTGAATTTGAATATTCAAGAAAAGGAGGAGGGGTGGGAGCTGCCGGTACAGGTGTTGTTGTCTCAGAAATAACTGTGGCTCACAAGCTATGCTGTGCTACCAGCACAACATAATGTGACATTTCACAGGCAACAAAACATACAGGAAGAGAATTCTGACCTTTAGAAGTTCAAATTTATGAATCAAATGGATACGTGCTCACACAAACACACTCACAGCCTCTCCGTCTCACACGGAGGCTACGCTTCAGCGTGATCTCCAAGAAACATGGCCATTATTCTGATCTTACAAGAAAATGAGCGTCTCTGAACACCACAGTGAAATTTGAATTGTCACATTTCTAGTTTATTAGATTTGCAGAATACTTCAGATATTTTTTTCCGGTCTTAGTTGTCTCAGTTGGGTACCCTTTGTAATGCAGACGTCTTTTCTTGTACATTAGGCGCGTCTTGCAGTGTTGTCTGTGAGGCAAAACAATGTTAGGCATAAGAAATAATGATAGTGTTTATTAGAGAGAAGATGCTGCATGTGAGTCTCTGAGACTGAAAATAAGAGAAAAATCATGACTGCAGATAGACGAGAATACTGGCAAGCGTGGGGAGTAGAGATAGCATACCTAAAATATTATAATGATGTGCATGAGAAAGCTGTAGTGGGCATAGGAATTAATGTTTAATTGAAGAAAGGTTGTTTGGGGGAATGGAACAAAAACCCTCTGATGATGATTGGCTTGCAGGCTTTTTTAAAACACGGCCTCACCTTGCATGTTTTTCTTTTGTCTCTTAGTGTCATTGGAAACTATTATTAAAAAGTAACCAGTTTAACTGTAACCATTTAAACAGAACGTGGATAAGATAACATTTTAAACAAGTTCTGTTTATTTAATGCTTTTCTTTAATTTTTTTTTATTCACTAAAATCCATACAATAACTATATTTTTGCTTAATTGTAAGATTGTATTTGATACTAGAGAATACAGGTAATCATTTGAGCTACAAATAAATTCCGGTATTGCTGAACAGTTGGATTTTAAAGCCTGCTGGTGAATGACAGACACCGTCAGAGCCACCAGCTACAAATGATCTGTTCCTGACTGTACCCAGATACTAACCTGACCTTTGTAACCAAGCAACACAACCAACACATGGTTTATCCTTTTTTTTTGTCATGAAGCCTCAGTATATACACTGACATTCATGCACACACACACACACACACACACACACACACACACACACACACACACGGACACGCAGCAAAAAAAAATACAGACTCCGGTATGTCCTGGCATATACATTTAATCCTTTCGGAGCCCATATGTGTGGGTGAATATTAACCAGACAGGGCAGCTACACAGTCTTTTACACCTCTGAAAGGATGTGGATTTGTGCCATTCTCATTAACAAGAGGGCTGTCCCCACCATCTTTGTACGCAGAGTTTGGTTGAGGAACACTTTCCGAGTGAGTGGTACTGAAACAATTGGTGTGCCACTCTAATCTCAACACTGCTGCTGAGCTTTGGATCTGGTTGTATTTGGCAGACGGTCTCCCCTTGTGGTGTGGCAGTCTGCAATAGCTCTGGTCTTTGAGGCACTTCATGGTTGCCAAAATCTGACGGAAAGGTCATTTATACTGCTGACACAGTGGGAGAAAAAACACTCAGGTGGCTGCGCGAGAAGTTGGATTCATACTGAGGTTGTACAGCCGTTCTGGATAGAAGCAACTGGACTGTAAAAACGTTTCAGTTACTGGTGCATTGTATAATCTACATACAATTTCTTTCCTCTCAGCTTGCTGTCTGTACAGCTGCAGAACTTTTCAGCATGCTCCCACCCCTCTCTACTCCCACCTTCACTCAATGCATCTCATTTTCTGGTTTTGGCATCGCGTGTAGCAACTACACAGGATGCATGTTGACAAGCCCTCTCAGCTGAACCGCACATACATTAATGAACTAAATTCAGTGTTATCACACATTATGCGATGGGTTTCGGCAATCCTGAAATAGCTGTATAGTGGAATCAATTAGTCATCTCGTGCTTACAAGGCATTTCAGGTAGCTCATCTCTCAGGTGATGTTGCTTTAACTAGATAGTTAAAAGCATATAGCAGAAAAATGAAGAATGAAAAATGGATGGCAGCAGAGTACTGCCAAAAAAAAAAAAGCGATAGAGTTCCTAACTCTCATAATCCTGGCAATAACTCCCACACACTTCCAGATGTCACACCTCAGATTTCTAACAACTGTATGCCATTAACAGATGTTATGAGTCCAGAAAGTGCAACGGAGGAGACACACCATGTAATATTCAAAACTCACCATGATTAGTTACGTTTCCACAGTGTATTGTGTTAAATTGGATTCTGTAACTCGAATGAAAAATGGATTAGCAAATAAACACAGTCTCATATTTGGGGAGAAAACAACATGTATTTAGGCATGTTAATGAACACTGGGCAGATAATGGTTGCAGAAGTCTTTTTTGTTTTTGGGACACAAAAGTGCACATTTTTCAGATGTTATTTCTGACGGACTTGCATTATCCAGTTGGTATGTTTTTCTCCCATTTCATGTTTTATTTATTTATCTTACATTTGTTATCGTGGATGGGCTTGTACTTGTTTGACAAAGTAGGTCATTCAATTGAACACATGCAAACACATAGTGGAAAGAAAATTTCAATATAAAAGGGTGAGGTGATTTATGTGGTGCCCCGCCTTGTTCCATCTGAGCCGAAGTGCTCGGCCCTCAGCTTGGCAACATGTGTCAGCCCACATTAGGTGGACCAGTGAACAATGGACTCAGCCAGGAGCAGGTGGTGGTGGTTACTTTAAACTCTGAGAGAGATGTGTGTGTGTGTGTGTGTGTGTGTGTGTGTGTGTGTGTGTGTGTGTGTGTGTGTGTGTGTGTGTGAGTGGAGAGAGAGAGAGAGAGAGAGAGAAAGAGAGAGAGAGAGAGAGAGAGAGAGAGAGAGAGAGAGAGAGAGAGAGATGTGCCATCTGGAGCACTGTGACAATCCCAGGTGAAGCGGAAACTTGAATGTGCTGTTGCTATCAGTTTAGTGGCCGGCCTCTCTCCGCTGGATCCAAACAGGTTTCAGAGAAGACCCCCCTGGTTCTTTGCTATGCCTCTAGTGATGGCACACACCAATTTTGAGAGTGTGAAATGAGCCATTACAAGGTGTGCAGCACCTACTCTTAAAGTGGATTGACCCAAAATGAGATCAGCAGGCCAAGTCAAGCCAGGTTTATTTATAGAACGCGTTCCACAAACTGATTAAAATCTTTTTGGGGCACAATAAAGGCAACTTATCACATGTGTTTGCGTGTGTGTGCGCACGAGCACGCATGTGTAGAACCGTTCAAAAGCTGCAGAATCACCAACAACATGCTGTGAGTTCATGCAGGTCAGCAGCAGAAATTAAAGAAAATGGTCCAAATTTGACCATTTTCTTTTTTCAAATTCGACACACAAGTCAAGTGTGTGCACTGTCAACCTTAAATGACCCGCCAACAAGCTACAGGGACAATGATATTGTGACAAACAGCGCTGGTAGTATGTTTGTTTTGTGTTCACCTCGGATGGACTTTCCCTGCGAAGCAGCTTTTTCGTTGCGTGATTGAAATGATGCTGTGCTGTTATTAGTATAGGCAGGCAACTGAGCATAGCTAATTTGATAAATAATGCATAGGTGTATTTAGAAGCCATCTTATAATCAAGATATGCAATCTAAGGGAGAGACCCAGTTCCTTTACCACAGAGAAGTGTTGTGAAAATTATACATACTGTGATACAGTATGTGATTGCCAAATTATTACATAAAGCATTTGATCCATAACTAATTTTGTTTTTCAATCACACCAGATGCATTAACCCGGCATTTTGCAAACAACACCTTATTAATTCTTACTGTTGCATAAAGTCTTTGATTGCAGAGGCTCCGTATGTCTCTTCCGAGATTAGTTTTATGTTGCTTGATTTTCATTTATATGTACAATAATTATATAGTTCACTGCAGTTTTGTGGACTCTTTGTGTTATGAGATTCCTTCTGATAGTTTTACAATGGTTATATTCTGAAGTGGTTACATCCTGAAATCTTTTTTTTTTTTTTTTTTTTATGATGACAAAGGAAGTCTGTCATAAAATCTTTCACATCCCGGGTTTTTTAGGACCTTACAAAGCAGTTTGCAGGGCATATCCAGTTCATGGAAGCTCTATACTTCGGCACATTTATTACAAAACAATAAGGCCGAGAAGTGCCATGTTTCTGCTTTAATTGAGTAGATGAATATTTTCATAGAAAGATCACAATCTTTTAACACACTACGCTTTATGGTTGCGGACTGTAATGCAAATCAAACAAATGATAATATTTAATATTCCTTGCAGCCACTGACTGGCCTTAAGTCCCACACCAATAGACATTAGCAGGTGTTCAGGCTATTCCTCACCGTGGAAGTTTTATGCTCTTCATTCCGACTCCTGCCCCTCAATCTATCAGCTTATTTTTGCTGGTTATCAGGTGCACGCCCCCATTAGCTTGCTGAAATCAGCCCTGTTCTAAATTTGGCAAGCCAGCCTCTTTGAACCCCTTGATGGCTTATTTTGTGCCTTTTTTTACAGCTTCATTATTCTTTACTTTCAGGGGCATCTCTTCACTCATCATACAGTATTGACAGGCAACTCCAGTGCAATCTAAATGACCACACTTGACTGACAATCAGCAGCCACAATTTTCCAAGGAGACAAGTATTAGCTATGTTAAACTATTTAAACCCTTGCAATTTTTTTAAAAATATGGGTTTATTTCAGAAATAATGATTAAAAATAGACGATAACAATACATTATAATGTAAATACACTTAAAAAAAAAAAAAGAACAGAATATATTGTCTCGTAAGTTAAATTGCAACAATAAACTTATCAATGGGTCAGGCTGTGCCAGGAGGGCCTGTCTTTGAAAACACCCGAAATAAGACAAAAACAACCAGGATCACGAAGCAACATGAGCCACAAGAAGCTGTGTCACCAACACCGTGCACTGTACATCCAGTTCTTTCCTTCCCTCCATTTCAGCCTTAACAGCTTTTTCAAAAAGCAAGCAGACCACTTTCACCCCTGTCCCCTCTCTGTCTTGTCCCATCACATCCCAGCTCACCCCCTCCACCCCACTGATTGTCCTCTGTGAGACAATCTTCAAAACTCAGACCGTTGTCAACCGTTATACTTCACAGCTGTCTAACCTGGACAGTCACGATATTGAAGGGTCTTATATACACTGAAACATATGGCGTGCCTTGTTCGTGTGGAAGGACAAGCTCTCACCCAGAAGCATGTCTGCATGCGCTTTCTCTGTTTTGAATTCTAAACCCATTGTGCCCGTACGCTGCAAAAAATGACCATCCCTCCTCTCAGGGTTGCACCGAGCAGCATAGTCCATTTAAAGGAGGCAGCTTCTTGGAAACAATGTATTTCACACCATATTCCACACATTGAAATGAAGAATAACAGCCAAGGAGCTGAATCATTCCCCAACTTTTGGAGTGGTCGATTCAGTAAACTGACAGCAGGCTTCCACAAGCTTTCACAACCTCTCCCGGTTTTTTGGTTTTTTTTTTTTAGCACTTACTGTAGAAAAGTCTGTTTTAATATTCAAATGCTGTGAGTAATAATTTAGTTGGTTTTTGCTTGACTGTGGATGCTTTCCAATTGTTTGCAATTGGTTAATAACCTCTGTATTGTTTTAATTGCAGTGTGCAAATGAATGAATAATGAATTTAAAGAAAAGGGACAATATCTCCGTCCTGAAAAGCACACTTTAGAAATAGCGTAATATTTACATGAGTGTGTGCGTTTTTTTTGTTTTTTGTTTTTAATTGGATTACTTTCTAATAACATAATGCCTAAAAACGTCCTTACGGTGCCTGACAGTGATATTTCTTACAGTGTGTCTAACGCGCTGACTCTCCCTTCTCCCTCCCGGTCCCGGATCCCTCCCCCACCCCGGGTCGCCTCGGCTTCTCGGTGATTGGTTCACGTTTCCCGTCAGTCTGAAGCCGCGTGGGGGCGGGTCTCAAACAATCCACTCGTGTTCTCTGCACTGTGGCAAGATCCACACAGCCGAGCAGGAGCTGAGCAGGCAGTAGTATCACACCGGCAGCGTTTATCCTGTAAACCGGAGGACGACTGTACTTAGTCCCTGAGGGTTCTGGCTGCTGAGCAGAGTCCCGTCAACTGAGTCTGAGGCGACTTCACCGGTGGCGCATTCCTGAAAAAACAAAAAAAACAACCCAAGAAAAAAACAAAAAAAAACAACCAACAACAACATCCAAAATATTTTTTTTAAGGAGGGAGAAAATATCATTCATCCAGAGCAACATCAGTCGTCTGCATCAACCAGTTTTCTTTTTTCCAAGAGACGCACAAAAGACGCACTCTCAAGTCCACCTGGATTGCTGACAAAGCCGTCAGGTCCGAGAGGTCCAGTGGGGGAGACGGAGCGGAGAAATACGCAGGAGGCAAAAGAAAGAAGACAGGATGATTCTCAAGAGTAATTTAATTTTCACCCTCTACACTATTTATGGGATTCTTCTGAAAGGTGAGTCAGAGTGGTGCGTATTTGTGCGCGTCTTGGCGTGCGTGCGTGCCCTGAGAGCACGCGTGCGCGTTTCGGGCCAGCGGCAGGGCAGACGAAGGGGGCAAAACGCGCGGACACACACACACACACACACACACACACACACACACTAGTGTGTGTCCGCGGGGGGGTCCAGTGAGAAACATGTGGGTCTCACAATATCTCAACACACACACACAATGGTTTTCATTCATGTACACGTGTGTCTGGCTGAGTGTGTATACGTGCGTTGAATTGAGGGTCCGTCTGCAGACGTGTGCTGTGCGTATATCTCAGAAGAGAAAATTGATCCTGTAACATTATGCATCTATTGGATATTAGAGTTCATGAATGAGGAATTCCTGCTTTTCTCTGTTCGTCAGCACAAGCTGAGCTTAACTGTTCAGCTCTGCAGTGTGGCGCGTCTCCTGCATGTTGTGTCCTGTGCATGAATTACAATGGGGGCAAATAAAGACACACCTCAGTGAAATAACCAACACCGCAGTTGGTTTTGACTTGCAGCACTTTAGGGATAGGTCCCGCATACAGTTGCGGGCATCTTACTGTTTGATGCTGCTGGATGTGAAACGGTGCTTTGTTCACTTCCTTGTGTATGGCTTTTTCCCTCTCGTTTTTCTATCTTGTTCAGCGACACACTGTCAGCTCAGGTCAACTGTATGTGAAAAGATTTAAAAGCTGCTACTAACCTCAGACAACTATTAAAGGCTCATGAGAAATTCATTCAAATGATCAAAACTTGATATGTTGGCAGCATATTTAATAACATTAACCTTTACCTTTAAGGTTAAACCAATATGTCAATACCTTACAGGTCTGACTTGCAGTTTGAGTTATAAGAGGAAGGCCAATTTGGTGTTGTGTATGTCTTGACCAGAGTCTTTTGGTAGCAATACTGTAAACACCTCACAGGGGTGTTAAGACTACAGATGATCCTACTGTAAACACAACAGTCAGGTGACTTTGGGGATCAAGGTCACAGTGAATGGTGCTTGCCTGTCTCACATGTTTCATACACACACCCGAATAGACATATCATTGCAAACAATTTGAAATATAAATAACAGATGCACATTTGCTTTAGCGGTGTCACATTTTACAACTTGTCATTTACCAAGTTTTCACTATGCATTTCCAATTTGTACCAGTTCTAAAAAGATGCATTTGCAAATATCTACACATTGGAGAATATCCTCCGACACTACTGGGATAATTTTTTTCTACCGTTCTTCCCAAATTTAAATCTGATTATGCTTACAATAATTTCATACAGATTCCTTTTAATTTCAGGATTGACATTCAGGTCTTTATGCTTAATGAGAGATATTGTACTATTTATATTTATATAGGAAGGTAAATGATGAAAAAAGCCTTTTGGGATCGTGAACGGCACATTCAAGATACGTGGCAGGAGGAAGGTGATGGATTAACTCAGAAACAAATAAAGGCATATTTAAGGCCCAGAATAACACATTTAATAACATGAAAGCCAAAATTAGCATCATCTTGACTTCCATCACTGTTTTCCACGCATCTAAAGGAGGAATCCAAAATGAGAGATCATTTGTGCTTGATTCCCTTGATCATTTGTTGTCGTCTCTTTGAAGTGCATGTGTGTGTGCACATGAGAGACTGAGAGCGGTCCTTCCTTAATAACCAGAAATGATTAAGGCCATTCTTGACTTAATGAATTGGTGTGTAATGAGGTATCTTAGGATATATCTGACAGCTTCCACTGCAGCATTTATTGACGTTCCGGAGCCTTTATTTTCCTCTTTATTCTCTTAAGGGCGGCACACTCATTATGAGTGTGTGCTCAAATGCTAGGTAATGTTTGCATATATTCCTGCAAATGTGTGTCCTGTTTGGATAGCTCGTGTTTGAAGAGGCCTAAGCAATGGCACAAGCATGCCAGTAACTGTGGCGCTCCCATCAGGATCATTCGATGTGTGCTTACACACCGCACGCACTCGCACAAGTCTCTGTCTCCCTCATCCTAACCCTGAAGAGGATAATACTAGGCTTCTTGATTTGAACAGTCATCTCTTGGAGCAAGACCTATTATTGCATAGGTTCCACACAGCAGGCAGGTCAGCCTCCTCCCGAATGAAGTCTATCAAGCCAAAGACATATCCGTGTGCCCTGTAAATGACAGCTGTTTCAGCCCCTCTGGCCTTGAGCCAGCTGGCATCAAGACGTACAGAGACACTAAATCTCTGTCACTGACTAGACCTGCGTCGTATATATAGTGTGAATGTGAAGTGTTGTGATGGAGGTCGCTGTTTACCAACAGCCCGAGTTGTTAACATATTATCCAGTGTGTCTCATGTGCCCATGCCGTAGCCAGAGAAAACAGCCTGTTATGCAAATGGGCCTCTTACGTAAGAGCTCAGGGCTGAGCAGCAGGCGAGGGGAGATAGAGGCAGGGAGCGACAGAGAAACGGGGAGATGTTCTAGAATAGAGGAGTTGATGTAAGACTAATGTGGGAGCAGAGGTGTGGAGGAGGAATGTGCAATCTCCTCATATGTGATATGTGCACTGGTTGTTTGCTGTTTGGAAGCTTGTTTATCTCCGCTGCTCTGCCCGTTTCCTGTCGCTTTGCCTGCCTGGCAGTCTGTCTGTTGTGAACTCTGATCTTGCTAGCCTAAATACAAACCCCCGCTGAGGGATGTGTTTATCCCCGCAGTGAGTCTAAGCTGCTGAAGGCTGACCCTCCATCCCTCTGTACTTCCGTCCATTCCTCCCTCGCTTCATCCTCCCATCCTGGTGTGGAGCTTTGTACCACAGCAGCGTGGGAAAGCTTCTGATAACAAGCGGCCTTGTGTGTGTGTTTGCAGAGCCACTGATTACACGGGAGAAACAAGATGTTCCCTCTTTTTTGCTCACTTGCACTCTCCCTCCCATTTCTGTGTGTCTGCAAGCGTGTTCTTTTTCACAGCTGAGCTTTGACGCATGGCACATGTGAGATGCTGTGCACCTTATACCCATGCCATGAAGCTTCAATACTGAGAATCCTCAGTGGAGCAGTGCTGGCTTGGTGTGCATCACACAGACAAATGCACACGTACACACACACATGGGGCTCCTCTGTGGATTCATTGCTGCTCTGCCAAGGGATTTCCCATGATCAAAGCCAGTCTTTTGTTAGTCCAGGTGTTAAAAAAAGTTAAAACAGAAAGGAGGAGGAGGCTAGAGGGGAATGTGGTAGGATTCAGAGCTTAGAAGCTCTTCGTGGCAGAGTAGAAATCTGCCTCTCCAGCACTGCTCCAGTTAAAAAAGAAAACCTTGGTGATCTTGCCACCTGCTTCAACTGTTTCACATATCATTGAACTCGTGCATTTTGGCAGGTTTTGCAAGGAACTCTACAGTAATGGCAAATTTAAATGCAGATGATCTGAGGGTTTCCTTTCAAGATGGAGGGATAAAGTTAGACAGGGAAAGAGGCATTGCTATGCCTAATACGCATACTGCAGATGGCAAAGATTCCAGTGTGGCTAAAACACACATGGCAAGACACCACAGAGAAGATAAAATGTTTTATGCAAATGTGATCTTGTGCGCCGAACAATAGCCAATAGCTCACTTACCAAACCAGCATGTGAAAATCTCCTAGGTATTTATGAGCTGCAAAAAAAAAGTGCCAACAACAAATGGTGCAGCACAGACTGAAATGAGACCCAAAATAAGCATCATTGCTTTACTACAAT
This sequence comes from Blennius ocellaris, assembly GCF_963422515.1. NCBI lineage: Eukaryota > Metazoa > Chordata > Actinopteri > Blenniiformes > Blenniidae > Blennius > Blennius ocellaris. Next base: position 14,297,515 of record NC_137663.1, read on the forward strand.
ATTTTAGTAGTGTTTGATATTGAATGTGAGTTAACAATCCATTTAAAACAATCAAAAAAAGTAATTCTGTCAATATGCTAGTTTATAGGGCATCTTTATAATCGCCTCAAAAACACCTGTCAAATTTGAATTTAGTCGGCGAGTGTCACTGTAGTCTTCCCTCTTCCATTTCTTACAAGGAGGAAATCGGAGCAATTTCACAACTGGCTCGCAATCACCTGATTGCTGACTTGGGAAATAATTGAACTATGAAGAAAAATCTGACTGATTCTGTGTTTGGAAAATGACAAAGTAATGCCACCTGTAATGTTACAGTTTTTATGCATGTTGTTCCTTATACATGCAGGAAGAGGTATTGAGAGTTATGGGCTATATACCCATGTGTTCATGTATGCATGTACCTTTAATACAAGACACAAGAGACCAGGGGTCGGCAAACTCAGGCACAGCATACCACAGTTGGCACGCACCAGCATAATCACTGGCACGCTTGCAGTGGCCCTCTCAGTACGCATATTGTTTAAAATCCGTCATCATCATGGTAAATCCCTGTCAAAGTACACTAGCGCAAATGAGGTCCACATGCATGGATATAAAAGCCTCCGACACATTTTTTGGCACGTTGCTCCTTTGCATTTGATCGTGTAGACCTTTCATTTTTCTGTGGCTTTTTGCAGGGATTTTTTGTCACAGCTGTTTGTCAGAAGCCAAACTGGGTGAAAATGTGTTGTAAAATGAGTCTGTTATGAATATTTTACTCATATAAGGACCCTTTTCCTTAATAAAAGTAAATAGACCAGAACCAGTGAATGAGGCGTCTCGTCGTATATGTCCACGTTTGTTATCTGAAGTGTTTGCCACATCATTATGATCTGTATGTCGACAACCGAAAGGAACTTTCTCAGGTTCAGTGAGAAAATGTCTGTACAATGCCTAAGCTATTTTTTAAAAACATTTTTACAATAATTAATAACTGAAAATTAACATATGGAAGTTCCAACCCTAGATTTTGGTTAATTTTATGTCAATCAAACTGTAGTTTAATTTTGTTGAGCCTGCTGGTGTTTATGCCACACTCACTGAGAATAGAAAATCAAATGGGCCCTCTGCATCAAAAGCATTGACAGCCCGTGCAATAAACCTAAAACTTGGCATTAGTTGTTCAGTAATGCACTTCTTTATCTTTTTGCAAAGGTGAACCAACATGTCAAACATTAGTGCAAAGATTTGCTTATGTTAATTTTAAAACTACAGAGACTTGCCCTATGATTGATATTTCATCATCCGCGTGTGACGAAAATCTTTGGTAATGCCTTTTCTGTTGAGTAAGGACATGGACTAGAATGGTTTTACCAGCCTAAGGTATGACTGTAGTAGTACAAATTCTCACTCAAAATCGGGCATTATTTAGCGCTTTGGTGAGCATAGAGATCACAGTGTAAAGCCGACTGAGATCTTGTGTGGTATCTGCTATACTTTGAAGGCCACAAGCCAAGTTCCAACAGCTTATTAGTTTCACAGACAAAGGTAAGAGTGTAGTTTTAACCACATTTGAGCCAAGTTTCATTCACAATTACAAATTAAATTAAAAGGCATGCATGTTGATTAAAAATAGGAGATATAGGTTATTCTCGCCACAAGGCCTTGTGGTGAAACTGGCTGGCCACAGAAAGTTGCCAATGCCAGATTGTAAAACAAACGGTACAAGGTTCATCTCAAGTTTTACACTTATGTTGAACCCAATGGCTGGGGAATAGCATTCATGCTCATCAATAGTCAATATTCAAACATTCAGTGAGCCCTCATGTTTTGCGGATGTATTGCCTTCTCAGAAGACTTCGCTTCTGCCAGAAGGAATATGTTTCGTCATCAGATAAAAATAATCACTCAGAACCAGAGTCCCTGTGCGTGGAGAACACGCATGCACACAGACATTTTTTTTTTTTTCCCCAATTTGTTTTCAAGTATAGAATTTGTTTGAACAGACAAACACACCTGCCATATCTTAAAAGTGATTATTCACTTTACTTAATTCTGAAGTATTGGTCTTTACTGACTTTGGCATGGAATATAATAATTGGCTTTGTCATAGCAATGAGACTGTAGTTGTTTAAATCATTGCACATTTAAAGATAAAAATAAGAAAAAACCCTGCAATTATGCTGTCAGGCTTAGAATCAAGAACATGTCTCATTTATCGGTTGTAGTTGAATTCCAATGAATAGTATATTTATACCCAAGTGATAAGCCGTATCCAATAGAATCATAAGATGCTGATGCTGCGAGCTAATATCCCCCTTTTAGTTAAAAATACAGAACATGTCAATCACACTTCTAAGCCACGAATAAACATCTTTGGAGAAAGTATGGTGAGAGTAAATGTAGATTTTTAGTTTTGGCATCAAGGCTGTGTTTCTTATCTCTTAGGCAATGAGTAATTTAAAGGCAGCCCAAAGCGAGCAAAGAGAGAGATCAAATGCAGCCTCCTATTGAGAATGGTACAAAAAACAAGCCCACAGGTGGATTCGGCTGCAGCAGCGGCATCAGCAGACGGCAAGTTTCCACCCTAAATAGACCTCCCAGTAGGTGAAAGAAAGTATGCAAGCTCAGCTAAAATATGAGCTGATAGGGCTTTTCTTTAAAGTTGCAGCTATTTATGTTTACAAGCAGGAATATGAACTCCTGTACATTTACCAGTGTGTGATGCTTTTCAAGTTGTTCTGATGAGAGCAGCGATCCAATGTGCTTCATACTCATCAGGGAACACAAGTATTCCTTACATTTTCAGGTTAATCACTTTATCTAGTCGCTACATCTTGACTGACGAGCTGACTTCTTTATTTTTCTTTGTTTGTTTGAGGCAGACTTCATCAAGCAGATATCATCTACCCCTTCAAATGAAACACAAGCATGCATAGTGGTAATGACATCGACTGTGTTATTGTGTCTTGTGTGTGTCTGTGTGTACGCAAGCATGCATATGTTGATGTCTGTATTAGCATTGAATTCCAAAGGATTAGCGAGTGGTTAATCTGAAGCTCCAGTCTTTAACGAACCATGTGTCACTAATCTCAAACACTCTGGAATAAAGAGACACAAACACAATCACCTTTTTGGATTAAAACTCTCCACACAGAGGGTGTTGTAATCTTTTGCTTTTACTCAGAAAGTTGAAAGAAGGTTCAAAGTGAAGAAAATGGGCAATTAAATAAACTGCCAGATTAAGACAAAATGTGATGACTCTCCTCCTCTCGGTGTTTCTTTGCCTCTCCCGAATGCATGGAATATGCAAACATGCAAACATGGACACAATTGAAGTTGATGCCCTTTCAGTTTAACCAACTGCGCTTGAGAGGGTTCATGTATCGCACCGTCTTCTAGCTGAGATAAAGTTCTTTTTATGCCATATGCACTTTCATCTGACAGCTTCTTTTCATATAGCTCCCCGAGGGCCAGAGTCAGTAGCATGTTCCAGTAATCATTTTGTTCAACAGAGATGAAGATATGGACAGCAGTAAATCTGCTCGCCTCTCCTCCCCCAGCTCTGTTATTATTTGGGGACTCTGTCTGATCTTGACAAAAATTGAATTCAGCTGAAGCCAAGTTGGGCTGTCTTGTATTCTTGCAGAAACCTCCATGTGATACGTGTACAAAACAGTCCACTAATGCAATGCGCTCATGCAAGTATGTATAGAAATGTGCAGTATTGTCGAATTTAAAAACCCAAATCTTATTTAAAAATGTGCAAAATATATTTAGTATGAACAAACATGGAAAGAAGCTTTAAAATCTCTGCTCATGTTCCTTTTGGTTTTTTCTCCTTTGGTGGCCCAGATTTTTGTGTCCGCTCACACGTAACCGTTTCTTCAGTTAAATCAGGGTTGGCAGGATGAGTTTACAGGGAAGACCGGGGAATGAAAATGTAGGTAGATCCAAACAGAGAGAAGGAAGAGAAAAATACATTTGTGAGCCTTTAGATTTGAGCGTGTCCTTTGAGATTTTCTTTTATTCATGTCCAGTCAGTTCAAAATTAGGATTTCTAAATCAATATTCACAGATCATCCAGAAGGTGCTCCCTCAGTCACTGTTCATATTTCTCAAAAGTCACTGTTGCTGCACCAAAGTAACCCTGTAAAGTGAGTTGGTTCCCTCTTTAATTTCCCTCTGATGATGATTACATATTTCTAATGGATACTCACAGTTGTTCATTCCTCATTGCTATAATTTAGTTCTAAATCAACTTCAAATGTGCAGCTGCATTGGCTATAGCTGCATAAGTCCTTCAGCATGCATGCTTCATTTTGATGTTACAATTCTTTCACATCCCACAAAACATTGATTTAGTGCCTAACTTGTGCTTACATAGTAACAATATGGAGTTATGTCATGATACTAATTAAAAACCAGGATTTACTGCATTCGCAAATACACAACTGTTTTAACATTATGGTCTCAAAGGAAAGCTGAAGCTAATTGAAATATAATTCCCTAAAGACACATGTTCAAGTTAATTGACTCTGTGTGTACGCCCGTATTTCTGTGTATGAGTGTGTGAGTTTGAGTGTGTATGTTTTTCCATTCATATTATCGCCGGCAGTCACTTTCTAGTCCCATGTCTAATCATCAGCTGGAGGGTCCCTTCACATCTTAATTTAGTCTTTGAAAGTTATTAGACTCTCTTTTGCATGAGCACTATTTCTAAACACATTTAATGTCATAAAATGATGCAGTTGCAATCTATTGATGTTGTCTTAGACTCAAATAGAAAGGGTCTGGTTACCGTTATATATGGGCTTTCGATTTGAGTAAACTGAGGACTGTGCAGTGGCTTAGTACATTTGTTCGTACATGGGTTTCTGTCTGTGTGAAACCTGAGAGATTTTTAAAGGCTGTAATTCAGTGATTACTTTTGAGAGCTAAGAGTGTGAAATTTCATCCAATTGAGACATCTTTACAAGGCTTTACACCTTCAGCCTTTGCACCTGTTAACAGACTCATAATAGTATGTACATATACACTCCCACAAACACAGCCTACCTACTACATACCCAACAATAATGAAAAGGACAATTGACGTAACATGATCATTTAGAGGAGGAACAAAACTGTTTTCTTTGTCTTTCTGCATGGGAAAGACATTCTAGTATATTTAATTTACGGAGTGAAATGTGATATTGGCTTTACCATGTTAGAACTGTTAGTGTCCTCATCCCTCTCTTTGTCAGGTGCAGTCCACTTTTATTTTCCTTCAGACATATATACAAGTATGCCTACATGCTCCTGATGCTACAGGGAGAACATTTTGTGCAGGTTATATTTTTTTAAGGCAATAGAAGCAGCAGTGACTTAATGATTTGACCAGGTTCTTTTTAATCCCACAGTTGGTGGTTTATGTCCTGAGCATCACCCCGAGTTTCTCCTAAAAGTACTTTGCAAAGCAGCCTCGTCCCAACATTGTGGATTTTAATCACTTTTTAGTCCTGTCAGAGTGCTTTACACTGTGCAATATTGAATGTTTCAGACAAAAGATTAACAATCGCACAAAAGCCTTTATCGTGGCATAAAAGCTGTGGTGATACGTCAGGAAAGTGAGACAGTTGTTGTGATGGGCGTGAGCCAACCGACAGCCAGAGATGATTTTCTCAGAGTGTTGGAAAAATTCATAACCTTCGCCTCACTGCTCGGGATGTTCCTGGCTACTAATTACAATGTTGACAAAATTAAATTTTAATTAAAACTTATCAATTAGTGTTGGAAAGAAAAAAAAAAAGGGAACACTCGGAAAACAATTACAATTCTGCACAATTCATAGTCAGCTTTGTTTTAACATTGCCGCTGAAATATTATTGTGTTTAAGCAGAGCCACATGAATCCTTTCAGCAAGTTCAATATCGTTGTATCGTTTTTAAGATGCTGGTATTTTTAGTACTTTTACATTTTGTGGCCCAAGACTGTATATATAAGTTAACTTTGTGAAACCTGGTCCTTCTGAGGTGAAGCTTAACCATATTTTGACTCCATGGCAAATATTTTCCTTGTGTTTGTATAGTACTAGAATAAAGGCTCTATTTTCTGTTCACTATATATACAGTATATATACACACACACTTCATCCAATTCAGCACACCTGAAGTGTGTCGACTTGTTTGTTGGTAGCAGTTGAAATATTTGATAATGTCTTCCCTTGGTTTGGGTTTGTTTTTATACAAGTTTGGACCCTGTTTGAATATTTGAAAATCTGGTATTGGTCCTAAGTTTGAAGTTTGTCTCGCTCTCTGTGCAGAGATTGCCCCGGGCTTGTTGTAGAGGGGAGGGAAGATGGAGTCAAGTGAGACAATTTATAACAGTTAAAAACCAAATGAACTGAGACCCTTGGCTTGGGTGAGCGAGCGGCAGCATATATAATGTGCCTAAGGGATTTCTTCTCCACAGTGTGTGTGTGTGTGTGTGTGTGTGTGTGTGTGTGTGTGTGTGTGTGTGTGTGTGTGTGTGTGTGTGTGTGTGTGTGTGTGTGTGTGTGTGTGTGTGTGTGTGTGTGTGTGTGTGTGTGTGTGTGTGTGTGTGTGTGTGTGTGTGTGTGTGTGTGTGTCCAAGCTTGCAAATACATACCACACAGAAACACACAGCCCCCTCCTCCATCTGTCTCTGTTTGCCACATTACGAATCCATTATATGCTACACAACATTATTCCCCCCATCCTAAGTGGCACACACCCCTAAGCTCACTTCCACTCTCTAACTCAGTGGCATGGTGACAATCTGCTCCCACATACACATCTTTGTTAAAGATGCTGTGGCATGATTCCAGTTGGATTTTAATACATATTTTCATGCTCCATTTGAATTTTTTGTAAGTTGGTGTTGAGCATTGATGCTCTGAGATTTTACAACCTGGTTTGATTGTTCCTGCTGCTTCATGCGGAAATTAGTGTGATAAGATATTTTCAACTGGTCCCTGTTGAACTGACACTGGACTCTAGTAATAGCGCCTCGTCCAGAATTATTAATTTCTACAATTTGGCAGATAGATTTAACACAAACACATGCACTCGCACACCGCATGAATCTGGCGAAGGTTCGGCTCAGTAGTTTTATAGCGAACTCATCTCCAGTTCTAATCAAAAAGCTTCCCCAGCCCCGCACCTCCCGCTGAGGAAACAAAGAAGTTATTATGTTTTTAAATGGTCTCCAATTATGGGTAATTTCACTGCCTATCTTAAAGCTATTTGCCTTTCTCTCACTTTGCTTCAGTTGGGTAGAGCGAGCATTGTGCTTTCTGAAAACAAGCAGACGGGTTAGACATACAGCAGATGCATTCTTTAGGAACTAAAATAGTTTGGCTTTCGTTGCACTCCCTTCCTGTCTCTGCTCATCTCTTATCATTACAAATGGCAAACAAAAGTTGATTCAATTGCTTCTTTATCTTCTTCATTAGTGTTTGCACTCTCATTCACCCTGTTCATAAGTCTCACATACACTCAAGTGTTTCCACTGGTATGTACATGATGGATGCCAAAAATGAGCATTTATCTGCAAAACATAAACGTGACCAAAAAGTAATGCTACTTTTTATGTTTACATAACTTTGACATTGCCGGTCTGAATCCTGCTGGAGCATTTCACAGTTTTGAACAATAATCTGCAACCCACTCAGGAAATGAACTTAGCTGGATTAGTTTTGATGGATTGGATTTCAATTGTAACCTTGGCTTTATGTTCCGGCTTCTGGCACAAATCATTTATTCTCAGATTTTCTGACATTTCAATAACAACAGTAGTTTCTCAGTGAGACATTTGTCAACATGATCGCTTCAGATATTCAATGTTGTTTGGCACCATTTTTGTACACGTTTGTATAATGTTGATATTTTATTCTGAGGATAACTCTATGCCTGTGGAACGACTATAATATATGATATGCAAAGGCCAAGAAAACCAAATTATGAATTCTAAATTAACAGCATGTTCTTTTTATTATTACAGTTTATGTTGCTCTTCTCCTAAACTGTTTTATTTAAAGTAGCTGCCTTTTCTGATCTTTTTTCTGGATTTACAAGATACTGGAAATGTTTTGTGGCATACACTTTTTGGAATTGCAGCCAGATATTTCTCCTGTTTTCTGCTCCCTTACCCCCATTTATAAATGTGTACTATGGCTTCAGGCCCAGCCTGGTTTGCCAACATGCAAATGCTGCTGTATGCATATCCAGTTCAAATGGACCAGCTAATGCTAATCTCTGCTAATCCTCTGAGAAGCACCCTGAGTAACATTATCATGCTACTCTGTAGTTAAGATGGATAGCAGGAGAACAAGGGGACAGAAACAGTTAAATAAAGACATGTTTGGCAAATATTGAATCTTAATAGATGCCACACTCAAAGAATTATGACGAGTGGTCATCTCACAATATCTGCTTCCCCACATCACACACTCTTGCAAATATGCATAAACACATGCATCCTCAGGCGTGATGCAGGGATGAGCTATTACTGGAGAAATAGAACCAAAATCTCCAGGCACCACATTCATAATGAGCCGGTGTTAAACCACAGTTGCACTGAGGTGGTAAATAGTAGTGACTGTCCAGGGCTAAGCACTGATCCTAAGCCCTTGCCTTAATGCACTGGCCACCCTAATCCTGACCTTATTAAAAAGTGATCTGTTAACCAAAAAGGAGCCGTATCTTTCAAGGGTAGTCGTGCTGATAACAGGCCAGCCTGTTTGTGGGGAAGTCCCTTTAACCCTCTTAATCCAGGATCCACCTTTTACCTCAATAGGTCTTATGATTACAAAGCTGAGGTCATTTCAGCGTTACGTTTCAATTGCATGGCATGTAGTCATTTAAATGTCAGAATGCAAGAATCAAATAAAAAATCAAAAGACAAAAACAAATCGATGGTCAATTATATTTGACTATCTTCAAAATAAACATATTCTACATACACCGTGCTTCAATCTATTTCAGCAAGATAGCATTTTCTCACATTTCCACATTTATTGAACATATATAATAAGGGTTTTTATGCTAAATTAGATTTTATGCATATAGTGATCTAAATGGTTTCCCGTGTCCCACACATACAATACAGCATTACTCGCAGTTTTTCAAAAGAAAAGAGTCATGAAATTGATAAATTGCAGTCTGACTTTGATCCCTCCCTCATGCTGTGAGATTTAGTAAAGGTGCTGATTCCAGTGGTTACGTCGTGCATGTCCAGGTTCATTGTGTGTACTTTGATGTATTGCTTTCACTTATAGAAAATGTGACATTTAAGGTAATGGCACTCCTCCAGTTTGAATTTCGCTCAGCATTTAAATTACTAATATTATGGCACATTATTTCCATTCTTATAATGATACACAGCAAGGTGCTAATTTAAAGAGCAATTTCATTATATAATCCTTAAGGACAAATTAGGGAAGTGCTGAGTTTACTTGAAGCAAACGGATATTTTCTGACAAATTTGTATCAAATCAGGCCTTTTAAAGTGTGCCACTGTACCAAACACAATTATTGCACAAACTCCTCAGTGCTTTCATCTTTTTTCAGCATGATTAGCAAAATTAGCAGCATACTCTCCAAAACAGCAGCTCCGCTGATATTCAGTGGCTATTTGTCATTCCAAGAAGACCACCTTGATAGAAGAGATAAGAGGAAAAGCAAAATAGGCAGGAGGAAGACACATGCAGACAAAGGCAGCAGACGCACACCAGGGGAAGGCGACGGGTTGTTTTGAGATGCTATGTGAGTGTACGTGATGCCTGTGGCTTGGCTGGCATCCTGAATGACATGTTACTGGCCACTGTTGTGTCAACGCTCCCTTCCAATCTCCCTGTGATGGGATGAGATGAGACAACGATGAGGGTTACAGCAAAACACTCTGTGTTTGTGTCTCATAAATGGGCTGAGGGTGAAGGGGGAGTGAAAGAATTAGCAGGGTGTAGGGGGTAACAGGATGGATGGGGGAGAGTAAAGGAATTCCCTTGTGCTGTGAGGAAGAGAAAAAAAAATTACAGAGCCTAAAAAAGAACAGCAGCCATGCATGAGATATTCAGGAAATGAGCCTTGATACAGCTTCAGTGTTGTCCTCAAACACAAAAACTCACATACACTATCTGACAAATGTAAGGAGAATACAAAAGCGTGGCTTTGAACCATTTATGATCTATGTAGATACAATTCCTCAGCTAACCAGTAACAATGAAGGCAGTGTTTGTAAAGGTCCATGTCATGTTTCTCTGAAAAGCACAGAGAAAGCAATAAAATGGTTGATTCATGTGTTTCCCCCCCCCCCACTCTTTTACCGAACATTCCTTTCGCCATTATTATGAATAGAGCACAACAGTACACTTGTAGCATAAAAAAAAAAAAATTCTAATGCGAATATTTCGGTTTCATTTCTTTTGTGAAAAAGTGCAACCTCCTAAATGTGAAGGCTATTGGATTGGCCTGTAGATAGATATGCAAATGGATCTGTCAAAAGTACTGTCTTTATCTGCATTTCCACAGTCGAAAAAGGAAGCTGGTTATTCATTCCTGCTTGCTGCTCACTTTTTCACAGAGTTTGTCTGTCTCTCTCTTTACGGCTCTCCATCTTAGACCCTCTGCTCTCTCTCCCTCCTATCTGGACGTTTCATTTCTCTTACCCCGACACCTCACTCTCCAGTGTCACCCTGGGCTTTCATCTTTCCAGGGTGCTTCCTTTATAAGAATACTCCAATTGGCAGACAAGCGCCCTTGTCAGACACCATTCATTGCACTTGCATAGATATGAAAAGTGTTTTAACAAGCACCACTGAGTTTTGCCGTGCGGTGGAAACTGCATACCAATGGCAATGCAGATCCTGTGACCAAATTAAAGAAGTAGTGAAGTTTGGAGACAGTCATGTTGGCGTCTTTTTCAGATATTAAAGTTTCACCGCTGCAGCCCCGAGGTAGTTAGCAAGTGAAGTTTGTTTTGCTTTGCTTACATTTTTTGAGAATTCGGACTTTGGAATGAAGTTATCTGAACTGGATACTTTGCCACATTTTCAGAGTTGAAGTTGTTTGCATTTTTCCAATTTTAAGCATAGCTGTCAGTATAACATGGATTTGGTATTCAGATACAAAAATATATACTGTATAATTTTCTTTGTTAAAGTTGATATATATTTTGAATTTTTCACTCCTAATAATTTCTGACTGACTGCTTTATGCACAAGTGCAAAAAAGTGAAGAAAAAGTAGCATGTGATGCATTTCAACAACTTTACTGAGAGTCAGTGACATAAATGTAGATGAGATTTTCAATGTGAGATCTCTGCAGTTGATATGGGCTTATTCTTCCAAAGAAGGAAGTTACATATGACCAGATAACTGAGTTAAACGGCCCTTCATCATCATGCATTAGAAGAAGATACACTTGCATCACGATATAACAGCATTGCAGTGGTCGGCACTGGTTACCACTGCCTTGGTTTGATTCCATCCTAGAAACCTTTTGTGAGGAATTTGTACTTTATTACTGTGTGAGTTTCTGCCTGATACTTTAGCTTCTGTACAAGATTAAAAAAACCAACATAATTTGCTTGGTTAATTGATTAGTTGTCTATCTGCTTTTCCTCCTATTTCCGCTGGGACCATCTTTAGTTCCCCAGGACCCTAGTTTGTAATCAACAGAATTTGGTATTGAGATTCAAATGAGCTAAAAAATATATATATTCTTGCTTTCTGCTATACAAGTTATACATGTAGCATATCTTATCTTGTAACTCTGTCTAACAGCATGACAGTTGGATGGTCATTGTTGTGAATGATGCCATTTATCCCATTGTACAAGTGACTAACCAATTTTCTGTCGGCATATTCACAAAAAGTCTTCAAAATAGCAGATCGGCTTGAATGAGACAAAATGGCACTGGGTGGGTGTGAATGTCTGCCATATCATTATGTTACTTCAGTTCTATTTTGGCCCTTGTCCTGCTCAAACTATGTGAATGGAATTTGGGAAACTCTATCCTTGAAGTATTTCGATCTTCTGCAGTCGGCTGCAGCAGAGAAACTAAATGACTTAAAATGGAGTGATGTCATCATGACAGCCACTGTACAATGATCTAAGCCACAAGGATGCTGTCTTTCAAAATACATTATGGGCTGGCTTTATAGACCGTGACATATAATTTCCTTTCTTCAGAGCGATACATACAATCCTTCGTTTCCATCAGAATGCACCCAGGCTGTACTGATGAAACTGTTACACAGGCAAGCTACTTTCACTTTGTTTCATTATCTGTGTCCTTTAAACTCTCTCTTTCTGTCTATATCCTTGGATGAAGTGAGACTTCAGTTTTATATCACTGCAAGTTCTCCTCCGCTGCATAAAGGTTATGTGCATCTAAATGACAGTTAATATGCAATGTCTGTCAGGGGGCTCAGACAATTTTCAAGCTAAGCATTTTTGCGTCTTGTCCTGATTAATGTGCATATAGCATATAAATTCTCATAATGGAGTAAAAAAAATAAAAAAAACCCAGCTGTGGCAAAAGCATTGTGGATGTGACGTGAAGATTCAACCTCTACCTAGAGTTGAACTCAATTCTGGAGGTTATGGGATTTGACTCAGAATACAATAAGGCCATTGGTTAAGAGCAGGTGGAGAGCAATCAATGTGGTTCAGAAGAGATAGCTGGAAGACAGAAAGGTTGAAAAAAATCCAATAATACATTTCAGATACTCATTTGATTGTGTATAAAAGTCTTTTTGAAAGCAGGCTGAGATACAGCATTTCTTTTTTTCTTTTAAAATTTTAGTAGTGGTTTTAAACTAAATGTTAAAAGTACTAAAACATATAGCACTGGAAGATATGACTAAATGTGAGTTTTGAATCAGTAATGTGTTTGTAGAGCTTTATACACCACAGCTAATTGTTATTGTTATGACTGCATTATAATCCAATATATTGATCGAAACTAATTAATAAGCCACATAAGAGGGAGTCACCTTTGCTTGTTTTCCTCAGTCATAAACTGCAAATAGAGAAGTAACGTGACCAGAATGAAATATGTGGCTGGGAAACTGTTGGAGACCATGGAGTGCCACTCAGTGCTAAACACAGCAGAACTTTTGCACTTTCAGATACTTTTTGCTCATTTCAAAATCTTTTCTGCAAGGATTTTAAGAGGAGGTAAAAGTGTCTGAGTTTTAACACAACAAACTGTTTACTGAGATTTTCACTCACTATGTTCGGCATGACTCGACTCTCCCAGCAAACTTGCAATTATAAAGATAACATATGCACATATTTTTAGCGACAGCAAATCTTTGGTGTATCCTGCTGACAATACCAGCAGATGATTCAGCAGTAACAACAGGTTATTCAACACTCTTGTGTTTGTCTCATATAAGGAAGTAAATGTAACCACAACAAAGTGATCACTGCAGAGGTTGGTGTCGCTGGAAATTCATGCTGGCTGTGGGTGAAGGCAGGGTACAGCCATGACGGGCTGCTAGGAAGTGCTAGCCACGACACCACAATGCAAATATAAAGCATCAAAAATATTTTTAAAAGCCAAACTCTACACTCAATGGTTCCAATTTATCACAGTGGTGTCGTATAGGTCAGTGGACTCCATTCCTCTGGTTACAAAAGAATATTTAACTCAATAGGACCGCTTACATTTTCTGTACATTGATGTGCAGTTTTTAAACCCCTGAGGAGGTACAAGACATTGCATATCTTTCTCTCTTTCTGTCACTTCGCTCTTCCTGTTTCCGTTTTCTCGGTCTCCTCGAGGGGAAACATGACTTGTTTACAGACTCGGCGGCAAGAACTAAATGAAATCACATTTCCCACCAGTTAGTGAGCTAATTGAGGCTACCTCTTCCATTAGTCGTCTGCTCACATCGGCTTTGTTGGAAACCTGATCTTGGAAACCATCGGCTGAAGGTCTGACAACAGGTTAGTCCCTGGGGGCAGGTTCAGATATTTCACAACCTTCAGTAGATATCTGTAAAACTGATATCTGGGTTGTCAAGTATTCCTCTGCTCCATTCTACTTCTATATATATTTTTTTTATGTCATGGTGACATTCAAAGTAATCTCCACTAACGGATATCTTCATTTGACTGCAGAAAAACAGGAAGTTTTGAAGATTTCGTCTCTTCATTCTGCCTGTTTAACTGGACGTAGCCTAAACACTCAAACATGATTCATCAATATTACTTTGATAACAACTTGCCCTCTAAAATGGAACATAAAATGCTTCCTGAACCATGATTTTGTTCCTTTGCATACAGCTTCTGCTGAAGGCCAGAATGATCAAAGCATAGTATCACGAGCATACACAGGCACACCATTATACACACATATGCATATATTTAGATAGAGTTCAAAGTGTATAACTCAATGGTGCTATAATTTTGTATCTATTTCATTTTACCGTGTACGTTTGTGTTTGTGGAAAACAAAAAACATCTGTGTAAGTGTTTTGCATGCATTCTAAGTAGAAAAGTACTGTAACTGCTGCATCAGGCTCAGAAAAATGGTGATACAATCAAGGATAATACTTTCACAGCTCTGAATGTTTGTATGAGGGAATGAGAGAGTTGAGCTGCTCTTCCTTTATCTTTTGTGGTTTAAGAAGGAATCTGGCTGTTCCCACAGTCTTGGCAAATTCAGTCTTCCCAAATCCCTTTCTCAGTAATTCTGTTGTCCTGCCAACGGTGAGTGAAAGCGCAGAAGTGCATTATGGACTGGTCATGCATGAGTAACGAGGGGCCCCTCTCTCTCTCTCTGTGTGTGTGTGTGTGTGTGTGTGTGTGTGTGTGTGTGTGTGTGTGTGTGTGTGTGTGTGTGTGTGTGTGTGTGTGTGTGTGTGTGTGTGTGTGTGTGTGTGTGTGTGTGTGTGTGTGTGTGTGTGTGTGTGTGTGTGTGTGTGTGTGTGTGTGTGTGTGTGTGTGTGTGTGTGTGTGTGTGTGTGTGTGTGTGTGTCTCTTGGGTTTTAGCTACTTTTCTGCCCAACAGAAACCTAGTTATTATGCAGTGCCCTTAAGTGGTCTTCTGCTCTTTAGTTACCCCACACGCACACAAACACCTACACAGCATACGTACACACGAAACACAAACAAAAATCAACAAAACAAAACACCTCAGCACAGATTAGAAACTTGCTTCTGCAGTTCACTGCAATAAATACACCCACGCCATACTTGCAGCACTTTGCCCCTCATCCCATCTCCCACTCGCACCCCCCCCACCCACCCCTTACTGCATATCCATGCATAATCCATGTGTAGCAGGTTGGAAGTCGGTTGCTGTGAGCTTCTTTCTCTGTGGACAAAATGAGCCGTGCCAAGACAAACCCGATTCTGCTAGCGGAAATCAAAGTGTGACAACTTTCCGCACACCAGCGAGAGATCATTGTGCTGCAGTTCGAATTCAGTGTTTTGAGGATTATGGTGATACATTAGTCCAATCTGTGTTGATCTAGCAAAGCAGGAGATGAACAGCCCGTATGTCAGATTGTCATTTGGATTGGTTTGGGTTTTTATCACGTCTGCTTTGGTCCAGTGTGTCTTGGCGAGAGCGTTTGAAAGCTGTACCGTGTTTGCTTTTCAATACACTACTCGTGCCAGTGCAGACAACTGTCATCAGCAGAATCATGCTCTGCCAATACCTGATTCAGCCATATCCCTGTATTTTATCACAGTGACTTAATGTCTCCATTTATATTTAATGTTATATCCACATGCATTATGCAGGTACTAGAAATATTAACACTTTTATTTTTATCCCACTGTTGGTATTTTCTGAAAACTGATGAATTTGACTGTTCTACATTGTAAGCCCGTGTAACTAATCATCAGTTTGAGAAATACATCAAACCATGGAGGCAGGATTAGCATTTGAGGCTGCTCTTCCTTGCAGGATGAACAATAATTTCACATACACTTTATTTGCGATTTCATTATGTTCAATTCTTGTCAATAGGCTACTCTCTTCTTCTCCTTCTTCACATTCATGGTGACACAGAGGAAACGTGTCATCATCCTGAGTAAGCAATTTGTCAGATGTAAATCTTGTACAGCAAGATATATATAATCAGGTGATTTCAAAGCAATGTTGTGATTTTGTTTTTGAAGAAAAAATGATAGTGGTTTGTCACCTACTACCAAAGACAAAACTATTCACCATCCCACATGCCCTTGCAGCTACTGGTGTTTCTCTGATCTCATCTCGTGTCAGTATCTCAGTCACATGCAGGTCAGATGTAGTCAGTGTGGTTTTCTCACACACCCATATTCGCACACCTTTAACCAAGGTCATGCATAACTCGTTTGGCATGCTTAGGTGTATTTGCTGATGTAGCATTGCACTTTCTGCCCCCTTCTCTCTCTTCTCATTTTGTGTGTGGACTGTTGAATGGTATTACGCACGCACGTACAGAAACATTAATGATTAGAATATACTGTTTGAAGACATGTACATGATACATTAATAAATTAGAATTTAAATGATTTCTCCTCTGATTAATACAGTATTATGGTGTGCTTGTGTGTGTGCGTGCGTGTGTGTGTTTTCCCCTGCTTCTTACACATTACATTTGGGCTTTGGAGGATGGTATTGTTTGACTTTCTTTTTTGTCACATTCTATTTTAGTTGTACCTCAAACACAGCATGACTTTTAGCCTACGGCGCAGTGAAGTGCAAAGTAACAGAAACCCACTGCACAGAATTTTCTGTGCTGTCTTTGATTGTTTATATGTCTGCAACTCCAATCATTGAAAATACACTCTCCCAGGATGCACAATAAAATGTTACAGTAGTGGCTGAAATTTAATGGACTGGAATAGAATATTTGTTGTCTCTTTTAACAAATTTGTGTTTTGTTGTGTGTGCTTGCTTGTGGGCAAATTTGATTATGTTTATGTTGGCATCATGAGGATTTTGCTGGTAAATGGTTAGATGATGACCAATAATGACAGACGTAGCCCTTTTGAGGATCTGGATCTGCTTTTTCCCCCAGTCCCTTTGCAAAATGGCTCTGCGGGTCAGCTTTGGCCCACTGACAGACTGACGAAGCGAGCGCTGTCTGTTAGGGGCCAGGCCTATTAAATGATCAGAGAGCGCCTTCCCACGACGCCGCTCTGGCTGAGAGGCCTCGCTTTCCTCCTGGAGACGAGCCCAGAGGTGTGTACTTGTGTGCATATATGCATGAAAAATGTATGTTGGCGAACTTGATTTTTCAAGTGCCACTATTGTATAAATGTCCCACAACACTGTTATAACTTGGTGATTTAAATTATACAGAGCAGTGCCATTGCATACTGCTCATAAATGTGAGTCGGAGAGGAGCTAGTGGAGCAGTCACATCAGAGTGTCGTGTGTGTGTGAGCTTTGCCCACAGGGTGTTGTGCTGTATCTAGCGCAGCAGCCCAGGAGCTAGATTTATCCCGACAGAGCCATTTCAAGGAGGCATAACTGTGCAAAATTGTTTCTGTGGTGGGGGGTTGAGGACAACAATGAATTTAGACCCCAAAATACCCTAATCTGTCACCGCTGGTCATCATTTGACCATTTGCCAACTGTTCCCCATTAGGAACTATGACAGCTCACAGACATGAATCCACTGGTTGCTGCTGCCGGTTAGACTTTTAGGCAGAATGACATATTAGACAGAAGAGACAGACTGGAGATAACGTAAAAAAGGAGGAAAGAATTGATAGAATGGAATTGATTGAATTGAACCACTCACTGCAGACACCTTTTAGGTCCACGTAAAATATACCATAACACTGTAATTGTCCTGCTACTTCACTTTAGCTTGAAGAAGCACCATTTTTTTATATGTGTTTTGCTTTGGTGGTGATTAGATTATTAATGTGACTGTATGGTACACAATAGGAATGGATAATAATATCAACTAATTAAACATTCAGATGTAATCAGGTCTGCAGTGACTCATGATCGATAGAGTAAGATTATCTTCTCAACTATAATCATCAATGAATGTCAGTATGATCTCTTCGAAGAGCTTAATAACAACACATATCATATCAATGGACTTATATACGTAGTACTTATGCGTTGCATGACGGTCCCCAAAACGTTATTACACTGTTATACACACACACACACACACACACACACACACACACACACACACACACACACACACACACACACACACACACACACACACACACACACACACACACACACACACACACACACACACACACACACACACACACACACACACACACACACACACACACACACACACACACACCAATGGAGGCGGCTGCCATGCAAGGCGCTCAATCCATCCATAAGAAGTGATTTGACATGGAGTGGAGAGGGGAAGATGCTGAATCAAACCTGCAACCTTTCGATTGAAAAACAAGCCATAGCTACTTGTTGAGGTCTGCCTTTTATCTGCCAAGATATATTTATTATTTGTAACTGGGATGTCTGTGAGGTTGTGTCCAGAACCAAAAGAGGGCAGAAGTCAGTCACGCTGTCTGTTTTAAATAAGGAATACCTCTCCCATGTCCATATGATTTGCTCCTTTTATGTCTTTATTTTGTTGTGTTTGCACCCACTCTGTATCTTTGCAGTTGAAAATTGTGAGTTGCATATGGCAGACAGGCAGCTCCGGGTTTCATTAGAAAAGCATCCACAATAACATTGCATAATGCCATCTCCAGATCCATTGTACCTGTTTGTATCCTCTGTGAATTTATACAAGTGCTCGCTATTTATTGTTTTCAGCCTTTATTTTTTTCATTGTTCATATTTTTAAAACAGCATTTACCTCCTTCCTGAATAAAAAAAACTTGATTTTTGGACCGTTAGGCTTTCAAGTGAACATATGCCATTGTTTCCTCTATAGTTTATGATTCATGACGCATCATTGAGAGGTAGTAGTTTGAATCCTGATTTGTCCAAAATGTGTGCGCACCAATGTGTGTACATTCACAGAACATGCTCTTGCATTAGAGTGTCATTAATCAAATGGGATATTATTGTTTTCAGCATCTCGCCCAAGTCTACACATTACCATTTTAATGACATTACTCTCCTATTAATCTGCTTACCACACAGCCACTGGTGCAACTTATAAAACTATCAAAGAAGTACTTTGATAAGAAAGAGAGCGAGAGAGAGAGAGAGAAGAAAAAACAAGGCCGTAAAAAGAGAGGGAACAGTAATTAAAAAGCCACTCTAATGAAAGAAAACTCATAAACAAGAAATAGTACTGAAAGAATGGAAAAAGTGCATATGCTGCAGTCTTGAATTAGACATCCGACAAATAAATGGATGTGCTTTACAGCACAGACACACTGTGTGTGTGTGTGTGTGTGTGTGTGTGTGTGTGTGTGTGTGTGTGTGTGTGTGTGTGTGTGTGTGTGTGTGTGTGTGTGTGTGTGTGTGTGTGTGTGTGTGTGTGTGTGTGTGTGTGTGTGTGTGTGTGTGTGTGTGTGTGTGTGTGTGTGTGTGTGTGTGCGCATTAATACACAGTCATACTCAGTGCCTCCAGCAATACCAGCTATAATTGTAACTTAGCGTGTTCCCCAGAGCCTAATCAGATAACTAAATTAAACCTGCCATCAACATCTCGCAGACTAGATTTAGGAGCACAGCAAACGTGTTCCAAACGGTCCATGATTTCTCAGAAAGTTAAAAAGCATGCAATTTTTTTTCCTAGTTTTTCTTAGGCATAAAGTGAAGATCAGGAGTTATTGCTGGGAGAGAGAAAGATTTTTCTTTAGCAAATGATGAGCTGATTAACCTTGTTCACTAGGTCTAATGAATCTGTGAAATTCATTTGCATGGGGTGTAGGAGGTAGACTTACGGGCAGCTACACTGATGAAGGGCAAGTACGGCCCATGGGCAGCACTTGGCCACCGCACCTCTTAAACCTGAGCCCTCTACCTCAATTTCCAATTTATATGAGTATTTTGCTTGTTTAAAAAATACAAACACCAACCATTCGTTTCATACGCTAAATAAATCTTTTTTGACCCTTAATATACCTGAATATATATATGATTGAATACATTAACACACCGCTTTGGTTTCTCAAGCCTTGAAATGATCTGAACAGGTGTTTCAGGGAGAGACTGCTAAACGATTGGCTGGAAGTGAATGCAAGTCGCCCACTCTCAAACAAAAGAGGTATGTGTGTAGAATACAAAGATAGCTCGCTCGGGTTTTTTCATGCTTGCAACTCGCAGCTTAAAGGAGACCGTACCATTGAAAGGTGTGTTGTTCTTCAGCAGCAAAGCCGACCTTTTAAAGTTGGAAAGGAAAAAAAGCTTCAGAATTGATTAAAAAGCAGCAACACAGTAATTGACACATACTGCATGGTCCTACGGACATGCAGCATGCTCCACTTTAACTCATATCAATATTGCAGTATACTGCAGTATATTGCAGTATACTGCCAGTTATTATTCTGTTCACTATTACAAAATGTTTTGCCCGTCGGCACTATTAAGCTTGGCTTTGCCATCTCTGAGTGCTCACAGCTTGAGTATTCATCTCGAGCCAATGCAAGAGTAATTCACTGTTTCGTGTTAGTGATTTGCAAACACGTTGGGCTTCATTTAATTTTTCTTCCTGTCTTTCTCATTAGTTCTCACTGTGGCACTTTCTTATCGTGGCTTCTCTCACAGGAACGTTCTATCATTGCAGTCTGTTAGCACCAGGCTCTTCATTACAGGGTGTTTGTGGTGCTCCACAAGTTAAAACTTCTCCTGCAGTTTTGCTCTTTGTGAGTATGAATGTTCAAATCAGACTTTAACTTAGTCTTATTGATTTAATTCTCCACAAACTGATGATGTCTTTCAACATATTTACCAACATCTGCAGCTTCAGAGGTCCTCGGTCACACCCTGTCTTTTATTATACTGAAGTAAATTTCTGCATATAATTCAAGTAGTTGTCTTAATTATAGCAAACGTTTGTGTATTGCATTTCTTTGGACAGCTATTTTTCTCTTATCCAACATGCAATTATCCTGTAGATTAATATTAAATATACAAGCTCACACATATTGATATTTTACTTTTATTACTAAAACCATGTAGTTATGGAAGCAACCTGGTAATCACCCATTTGCTGGTTCGTGTCCCGCTGCTGACTGCATCAGGAAGGGAATCTGGTGGAAAGGTTTTCCCAAATCAAAGAAACTTCCAGCTCACGTGCTCAAAACACACTCTTGTACTGGAACTAAAGCTCTGTCCACACACATTTCTTTTTAATCAGCGAGTCATTTCTTCCACATGAGAGTCATACCACACCTGAGTGGACAGATCTGAAAGCTATGGCGAGATGGTGAAACAGTGATGTTACAGCCCCACCTCTCCTTCCACCTGCCAAACAACAGGGCAATAACGGATTATATATTTCTGTTGTGCGTGTTAGAGAAGCACTGAACTGGTTTTAGCTTTTACAACACATTTTGACATCCTCTTGTAAATTGTTAATGGCATTGTGATTTTTTTTCATGATTAATCTCCCAATTATTTTGTTCAATTCATTGATCATTATTATCCCCCAATATTTAATTAATATAGCAATTTACTCATTGTGAAGATCAAAAAACATTGATTTCTTTTAACATTTCAATATTAATTCAACATTTCTTTGATTCATCCCTTCAGAGTATTGCTCCTTAAATCTCTCAAAATTCCACAATAAAATTCAAGCAAGAAGAATTAAATAGTGCAAAATATTGCAATCTGGTACCAGGTCAACAAAATAAAACCAAATAAAGAAGGAATGCAAAAATACAAATATTTCAATTTACAGAGCAATTGAAAGAAGAAAACAGGTTTTTCCCCCTTTTAGAGATACCAACAGTAAATAGTCCATGTGCCTTTAGTCATTTGTTCTGTCAATTACCTAACTTCATCACCCTGGCCCTATTGTTAATAATCCACTGCGACGCAAAGCAAAAGTTCAACTCTATCATCAGCACATAAATAACTCTTTTATGAAATTGTGTGTAGAAAAAGAATGCTTTTATGTTGACTCAAAACGGAAAAACTGAGTCACCTATGCGACTGCACTCTTAAAAAATAAAGATGTTTCTTGAACGATATTTTTTGGCTAACATATAATGCTCGTGGTCATTTGGAATGGTGCTTTTTGCATTTCAGTGTTTGTGAGAACAGTTCATCTCTTTGCTTGATGAACTTTTGTACTCCTTGTTCAATCGGCCTTCAATAATGGCAGTGAGAGCTGGTGTGAAGTCGGTTCCAATTGGTATTGATGTAGATATTATTATCAAATGGAACTTTCACAGTAATACAAGCAATTGAGAAGGAGATTGTGCATGACGTTGAAGAGGAACCGAAATCAGAAATATAAAAATAATAGGACAAATGTGTCCGACCTGAGTTCAAATAATGTTGAGGGGAAAATACCATACCGTATATAAATGTCAGGCTGTTATGAAAAGTGCCTCGTTCTGGTTTGCTTTGCCTTACATAAACAGAAGTGGTAGTAACTGCTGTTGTGGTGTCTGAATCTTAGTGGTTGGACATGTGCAACCAGCCTGACTGTAAATCACATTCACACATTCAGCGCCTTCTTTATTCTCGTTCGCCTTCGCTCCCTCGCGCTCGTATTTTGTCTCTGTGCTCCTTCAATCTGCATCTTTATTTTCTCAACAAATATGTGCTAGTGTCAGTTTTTATACATGCATAAATGCTCTGAATGAAAGAGGATTCCTGAAAGTCGCATCCCCAGCAGCTCAAATTTGCTGTCCAAGAAAAGGTCTTATTGGCTTATCGTGTGCTGAGAAGACCCAGCCACATAATCTTTAAGCAGCTAGAATCCAGAACATCCATCCTTGTCAGCCATTGTTCTGTTCAGGAAAACAGAAAGCGTGTGTGTTTTTCCTGAAAGCGTGCTCTATATGTATAAACTGTGCTGCCTGCTGTCCTTCCTTAACATGTGTCGTTGTTTGGCGCACGCTCCCCTGAGTCTTCTGCAAACGTGTGTTCATATATGTGCATATGGCTATCTTCCACTTGAAAATGGATAAAAATGCTTTAAAACATGGAAATGTGTCTTTATTTAGATGGTGGCAAGAGGAAGAGAAGCTTAACATAGTTTTTGTCATTCTATTGTAAAATTAACCAAAAGAGGACTGAGCCTATTGTTGTCAGTAATCCAACTATTTCCATTTCAAAGGCAGAGCTAAGTGGCTGTGATGGACACAAAAGCAGCCTATTACTACTGCCATTTTGTGCCTCTTAGATCACAGGACCGTGTTCACCATGGGATGTCCATGTAGTCGAGGGGCAAACTTCACATGGTACACTGGATAAAGTTGAGAACCCCTAATTGGGAATTAGTACAGCACATCCAAAGTGACCAGTGTTGTCGGGATAAAGCATGTGCGGCTCGACAACCCAATATTTTGTATTTGTTTTTTTGCGTTGTGTGTGGGAGTAGGGTGTGGGGGATTGTTCCCCTGGCAACCTGACCAGGGTCAGCATGTCATGCTGTTTCCCCGGCTGAGTGTGCTGCCATATGCAAATAAGGCTTGTGCCAGCCTTCAAATATTAGCATTAGTGAGCATTTGCATAATATCAACTTTTGCTGGTGGAAAAGTAGGCCAAGAGAGAGTGAGTATGAGAACAGGCTGGAAGAGTGTAACTCTTAAACAAAACATATGCAGTGTAAGAGATAATCTTCCCAATCAGATTATCATATGAGAAGTCACTCAGACAAAATGGATGTATGTCTGTCAGAGCTGAGAGTCTTCTTTGTGTATATGGAGCTGATTAGTGCCAAGTCTGTCATGGTTGACATGTTGTCCAAGACAAGGCACTAGAATTGTTTTCAGTGCAAAGTACATACACTCATTATTGTTCAAAGTGAACCACGTGCCAGTGAGTGCATGCTTGTAGGACTTGTGTGCCTGTGTGTGTTGTTTATAACATGGATTTGCCTTCAGTCAGCTTCCCCCTACTGAGCTTTTCTCTGGAGATCAAAGAACCTGCCTCTAACTAGCTCACTTGCTTGTGGATCAGGTGTTGAGATTCCAGTGTGGACCTCTCTGTCTTTATGTGCGGATTGTATTTTCTCTCTCACTCTCGCTCTCACTACGGCTGCTCTGTCAATTTATCTCTGTCTGCGTTGCGTCACTGCAGCTTGAATGCTGTGCAAAAAATTCAACAGTCAGCTGAAAGGAAAAGATAATGTAAAACATTAAAATCTTATCTCCTTTTTCACCATATATTTTATTTTAGCAAAATTGTGTGAGGCTCTCGCATGTTGCTTCATATGGCCAATGGTATGTTGGGAATTGTATGAACCCATATGAATATCTTACAAACAATATTTTTTGGCTCATCTTAATCATTTTAAAATGTATCACTGTTGATTTTTGTATCTTGTCAAGTCTGAGAAAAATATGTGATGATCCCTGAGGTTTGCTTTGAATTTGCTGGATGTGGCTTTTCACAGAGATGAGCTATTGACAGAAGCAACATGCTCTGGGCTACAAGTCGACTCTACATTTTGACTTTGACACATGCTCATGTACACAAAAAAGCACATGGAGTGATGGATCTATGGCTATAAGGATATTTAATGGTCATCTAATATACAAAGCTGTGAAGGGCAGAAGGAATGAAGGTTATGCAATGTTCACAATCATGATCAATGTTTTAAAAGAATAAAACTGTCAGCACTATCTTGGTTTTATATCTTATCTCACTCCTCTATTTGGTATTTTTTTAGACTGAGGGTGCTAGTAGGTGATGGCAATATGCAACAGTTGTATTTTTAAATTCTAAGGCACCTTCTGTTGCCTGTTGCTAAAAGTCATTACCTTGAAGGTGCCACAAGAAGGAACCTGCATCAAAAAAAACACAATCTTTTTTCTTCAGTAAACTACATTTTGACTTTTTTTTTTATTGTTTCCTGTTGTTTCCTCCACCTATCCTCAACTGAACTGTCCTCATCATTTTACGTCTTTTGTCCATTTTCTTATTTTTATTTTCATTGTGCACAAGTGCCTGCTGGGAAGGGTTACAAAACTTCCTCAGGTGCACACAGTCCCCCCAGTTAGAAAGCACACACGACCACATACACAAACTGATGAACCACAATAAGGTAGAGTCCACAGACATTAATGCGGATGGAGGAAGGTTTATTTTATGTCGGGGTCACATTGTCTGTAACTGGATTTTCAGCCATTTCAAGCCAAGAGCTGACTATATGGAGCAGTGGTGTTGGATTTAGTCATCCAGTGTTTACATATCTGTCACTTACGTCAACAATAGTCCACATATGTGCCAAGCCATGAACAAATCATCAAATTCTGGAGGAAGCTGTCATTTCTCCTGTAACAGTTTATATTCTTCACTTCCCAGTGATTTTGTGTGCTTGACTCAAAACTTGAATAGTGTCTATTTCTTCATTATGAGGAAATAGTATGGGTTTTGTGTAATTCAAGTCTGTAAACATTATTTATATATATATATATATATATATATATATATACACACACACACACACATGGTTCATAGATTTTTCGTTTTTTCTTTTGGTAATATCCAGCGATAATTTCATTTTGTCTGCACCGATTTCCTCACATGAAACTTAAAAAATCCTTATTGTTTTATTGCGCAAAAAATTGGATGGTAGTCCAAATGTTTTCCTCTTTTGGTTTCTGTTGTGGTTTACTATAACATTATCTTTGTTATGCTCTATCCTTAGATCAGCGCTTATGTCATATACACAAAGATGCAGAGCAGGTCTGCCTGCAGGGCATGCACTGTATTATATATTAGGACCATATGTTGGTCTGCTGAGCTTGATTTGTTTTAGAGCCCCTGTAATTGCCTGTGCTAGATTCAATGCATTTGTATGTATCAGTAACATGATCAATTCTTGATGTTAGAGCTGACTGGAAAAACTTCTACAAATCTTCTGTGATTTCGCAATGTATGAACCAATCCATTCATTTCTATGAGTAAAAATTGCTTTCTTGCTTTCTCAGTAAAGCACAACCAATCAATGTGTCATGGTTACAATGCATTTTCTCCCAGATAAGTTCCGCTGGCAGGTTTCAACTTCAAGATCATACAGGCTATCAGATAGCAGGAAAAATGACTGTGTCATGATCCTGACTGGGACTGAGGCTCTTATCCAATTGTAGTTCAAAGAACAACTTTCACTGTATGTGTTAGTGCGCGAACTGTTCGTGGGTGTATGTGCTACAAAGAAGCCTTTAATCCCATATGGCATGTCACATATTGTGACAGCGTCTGTCCCCGCCCACGACTTTGATTTTGTGAGAGAAAAGATAATTATTTCACCTTTCACTTAAAATTCATTATCAGAGGGAGAGAGAGACAGGTAAATGACAGGTAATTGCTTTTTCGAGTCTACACCATTCTTTCTCCAATATACCAGAGCAAGCGGGGAGATGTGAGGAATAGAAAAAGAGCAGGTGAGAGAAGCGAGACAGAGACAGAGTGGGAGGAATGAGAAAGAACGGCTAATTTCCATAATGAAAAGGTAATAATTTGTGGTGTTAGTGTTAGTTTCAGGCTAGTGTCTATGGCATGTCAGCTCCTTGCTCGAGGTCATTGTGTGCTACCAGCCATGCATACTAATTCATTAACAAAACCCGCACGGCCTGCCCCCTCTCAAGAATGTCAGTTTCACCTTCCCTCTTTCCTCTCATCTTTCCAATCCCATCAACCCCCACTACCCTCCCACCCGACCCGCTGCACTTGACTTCCACTTCTCTCCTTTCCCACATTCTTTTAATTTGATAGTTTTGGGGATCTAAGAAAGCTAGTTTGGTATATAAAAATCTACAAATGAATATTTACTTGTGGAATCCCACTAATAGTACTGTATGGGATTTTTCTTCCACTCCCCCCTCTCTCTTTCTCTTTCTCTCCCTCTCCCTCCCCCTCACTTGTTATATTCTTATATTGTTACATTGTAACATCAATAGAAGCCTCTCCTTCCTCTTCTGACACACTCACACATAAACACACAATCCCCTCAACCCTACATGAATGATTTAGGAGCATGCACATTGACTATCTGCCACCTGCCTTGGGCTCTGCTCAGGCCCACCTAGTGGCTGCTGGCCCTGCATGTTAATGCAGAGTGGATAGGGACTTGCATGTTAACACAGAATGGGACACTAGACCAGTTGACAGGCTGACAAGGAGTGGACACTGTACACCTCCAGTGCTGGTTACAAGGATACATTAGGATATCAAGGAAACTCTGCCTTCAAGCTGTTTTCACTTGTGTCTTTCCATAGATTCAATAGATTTGAGCTTTTGGACTCATGTTGGATGGATAAAAGCAACTTCCCCCTTAATTCCTAAAAAAGTAGAAAAGACCACTGAATCTCTAAGATGTAACAATGGTTGGTTTAAAAACGGGTTTCCGAATGGTATGGAAATGTCAAGTGAAAGCAAAACACAGCAACTGTTCATGTCAAAGGCAGAGAGGTTTTGTGCTTTTTTTCACTACAGTAACCCTTCTTAACAAATGCTTTTGGGAAGGACTGGTGATGATGGCTGCTGTTGCTATGTGACTAATGGAAACACGTTTGAAGTGCACTTCCCTTTAGCTAGCTAAAAGTTAGACTGTTTCTTTTTCTATTCTCTGCACTGTGAGCCTTAATCACATGCTAAGCTTTCAGTGCTGTCGGGATGGACAGCAGCAGTGCACAAACAGTGACTTGAAGTTTTTTGTGCTGGGATCACACAGCAACAGTGAATCACAGAAAAAGAAAATAACTTAAAGGCGCCACAGATCCATGGTTGCTGTTAAAAAGAAATGGAAGGCAACAAGTATTTTAGAGCACTGATGTTGACAGACATTATAAAGCTGATCTTGATGAATGACATGACAGGAAGTGGTGCATTAGGTCACATCAGATCAAATTTCTTAATTTCCCATAGCTGTCACACTTTACAGCTTCTGTCCATAAAAAAAGTACTGCTGTATGCAGGCAGCTTTAGCTCAGTTGGTAGAGTCAGTCAACTTCCAATGTCAAAGTTTGTGCTTCGTAGAACTTCATCATATCATATGTACCATGAACAGTGAACATGCAATATATGATAGTTATTCATTGTTGTGATAATAATAAATGCAACCACATATGTAAGTGCAAGTGTTCTTTCTCTTGCCCCTAATTTACAGCACCTGTTTTTTTTTCCTTTCTGATTTGTTTTGTTTTATTCAACACATACAGTATGTATCTGCAATTCCCATAAGCAGTCCCTGAGAAGCAGAGCCGCTTGTTGACTTTGGTTTTGGTCCCCTTGATTTTTGAGCTTTTGTAAAACTTAAGGCAGCTTCAATGAATAGTTGATATATTGTTTGTGGAGTCACACACCTTCCTGCTCCACACGGGAACATGAGCATTGTTTACATTGAATGGCTGTGAATCACACCAGTGCTGTGGTGCGTCAGTGAGTTGCCAAAGCATTGTCTGATATGACATGTTCTGTTTTGTTGAAGAAGCGTTGGAATCTGCCATTGGTATTGTTGTTTATCTACTCACACATATTTACAGAAAACCTACTGACTGCCACCTCGTCATTTTCAGGAATTGGTGCCTCGTGCAGGAGGGATCCATTTGATTGGTCAAATATGTTGACATGCAGAGCATGAAAGGACTGTGCATTGAAATATAACGTATTGTTGTTAAGCCAGTATTTGTGATATTTATATCATGCATCCCTGGTGATTTTATCCCCTGATTCATCTTTAAATGTTTATGCTGGCAAAACATTGAAACCCCTGATTGAAGTTTAATGTCTTGCATAGCAGCTGTTGGCATTGGTGTATGAGTCTTTGTTGTCCATCCAATCACCCATCTTAGTCCACATAGGGTTGATATGATAAATGGTATACAGTATATGGAGTTCATTTATATAACACTTTTATATTGATTTAATAGTCTCCTAAGCACTTTAGAACGTTAGTCACATTCACACATTCAGACACATTCACGCACCAGTGATGGCAGCTGCTATGCAAGGTGCTCAGTCCATCCACTGGGAGCAATTTAGGGTTCGAAGTCTTGCTGAAGGACAATTTGACATATGTACAGGTGAGGGGTAAAACCAGCAATTATCTGATTGAGAAATAACTCGCTCACTCAACTGAGCCATAGTCACATAGTAGTATGAGAGCAAAGAAGCCCAAAAATCTTCTACCACAAATTCTTCCAGGTCTTCTAAGGGAACCTAGGCTGCTCCCAGATCAAACAAGAGAAATAATCCCTTCAGGGGGTCCTGAGCTGACCTCAGATCTTCCTCCCAGTTGAACGTACATAGTAAATGGGAGGCAACCAGGGGGCATCCTAATCAGATGCCCAAACCACCTCAAATGGCTTCTCTCACTTTGATTTCAATTGCACCTTGACATCCTATCCATGAATATCACAGTAGAACAGACAAAGGACCATCTTGGCAGAGTCTTGCACCCACCTTGAATAGGTCTGATGTGAATTATACAGACACTGCTGTCATATCAGAGGTACGGAGACCAGATCGCCCCTTAGCAGTGGCTTCAGTACTCCATACCCTTGACACTTCCAAGGTCGCCTTCTCAAAGTCTACAAAACCCGGTATGACTTGATTGACTCGATTGACTCCCATGCCTCCTCGATAATCTGTGACATAGTCTATTGTTCCATGGCCAGGAGGCAATCTTTATTATTCCTCCAGGATCTGAGGTTCCACTCTTGTTTGGAAACCCTTTTGTACTACCATGGCATACACTGTCTCATGGTGGCGAAGCATGATAAGCACATACTCTGGTCAACTGTTTTGGAAATAGGTACCACCTCTCTTGCTGAACTCAGCTTGAGCAAGACCCCTCTAACCCTTCCTTCTGATGGAGCCCTACAATCTTTTTAATGCTGACCAAAAGTCTCTCAGTCTTTCCAAACTTCTCCCATGCCACATATTTTGCTTAGCGTGCAACTTACCAACTGAACCAGGCTGTAAAGGCCTCCTTTTATTATGTTTGACTGTCCCCGGGACAGCTGGTGTCCTCTGATGTGGCTTTGGGCTGCTGCATGATTATGCTCTGAGACTGCTGAAGTGGTGCACAATGCAACAGAAGTCTATTTACCATTTACATTTTAGATCAGTTTCTGAGACTTCTTCCTGCACTTGATCATAAATCATAATTTAAGATGTTCCAAAGAGATTCAAGTGCATCGAGCATTTGAGTCTCACCTAGTCTCTCACACGTCATTTTGCAACTGATTTGTCTTTTTTAGCTTTGGAAACTCAGCCAGTGCCTGTACAGCTTGTGTCTTAGCTTAGACAGCAAAGAATGTAATTGAAATTCATTGTATGTGTATGGTCACTTTCTCCCCATTAATATTTGTTTCCAACTCACTTGCTTTTCTAAATAGATTCCATTCTTTCTCAATATGAAAACATGTGCTTGACGAATATTAATATCTAACTTGCAGCCAATTTTAAGAGGTTGAATACATCACAGGTTCAGAAAAGCCTTGCTGAATTTTAATTGGCATTTTTATTAATCAAGCAGACATGATTTTAAAGAGTTTGATGCATTTCCATCAGAATCAGCCACTACTATTGGTGATAAATGTGTATTTGGTAACGCGGGCTCACACAGAACACATTTTGTCCATGTTTTGGCTAACCTCCTAACATGACAACTAATCACACATTCTTCCTGCAGTTTCTGTATTTTTAAAGCTTGAAAACACACAAAATAACTCAGTTTGAGTTGGGAACAGAAAAAACCTGCTCTACTATTTATGGCGGTGACATTTGATTTATGTATGTATGTGTTCTCGAGGTGAGATTGTGGTCTGTGCGTAACTGTGTAACAGGATTAACCCAGCTGGATTGCATATCTCCTTCCACTATCTCCCACTGGCAATGCAGAGTGATCAAGCTGAGGAGACTGTCAGTGGGTGGGCGACATATTCTCCACAACTAGAGGGGGATTTTATAGAGTTTGGCAACCGGCACAAATAAGACACAGGCAGGCAGCTCCCCTTCCTCTATCCACCTCCCTTCACCGTCTGGGCTTGTCACTGCTAAAAGGGGAACAAAGGCGAGATCAGCAAAGGGATTTGATTGCTATTGTCTGCAGGAGAAATGTGTTGCTTGAATGTCGGTAGCATTTTCAACAGGTTGTTGTGTGATATCCTGAATGCGGGTGTTTATAAAAGGTGTGGAGAAAGTTGGCTGTCTCATCAAAACACATTCCCATCCATCTCGATAATAATCTTTAGTTACTGATTTGAGTGAGAAATATGCAGTATCAGTGATGACAAGTCTCCTGGAACCTAAAGCAGATGGGTGTGGCTGCTAATTCATGCTCCAATGCAGCTGCATCAACACCTTGCCCCCATCATATGTATATGACATATACTATGATGTTTGTTGGAAGTGTGGGTGACAGAACCATAATGCTATGTGATGGACTACTCTACATAACTGTTGCAACTCAGTGAATGGTAGTATATTACCTCTGTTAAAACCCATATAGATTATTTTCTATATTCTATAATGTTTCCAAATATTTGGATTCTTTTGTTAAATGCTCAACCAAAATGGATTTTCGGTTTTTAACAATATATTTTCCACATCGAGTGAAGTGACTAGGAAGAATAATGGACAAATGAATGACTAATTAAAGTAAATGTGAGCTTCAGCTTTAGGCCACATCAGGCAAAACAATATTTTTTCCTCCCTGGGATTCTCTAAAAAAATTCCATCCACACGTCACTATGAACACTGCTCAACACGTGGCTTCAGGGCATGTAGTACATATACCAGATGTTTAGGGGCGCTTAACTCACCAAACACACCAAAAATGCAGAAGAAGAGACAGAGTACTCCCGCTCCTAGCGTCGGTAGTTCCTGCTGCTTGACCGGAGATTGTAGTCTGTGCTTGTTGTGGTTATTTCATGAGATTGCAGACTGTGGTGGGGAGACAGGGGGGCGATTACATCCACAGATGATTGCCTTTGGTGGACAGCACACGCCAGGGTTTTAGAATTTCTAAAACGCCGCCTCGTATGGATGACCGGCCACAACAAATCGTATATGTGAAACGGCATTCTCGTGTGGACGGCCCTTTGTGAGCATGTTCTCATACATGTATAAACACATGCAAATAGAAGTGGTCAAGTGTTGGTGTTGGTGATTGCTCATTAGTGCTCAAAATCCTGGAAGCAGTCATCAAGTAAAGCAACATTTTTCTCTGTCCGGTTACTGATAAAAAAAAAAAAAAAACGAGACTGTATCCTTCACACTTTAAGAAAATTATGTAGTGACAAAATAATTGCATTAGCTTTCTTTGATAACTGTTTTTATTTTTTGTAGATTTGCTAGCAGATATGCACACATCAAAGAGCATGGAAGAGAAAGAGTGACTTTGGTTGTTTTTTTGTTGGTCAGTGAGGCATGGATAAATATTCTACTTGTAACAAGAAGTAACAGAGACAGTGGTTGTCTGAGATTGTACCGCTTCTCTCCTCTCAAATGTTTGCAGAAGTGATGCTCAGAGTCTGCAGGAGAAGAACTATTCATTTGCACTTATGCAAATTGTAACTGTTTATAAGCTTAGTGCATGAGCGGAGATGGACAGCATGTAACCCCAGCAAAGCATTCGGCCTCCATCTAACTCTCTGAATCGCTACTTATATGTCTTTTATATTTGCTTGCTTATCACCAGTCAATCTGCAGTCCATGCTGTGTCCGCATTTGCCCTAAGCTGAGTTTGTGAGATACTCCCACCCCCCACCTCTCCACTCTCTGTAGAATATGCAGTCACAGTGAGGGCTTCTCTGTTGCTTGTCAGCTTCCTTGGGTCAGTATGGTGTTACTGACACATTCATTGCTGATTTCACAAGTTGCTTGTTGTGAAGCAAATACCCCGGCATCGGCAATTCCTTTGACAATTCAAAAAATCACGACATACAGCCGTGCTGAAGCCACCATGGTGTGGTAAGCTGTAGTTGCAAATTAATGGCTACAAGCAGTGTGGAAGCAGAGCAAGTGACTCTTGTTGGACATGGGGATTTGAAAGCCAGCATGTTGTCTCTTGTGGGGGATGTGTTCAAAGCTCAGTGGCTTCAGGCTTTATCTCTACTGGGAATTTTATGGAGTTAAAAACACATGGATGTAAGGTATCTGTTCTTAAAAAATAATTGAGGAGTCTATATCCATTAATACATAGACAATTCCCAATTGTCTAATATTTGAATGGGGTACCTGTTGGAGGTATTATCTAGAACACCATACACTCACACCAAGAGAGTCATTTTCTGTTTTGATAAGGATTATTAGAGCTTAGAATGTTAAAAAAAACAATAAAAAGTTTTACTTTTGCACATATTTAGCACATCAAACGCCATGCAGATTATACAATGGAAAAAAAACCTTTCAATTACCATTACGGACACTGAATCATGCTAAAACTGTAGTGTGTGTGTGTGTGTGTGTGTGTGTGTGTGTGCGCGCGTGCGTGTGCGTGTGTGTGTGTGTGTGTGTGTGTGTGGATCAGCCATTGTGTTAGGTAATCGCACTGCCAGTTGGTGGACAGACAGACTGCCTTGCAGGGAAGCAGACTGCCTTGCAGGGCACTCTGGGGACAGCAGACACTTTGCCTCCTCTGGGTCAGTGATGAGGGATGGAGAGCGAGCACCACAGGGGGCCAGCTGACACCTGGGTCACTCTCTGAGAGTCTGCACCTCATCTGGCCTCTTTGTTTCAACTGAATCACTGGTGTTTTGTTTTTTTGATATTTTGTGAATTCCAGATATGCATCTTTCCTTTTTCTGCACTTACGCAAGATCCACAAAATTGAAAAACGTTACATGTCCTCGTCGGCAAATAGGAGCAAGTCACAATTGAACAAGGACTGTGTTTTCTTGAAATAAGTTGAACATTTAATTGATTATTTCTGTAAGCTACACATTTGATAATAACATTTCTGGTGTGTTTTCACAAATACTCTAACATTGAAATAAGAGCTTCTTTGTGTTGTACTTTAATATTATGGGCCAAAGTTTGCCATCATGGTGATATCAATGAATGCTTTAATACTTGGTGATGACTATATTGTTATGGTGTAGAATACATTATAATATGCAGATGCAGCATATGATTCAGTGAATGAAATAGAGCCTGAGTACAAGACAGTTGTGTCTTCAATGATAGCATCCATGGCTGGATGGATGCTATGAGATGCTGCCGTCATCTCTCTCTTGATATCAGGTGTGGTTCTGAGCCTCTGCTACCTCAATGTACTTGTGTGAGGCAGTGATGAAACAGTGATGCTAAAAGAGGCACAGCCTTGATTGGAGCAGATGTGACATGTTTGTCAAATGACCTACTTCTGTCCCTATTATGAATTAAAATTGTATGATGGAGACTGGGGCGAATAATGAATGTTACATGTGGGGGTGGGGCCAAGTGACTGAGTGGGGAGGTTAGATAAAAAAAAAAAATGCATATATATATGACTCATTTTTATTTTGTGTGTGCATGTTTTGTTTACGTGAACACACGTGTAAATAACACATGGCAGTTCACGCACCATGAAAAGATAACATTAATTTTGAGAATAAGCACAAACACAAACAGGCATGCTAACCCACTCACCACCCACCATGCCTGAGTGCTAATGGCTCTTTAATTGGTTGAGTGTGAGCAGGCAGGTAGCTGTAGACAGATGTTATCTGGCCCTGCTCGCTGTAGGAGGTGAGAGTGGGGCTCTAATGGTCTGTGCATATGGAAACAGGACTTGGACCTGGGGTGTAGACATAGCCTGCTGATCAGGCCCTTTTAGCTACTTCGCTGCTGAATTAGTCGGCGTGGGAAGAAAGTTGACTGAAGAAAGATGAATTTCCACTTTTTGTGCTGGATATTATTGTAACAGAAACCACAAAGGGCTTGTCCACTTCTCGTGGTCGGAATTTCTTTGCCTTTATAGACAAACATACTCTGAGTGGGATGCTGTTTTTGATAAATGGACAATGGCTTGCCTCAGGAAAAGTTGCTTGTCTTTCTTAGCCCCCACTCTCATTTCTCTTTCTTAGCACTTCGTTCTTTCCCCCATCTTCCCCCTTTGTCTCCCTTCTCACTCTTTCTCTCTCCATCTTGCGTGTTCCCTCCGGCTCAGTGAGGCACAACTGTGTGTCGTGAGAGATCATATCCTCTTGACCTTGCTCCAGGAGTTCTGATATATTTCATCTCCCATCGATTTTCTATCCTCGACCATTTTTTTATCGCCCACTCCCTCCCTTCCATCGTCATTTTTCTTCCTATCCACAAAATCATTTTCATCTCTCATCCCATACAAACATACTAACAGAATTTCTATTAGTCAGAAAAAAAAGACTGAAAAAGCTCGAGAGTAAGAGGATGGGACAAGATTGCATTTTCCATCAGAGTGAACTCTGAGAAAATGTCCACAAACAAATAGAAAAATACAGGTATGCTGGCCAAGTAAAGATGAGAAAAGAGGTGAAAAATAAAATCAATACACTAATGTGCATACACGCACACGCACAGATCTTACTTCACCAAACAGCAGTTTAACTCTATTCAACAGCAGCTCCACTGATCTCAGTCCGAGATCTTCCTGGTGTCACCACCGCCATGATTAAAAAGGGACACAAAGCAACTTCTTTCATCAAGTGACTTTTTGACCTCGGTGCCCCTGCTAATGTGTTTTGACTAACACAGTCTGTCCCATTAGCATCCATGCTGTTGGAGGCCAGAGGGTCAGTCACCGTATGGTGTACTGGTCAGGGTTCAGGGTTATTGCTACGCAGGCAGCATAGGCATCGTGTTTACTGTCCATGGAGGTGACTTGGCTCATGACCCGCTGCCCCATTGCATCTGGGTCCTCCCTGCGGAATGGCTCTTTGTCGTTTTGAGCTTCTGACCTCAGCTGTCACTCAAACCCTTTCATCTACTCTCATTGATGTGCTTCATGCCTTGTTAAGGATGAGTAGTGAGAGTAGACATTGGAGTAAAGATGGAAAAACAAGGCATTTCTCACAGTGGAATACAATGACCAGACAACTTCTTGTCAATGTATGATATCACTTTCCCTTCTTTTATCCACTTACAAGTGCCCATCCTTACTGTGCACAGCTCCCAGGGAGTAGTATTCTTTCCTGTTAGAAAACACAAGTGAAGCAACATTAGTGTGGAGAATGGCTCCAACAAGAAACAAAGAACAGACTCCCTATTGATTTGATGGCTTGACTCAAAACAAGGTTATGCAAAATTGCCCTCCGTCTTTCTCACCATTATGACAAATTATTCTCTGAATTTAGCAATCAAAAAAATCTGCTGCGTGTACGTGCACATGCAAGTGCTTGCATAATCAGATCAACCTATGCACTACTGGATATCTTTATTAGTGAGATTAAAATTCTGACTGCTATCAATATTAACAATGTTTCCATTGTGTAAACAAAAAATTAATGTGCTTACTTCATTTTCTTTCTCATTGTCTTCTATCATTTTTTTTTTCCCTGGTGCTTCTATTTTTTTTTAACAATAATGAAGACAGTAGTGTCAGATGAGTGTCGGTCAATTATTAATTTTGCACAGTCTCCGTTTGTGTGTGCGTGTGTGTAATACATAAGAGCATAGACTTCTGCACTTTCACGGCTGCACTGCAGTTCATATTCTCTATTGACATTTTTTTTTAATGTTGTCATTTTCTCTCTTTCTTCCCTTTTTGTCTTTTGTGCTCATTGCTTAATGTAACCTCAAATCATTTTAATCAACTTCCATTCTGCTATTTTTCTTTTTCTGAGAAGCATTTGAGTCAAATTCTTCCATTGATGCAGATTGAAACACGCTCTGTGCTGATTACCCATCATGCATTCAGCGAGCCTCAAATCAAACGGATAAGTCTGTTTGAATAAGGAAAGACAACATAATCATTTTTTTTTTGCCCCTTTTAAGACTCAGAGAAACAGGTGAAATTTTGAGGTATCCGAGGGAATCTCATGATATCCCAATAGTTATGAGACGATCAATGAGGAATCTGTACAAATCATAATTTGTGCATTTTGATGTTTTGTTTTTACACGCACCAGAGCTACATTTAAGTGAAGTTGGTTTTTAGTTCATAACGGAATTAATTTCAAGACTAAATATCTTATATTGACTGTTTATAAATGAAGCTTGATAATATTATTAATACATTTTATTTGTATAGTGCTTTTCAAAACATTCACATACACCATTATCATTATCAACATTATCAACAAGCATAAAATGGAGAAACTTCATAAAAACGGTCATAAAAACACGTAGATTTGTGCTAAGCATTAAAAGCCATTCTGAGCAGGTGGCGCTTGATGAGCAATTTGAAGGTTTTTAGGTCATTACAGTCACAGGTGTGTTGGGACAGGGAGTTCCAGAGTGCGGGGGCAGATATGGAGAAGGTTCTCTCACCCCAGGTTCGGTGTTTAGGTCTGAGCAGAAGGAAAAGAAGGTTTGCATCAGAGGATTGGAGGCTGCGGGAGGGAATATGGTGGTGTCGAAGGTCTCTGAGGTATGGGGGGGACTTGGCTATGGAGGGCTTTGAACTGGATGCGTTGTGGGTCCGCGAGCCAGTGGAGGTTTTGGAGGATGGGGATGATGTGATCATGGGAGTTGGAGTTGGTGAGAAAGCGGGCATTAGTTTTACTTAACTGAATGTAAAAACTTCATCATATTACAACTAATGATATCAGTTTGAACAAAGGAATGCAAGGATGACTCTCTGAAAGGAACACTTTTTTTTACATAATTACTCTACGCTTTCATTCAAGCTGGTATGCTCTTCACACATTTGCTTTTAATGCCTGATAACCCTTGTTATCTCACCAGGATGTGACATTCTTGTGATGTTTGGGATGCTTGGCTTTGCCACTCTTCAAGAGCCCCCATAAATCGTCGGTGGGGTTAAGCTCAAATGATCATCATTACCTTTGCAATTATTGCCTCACTGCAGTATGAAGCGGTATTCAAAAGGATGCCAACCAAATTGAAACTGTGAAAGTGTATTTCTTTTATGTGGTTGATTTGTTGAAAAAATGTTACTGTAGATTTGGATTTCCAATTATTATGTTTCCCTCTCAGATTCATTAACTGTTTATATGTTGTGTTTTTGCATATACCGCCCTGTCACTGGCAGAAACTCCCCCCCCCCCCAAGTTTTTCTTTGGAATGTATTTTTTTTTCAAGCCATTGTTCATTTTTGGCATTGGCTCAAAGAAGCCCCTGCTTTTCCTCTGGCACCTCTAATAAACACCCTGTTTTACAGTCCTGCATTTTTTTTGCTGTAAGATTTGTACCTATGATTTAATTAAAAAAAACAACAAACTAAACAAAAACATGCTATGTTTTCATCTCCTAATGGTGTGCCAGTTTTGTTGGGGCTGATTATACTTGTACAACAGATCCAGTTTCTGCAAAGTGCACTCACTGCACCATAGAGACTTCGAGCCAAGTTATAATCTCTCCTTCCTTGGTTGCAATAGCAGTTTAGACATTTTTCCCAACTGTTAGTGCTTAACATTGGCCTGCTCTAATAAGAATAAAAATAAGAATAACAATAACAATAGCTGTGCCAATAAGTATCTGATAAGTTGCCCAAATCAGTGGCATGATACAACATAATCATATCTGACCATTTTTACAAAGAAATAAGTAATTGCCACAGAGGTGCCTGGATGTGGTTGTTAAAATATGCAAATGTACACAAGAGTACTTTGGGAATGTAATGTTTGTGGATTGAATATCATTTTGCATCATAATGATTTCATTTTAAGATGGTCTGAAGCTAAAAAAAACCAAAACAATATTTTGTTTTCAAATAGTTTGTCAGACCAGGATTAGCTTCAGTAAAGTTCCGCAACAAATTGTGCAAAGTCTACCATGTGCAATTTGTTTGGCTTTGCTCCTCTAATGGGATAAGTTTAAATCCAGCACAGCCTTGTGTTATTAGCAGCCTTCTTTTTGAGGATGCATCGCTGCTGCGGCTCATCAAGGAATGTGTAAAGCTGTGCTTGTCTGGGTCAGTGTTCAGTCCTTGCATTAGATTTATTGGGGTCTTCTCTGTGTTCACAAGTATTTTACCGTTACGCCTTCGAACTAGAGAAAATAAAACAGTTTTATTTTGCTGCAATGAGCTGGCATTTTGGTTTGGTCGTTTCAACATGTTTTATTTGTATTCCTTTGATCACTGAGCTGCATTCCCCAGTTTCTACCATAGAAAACTCTGATTTACAAGTGCATAAATGGAGTGAAACCAAAATTGTTTTGTCAAGGTTTTGATACAATTGATGTTTGAAATTCCATTATAGGCTGAGCAGCATTCTCATTGGTGCATTTAAGTCTGTCCGTGTGTTGATTAGTTTCAGAAGAATGTATTGAAATGGAACATTATTGATGTCTGGTTATTATCACACCTGCACATACTGTTCTGTACCATTCTCTAAATCCCCATTTTGTGAGTTTCACTCATTGCCGAAAGAACCACTGGAGTTATCAAAGTCTTTACAAAATATTAGCAGTCAGCAGTTGGTGTGATTTCATGATTTTGTACTGTTGCTATGGTAATTCTTTTCCCTGCATCCGTTTCCCCGCATCTGGTCTGTGACCTTACTGAACTCTGTCCATCTATCATCAGAGAGGGTGGGAGCACATGGTGGGAAGTTTGACCTCTGCGTATTTGTATGGTTGACTGATAAAAACCTGAGTCTACCTGTCCCAATGGACAAGGAGAGGATTGTAGAGTGCAGGCCATGACAGACTATTCCCTGTGTGCTCATGGTTGGCCTCTTGTGAACAACCAGTTCCACAGCTGACATTTACGCACAGCTCACTCAAGCCCTCAGAAAGAGGGAAGACTAAAGTGAGCGGATGTGTGTGAAGGAAAAAAAATCAATTTGCATTAACTTACATCTCAAGTTTAAGGAGGGGAAAAAAAAAATCAAAGAGGCCTTTTGCCCAGTAGTAGCACGTACTAAGTTCTCTACAGGGAAATCAACTCCTCTGCATGCTTATGTGACGTACTGCTGCTGTCATGCCAGCAAGGAGTACTACTCTGCCTCCTACAAAGGCAAAGTGCACTTGTATGTTCTGTTCTGCAGTTATTGCATTTTGGACAGCTGCATAGATTCTTGTCAGGCGTTTTTTTGTTTTTCGCAAGTATAATCCAGCTTTTAAAAGCAGTTAATATTTCTTTACATAATGTAGTGTGAATTCTTTTAACACTGTAATTATCAAAGTGTGTGTGTGCGTGCGTGCGTCAAAACTCACACATTTTCAATCTTGTTTGTGAGTTATTTAGCAAACCGAGGACATTAAGCTATGTTTTTGAGATGTGACGTGTGTGCAGGGTGTATAGTCATAGTAAACATGTGTGTTCAAGAAGTTAAATGTGTAAATGAACCTTATTAATATGAAAGGGCGTTTTACCAGAAAATGATACCACGATCAAATGTTTCCCACCTTTTACTGTTTGAGATTTGTATTTCCTATACTGCATTATCTAATAAAAAAATGTGACTCTTCTTTATATTTCTCTTTATCTCTCTTTCTCTTAGGTGAGTACCGGGATCCTGGGTGCATGCATCATGGCCACATGACACACTGAGTTCCTGGTCACAGTATGTGCTCCTGTTAAATTAAGTTTCATCCCCACTTGTGAGACTTGGGAAATTTACTGTGATTCTCGAGGGCATCTACACTTAACTTCTGTGAGTAATGGCTGATTATAGTTGCAGGTGCTACAATAGATAATCATTAGCCATATGCACTGTGTACTGGCATCGCTCAAGATTTAGAGCGCTGTCCATGGTGCTGAAAACAAATCTACTGCTGCCAATACATTTGTGCTCAGTTGTGTAATAGGTCTATTCTGTGTGCAAGAATCTGTGGGAGCATGTGGCACTGTGTGCCCGTCCATCTTTATAGCATGTGTGTGTATGTATCCGTGTGCGTGTGTCCGTGTAGCTCCATTATCTTTGCGTCTGAACAGTTTTCCCGTCCCATGCATCATCCACCCCCGTCTGTCTCCATGTCAGGCCTGATAACAGCTCCTATTGCCCACAGAGATGACTAATCAATAACACACAACCATGGGAACAGCAGCGTGCTGTACACACACACACACACACACACACACACACACACACACACACACACACACACACACACACACACACACACACACACACACACACACACACACACACACACACACACACACACACACACACACACACACACACACACACACACACACACAGCGGAAATACTGGCTTAGTGTCCGTAAACATTGCATTGACTGCTGTAGGCTGACAAAGAATCAGTTGTTTTCAAATTTCAGGATATCTGGAAGACTCACACTTCCACTGCTCCCCTATTACTTGCACTACCACCCCTGTAGCTTCACTACACTATCACTAAAAAAAAAGTGTAACACACACACACACACACACACACACACACACACACACACACACACACACACACACACACACACACACACACACACACGCGCTAATCAGCCAACAGATTCACAGTCAGTTATGCTTTTTCAGTATGACAGTAGCACAGTGTGGTGTTAAGGATGTTTCTTCTTCGCTCCAAAATCTTCCGTTTCTTTCTCCTTGCATCACGCTCACCATTTGCTCCGTTGCCTTCTTATCTATTCACGTTCTGTGCTTTAATACTCTCCTACTACAAGGCCTGTCAACTTCTGTGGAAGCTAAATCAGCACCTCAGCTGAGTGAAACTGCTTACTGATTTCTCTTGATTCAGTGCCCCTCACCTTCAATCAGTATCTCAGTCAGCCTTGGTGGAATAACACAGGACAGATGACAATAAATGCATAAAAAGCCTTAGAAGGCACTGACAAAGCACTTTACCTTCCTCCCCTTTCTTATTTGGTCTTGTTTCCTCCACCTCTCAGTGAGGTGTAATTCCCATAGACAGACTGGCCTGTATAAAAGCTTGTCTGCTGTCCTGATTCCCCCCCCTGAGGTGCCATTCTGACCCAATAACTCCTTCATTCCTCTCTCATGCTTCATTCACTCCTCTTTCTGGCTCCTTTACCCTCCCTCTTCTTATCCTCTCACTATTGCTCTCCGTCACTTGCTCGCTCTCCCTCCGGTGGCCAGAATGCTGTAATTGAGTTTTTTATTCAAGTCAATTAAAAGTGCAGGCCCAGTCGGAGACAAAACAAGTGTGCAGAGTTGCTTTTTTCTTCAGGCTGCCTCGTTTTTTATTCAGTCCACTCTTTATATCACTCAGTGACTAAGAAAGCACGGGTGTGCGATTTCATTTCATATGTGTCATTAAATTGTTTTGACATTGTTTACAGTGTAATTTATCTTTCTGTATGACGCTGCCCCATCCCCCCCAAAAGAAATCCTATTTAAATGGTAATTCAAACTTCCATTAAGTTGGGCCCTTTGTGAATGCCATGCAGAAGTTGTTCTCGTCCTCCCTTCTACCTCAGCAGCCATGTGAGGCATGATTGCTTACTCCCAAAAAAACAAATACTCATCAAACTGAAACACCCGCCATGTTTTCTTCAGTTGATAATGTTTCCCATTTCTCATTTAGCAGCGTTTTTTTGTTAGCCACTAGAGTGACGAATGAGAGCGATGAGTGATGGGTTCATGGACATCATCCGAGATGATGGAGTGTCGTAACTATGTGTCTTCTGTCGATGCGTAATAACTTAGTATTCAGCAGGAAGGTTCACCAAGGCTTCAGTGTGAGCGGGTCCACTTCAGACACCACCTCAAGTTTTGGGGCATAAATTGATATGCAGATGTTGACACTGTGCCACATATCACAATTTAAATGTTTTCTCCTGCTCGTTTACCGAATTGTAATTCAGTTTGTGCAACATGGAGATAGTGGAAGTGAAGGTGATGCTTTTCATATGCTAATGAGAAATGAAATGTGAGATTTGCAGCATTCATTAGAGAAAAGCAGGGAGATTTATGGTGGCTGTGGGGCTAATTTTCTTTAAATGCTTTAATCAGCAAACTGTTCGGAAGGCACAACTCTGAAATCAGACTTGTCCTCCTCTTAGACACACACACACACACACACACACACACACACACACACACACACACACACACACACACACACACACACACACACACACACACACACACACACACACACACACACACACACACACACACACACACACACACACACCCATGCTGCTGACAGTATTTCACTCTGAGAAGTAGCTGCAGAGCTGACTGAAAAATCTGATATATGCATATCTGTTTTTTAAGGTTAATTGTCAGTGGGCTGATTTTAAAGCAGTCTCGTGCCACATAAGTCTCAATGAGAAACTAAAATTAAAATCGTCCTCACCGTCACCTTTTTTTTCTTCAAAGCCATTTCGGGTGGCAAATTATAGTATTATTGTATCATGCTTAATTTTGAACTCAGACTTGTCCCATTAAAAGCTGGAGTCCTCATTTTTTTGACATTTAAAGACGGGATAAGAAATAAAACGTTCATTTGAAATTAATTTTTTTAAATTAGGATTTCTTCAAATAGTTGAACCTTTTTACTATTGCCATTAAAATACTGCCTGTATTTCACATTTCTCTAACATGTTTGTTTTTAATCAATAAACACTTCAGAAATACACTCTGGGTACTGTTGGAGGAAGGTCTGTGTTATTAGACTCATATTATGGAATAGAATTGGAAAAGATGTGACGTGTGTTGTTTTCTGGAGGAAATGTTATTGCATTTCGCCATTTTCTTTATCTCTATTCCTTTTGTCAGTTATGGTAGCAATTACATTCATTCCTATCCTTTTGTGTAAATTTGTATTTATTCGATTACATTATTAAGCATTGGGGGTTTTTCATTGCATGGGAAAGCAAATACTCATTTCCATTTCACTGGTTCATGGTCACTATTTCAAACATTGTTCGATGATTTACAGGAGCAGTTCACCTTGCAGGTTGAACATTAACACCTCCTATCTTTGGGCTCCATGCTGATCTCCTGATTGTTCACCCTTTCATTATTTACAGGAAGTTTGCGTGGGCGTGTAAATGCCATGAATAACTGAGTGGATATAATTGATGTGGTCTGTATACCGTAGAGGAGGATGCTTCTCTCCGATCAATAGCTGTATGGATACAGGCTTAGCGGCTAAACGATTCAGCTGTAAGAGATGGGGTTAATAATACGTGGTCCGGGCTTAACTGGATAGATGTGGCTGGTTGGGAGATCATTTTAGAGCTAAGAAAATACATTTCCAGCACACACATCGACCTGAGTCTGTTTTGTCTGATATCTTTTCCCCCAGTTGACTTGTTAACCTTTCTATTATGCATGCTTGATGAACTGCAATCTTTATGCTCACAGTTTGGAAAAAACAAAAAACAACCTGCAAACGACCGCATTAGATCATTTGATGCTTGTAAGTAAACCAATGTTGATTTTAGATGGTGGGGCTGTTG
Source organism: Blennius ocellaris (assembly GCF_963422515.1). NCBI lineage: Eukaryota > Metazoa > Chordata > Actinopteri > Blenniiformes > Blenniidae > Blennius > Blennius ocellaris. The sequence continues at coordinate 14,342,042 of NC_137663.1, forward strand.
GTCAGATTAAAATAGCTTTCTCTCTCTGGAAGGTTAGTGACTCAATAGCATAAATCTCATTGAGCAAAACAACAAAGTGTGTTCTTTCTTTTCACAACACCCAACAGCCATTTCAGGCAGGCGAGGTTTGATATACCTAATGATGTGCATCATTGTTCTAAGTATGCAAATGAAGGTTTCATTGGAGGCACGACAGACTTTTACAATACGTTGCATTTTTTACTCAATACATTTTTAATTGTTTTAATTGAACAAAACAACAAAAACGTCAATGGGAACATTCTCAACTCCCATAAACCAAAACTGTTTTGAAGAAAGTCAAATGAGTAGGTTATTTACAAGAGTTATTTAACTCTTATCTACCTCTCTTCAATATTGTTTTGTCCAAATCGGGGTCGCTTTGGTCCAGAGCTGATTTCCAGCTGACTGTGGGTGAATGCAGGGTACAACCCCAGACAGGGTGCAGTCCATCACAGGGCAAACAAAGAAAGATAGTCTCTCACGCACACTCACGGCTTCGAGTATTTTAGAATCACTATGACTCAAATCGAAAGTTCACAGAGAAAGACTAGACTGGCGAGCCCATCCGGGCCATCCTCATTATAAGCTGAACCATACTATAACCACTCCACCACTGCGTGGCCTGCCGAACAACTCACTTTGAGACATTTCATGTCTGAAACTTGTAAAATTTGTGTTGCATATCAGTAACTCTTCTTCCATCTAAACAGAAAAATAACGGTGATGTAGAGAACGATGGCATTTTGAAGGCTGGGGCCTGCTGCTGACATATCCACACGCTATTATTTTATCTTATAAGCTGTTTATCTGTCTGGAATAAGACAGAACCGATGCACTATCAGCAGTTGACATTTTACAGTTTGCTCAATGTAGCATCTTCTGGGTGATCAAAAGTTTTACCCACAAGTTTTTGTGCCTTGACTTCTGTTTTGTCACATTTTTTTTATTTTATCTGGAAGCGATCTTTGACTTTTTGCCCTGATGCTTTTCACTGATGTCTCATCGTCTTCCCTCTGCTAGTCTATTTAGTTTCTGTGCTCCGCGGCCGCTGTGTCAGTCCATCATCTCAGTGGCGTGTGCCTTTCTGTTTTCCATTCTCTGCAAGTTCCTTGTTTCATTCCCATGCCGGCTTGTTTGTGTTTGTTTCTGGACCTTCTTTTTTTTTAAAATATTTGGATGCAGCCGAGTGGCTCGCTTTGTTTCTCCGTCACCTGTTTGTGTTACAGCATTGCCATTTTCGTTATTCAAGGCCTTTGTTTTGCCTGAACCACCTGCCTCAGTTGTTTGAGTCCTTTCCCTGTGAACACCTGTGTCACAATCAACAACTTCCAGACATATACTGTATATATGCTACATCTATTCTTTGTGTTTTAATATTTAGATTTTGATCACTCTGTGTCTTTCCATCTACACTGAATAAGAGTTCAGTATTCCTACTTCGCCCACTTTTCTTTTTTTCTTCTAAATTCTAGTTTCCATGGTTACTGACGGCTGTAAAAGGCAGGTAGATGCTGGATAGACACTTTCAGTCTGTATGTGGACTCACCAGTTAAAAGTGCCTAGCCTAAACCCTTCACTAGATTGTTATCCATTTAAATGATCTGCAGGCAGGACTGCATATGAGGCGCTTTTTCTAATGTGTTTTCATGATCAAGACCAGACCACAGACAGACCTGCTTTTCTTTGTATTCTTGCCCTGCTTCCTGTTCAGCCTAGTTTATTGTGTGCCATAATGATAGTAAAAGAAAAACCTCCCTGTACGAGCACTGTAGCAATATATTGGATTAGTGAGGCCACTTTGTGTTTATACGACATTTGCAAACTGTCAGTGCACTACCAACTACTGTAAACAATAAACAAGGTATGCATGAACGGAGTCGTATGTCGATTCAAAGGTAAATGTCTGACAATCATTTTTACTTCTTTTTTTTTTTTTCAGCATAAAAGAAAAAGTCAGATTTATTGTGTAAGTTGCATTGATTTGCGAACAGTCGTCCCAGTACTTTTATTTTGGCTTTTTATTATTGTATCATGCTGATAAATGCTGATGTGATGTAGCATGTTGTGAGAGATTAAAACTCCCTCACCTTGATTTTCTCAGAAAAATCAATCCAAAGCTCTTCCTTCATGCTCTTTACAAGTTTTTTAATCTTGCCACAGTCATGTCTCTCAACTCTGTGAGTCTTCCTTGCAAAAAAAAACCCAAACAAATTAACCATGTGAGTTGTCTGTGGAAACACTTCCCTTTCGTGGCAGGCATCAGTGAATTAATTATAGATTTGCAGAAGCCATTTTGCTAATAGCTTTACAAGGTTTCCACATAAAAGATGACACTCCTAACTTTGCGAATCATCCAGGAGATAGGTGTATAAGAGCTGCTCATTTCACGTATTTGACGACCGATTTCGAACCGTTTGTGGTTCCTGCTTGGTACTGCTCACAGTGAAAACCAGCTTAGTATGTGAAATGCTGTGTGTATCATGAAATATAATGTCAATCAGCTTATCTAAGCAAGGTCAGCAAACACAATTGAGCTACCACAAGCCAAGTGGGATACAGAAGAGATATTGTGAAGTCCAGGAAAACGCTGGGAGTGCTGTAATGCCAAATCCACTTCCCTTACATTTCCAAACCAGTCTTGTTATTTCCTATGTCTATCACCTCTCCCGCAGCTGCTGTTGTTATCAATTGTAAGTCTTGGAGACTAAACCTCGAGCAGAAATATCTGTCGTTCCACACCTAAGCTGTTGACGATTCCCAGTCGTCGGTTTTGTTTAGCTGTGATTAAGTTTGAGTCTGATCTATTAGATTTGAGTTTGAGTCATTGGTTGTCAGCTGAAAGGTTCTTGTTAAAGGTGGGTATGCTGTGATCAGACAGGACAGTGGAGGAGCTTTCCATCTGTCAAACACTGAAATATAATTTGTTCTATCACAGAGCCGCTACTGATACTGGTTTGACAAGTGTTAGTAGAGTAAAACAAAATCCTTGTGAAAGTACATGGAACTGTCCTATGATGTTCCTCGTTGTCACATCTTGCATTGTCTTGGCCGTTGTAAATAAATATTGTCGGAGTAAACACAGTTAGTGCTGTTTTCACTTGGTAAAGACAGAAAATGTTATAAGGACAAGACTTTTAATTTGCCAAATCACTATTTATTGAAAATAGTTTTTTAAAATATTGTTTTATATTATTATTATTATTATTATTATTATTATTATTATTATTATTATTATTATTATTATTATTATTATTATTATTATTATTATTATTATTATTATTATTATTATTATTATTGCTGTTCTTGTTGTCATTGTTTTTGTTGATATCGCAAGCCTGGTATAGAAAACAGTGCAAGAGAGTTGGTGCTCACACATTTAAAACTCTGCCTTGACTTTGTGACTGTTTTCCTTCTGCATTTTAATTCAAGGTGACTGTAAGACTTGTAGGGCTGGTTGTGATTTTAATTTCTAAATATTTTATACACATCTGTTCCAGCTTGGTGCTCACTTTAAAATGCTATAAAGAACATCGTTTTGTTTCTTTATGATGATCCAATTTCTGTGGTATATTGTAGATACTGAAAGGGAAACAAAATGGTCTCTTCAGTCATTGTCACGGTAACTTTTTTATAGCGGACTTTTTAAACTAACAAATAGACTGTAATCCCCCCCCCAAAAAAAAAAAAAAAAAAAAAAGCCCATTTTAAAATGATTAATTTACAGCAGTTCTGCCCTCATAAAATCCTTCCATGCCCTTCACAAACACATATCCTTCTTCCACGCACACTACGTCTTGGCACAGTGCAGTATGGTACGGATACAGATCAGATACCTTTGTCAACTCACCTCAGCAGGATGTAATGATATTGATGACAGGAAGTCATCATGGAGGACATGTATCACAGCAGGAAATGTCTTAGGTGAAACATGTTCCCTCTTGACTCATCAATTCTTTAGCAACCTGCTGTCGTCTCACTCTTCTGGGTACAGCAGCATATCTCCCATCTTTGCTCCATTGGCCTCTCTCCCGCACATCCACACATAATAACTTACACACAGAGCAGGATTACATCTAGACAAACATACATCACATACCCACCTTTGTTTTTTTCCCCCCCTTGTTAATGGACAAACAGGGACGAGAAGAAAGTGAAAAGAAGAGCCAATAGATATTCTAACACCAAGGGAAACGACATACCTGTGAAAACAGTAAACTTACGGGTAAATAGTACAACGACACACTGAATTAAGAAGGTGCCGATTTTGAACCTGCACTGTAAGTAATTGGGTTAAGTAAGATCCAGGCACTAAGCAGAATCCACAGCAAACAACAGTTGAAAAAGTTGTTTACTGCACAGTTATAGTAAGAAGCCAGGGAAGCTCAGGAGGCTGAAGAGGATGACTCACCTCTGGTAATGTGATCTTTTTTTCAGATATCCTACCTGAGCAAACAAAGATGCTTATTTGTGCAAGGTGCACAGTAAAAACCCTGCAATGTGCACTGTAATGTGAATGTGATCGTGTTTGCCAGATGATCTCAGGTTGCAGATCTTTTTAAACTACGTGAGCCAGAGGTGAAACTTCAGTCAGCTCCCTGTGCATGTTTGTAACAAAACTACATGTGTGCATTGTAATGTATCAAAGAAGCGGAAAGATGAGGTCAAGAAAAGGCGCTGTGACATAGTTCACAGAATACCTTGATGTTAATATTGCAACAATATTGCAGGGATGAAAGTTGATGCATTGAAAAGTATTTGCTGAGATTTTTAATAAATATTTATAAGTGTTTAAATGCAAATAGGCCAGTGTGTTCAGAAAATTACCTTATTTTCCTGAATTCAGTCTCTAAATCAAGCATAAAGCAACTTCACAGTCATATATTATGGTAACCAATAAATAACACAATCTCAGTGTGCATACTATGATATTGATTCATGGCTCAGTCCTCTTTCTGTGTGATTTCCATCCACCTGTCACCACCTTTCTTCTCCCTGTTTAAGGAAGGAGGTTTCTGAGCTCTAATGGTTGAAAACACAGCAAAGTCTGGTATCTGATGCATTCAAGGGAACAGCCAACTGGAACATAAATATCGTACAGGTGGAACCTGCACCTGTCGGGGTTTTTTGTGTTGACTATGCTTCACTTTGCCTCTCCTTTCTCCACTGCTCTGCACTGTTCAGGTGAAAACAGCGCAGCATCATAACAATGCCTGCAATCGTGTTGACATGCATTAGCTTTAAATATGAGACCAAGGTGGCTTGTATGTCACTGTTTTTGAAAATATTGTATGTATTGCATTTTGTCTCTGAGATGCTTTTTCGAGTGCTTTTTTTTTTTTTCTTCCATTCAGCCATGACATTATTAGACATGTTTTCGAGTGGTTGTTGAATAAGCTCACTGTGATCATGCCCTGTAGCGCTCTGCGATAGGTAATACTGGTCATGTTGCTAAAATGCACCTTGGTACAAACCACTTTTTATTCCACTTGGCCTAATTAATGTTTTATTATCTCTATTACTATCTGACAGGTAAAAATTCCATATTTTTTTTCTCATCCTCTCTTTCTCTGTATGTGTCCATGTTCCCTGCTGAGCTGAAGAGAGTCTGGCTGTTCAGCTGAATCTACTAGTGAATTAACAGCTCTACAGCCTGGCAGGTGCCTCATTAGAAATATATTAGAGCTGTTATCAGTAACCCAGCACTCCCTGTTTAAATGTCTATAGCTGTGTGTGAGAGAAAGTGAGAGAGGCTGAAGGACTGTGTGTGTGTGTGTGTGTGTGTGTGTGTGTGTGTGTGTGTGTGTGTGTGTGTGTGTGTGTGTGTGTGTGTGTGTGTGTGTGTGTGTGTGTGTGTGTGTGTGTGTGTGTGTGTGTGTGTGTGTGTGTGTGTGTGTGTGTGTGTGTGTGTGTGATATTGGTTTAATTTGAGCCGTGTTAATGCAGCTCAGCAGTGATTTAATAAAGGAACTGAATGTGTTTATTTCCAGACCTCACATTTAGTTGTGGTTGTGAAGTGGCTCTCAGGCAGCTTTGTGTGTGAGGTGAGGTTTTCACAAGTGCGCTGAAACTTTCCTGACTCAGCCTGCCACACGTAATATGTATTGTGTGCGCGTATGATTTCTGAGTTCTCAGCTTTGACAAACAAATGGAGACTGCAAATGGTTTTGAAACCAATTTTAGTCATTACAAAATACTCTTTAAGAAGATGAGTTGTTATCTTGGATTTCACCATAAACTAAAAAGAAAACTTATTGAATTCATATTTTCATCCTGAAGTACAGTGAAAAGCTCAGTTTCCCAACAGTTGAAACTAAAAACAAATTTGCTGGTCTACTTTTTTTTTTTCCCCAAAAAGTTTTTATTAATTTTTATAACATAACACACAACAAAACACACACACAAAAAAAAAAAAACACATCACACTGCCCGTTTAGAAAGAATTAACAAAGGTAAAGTAACCATCACACTATTACTCATGCTCAAAGGTCTTTGACATACAACATGAAAGGCCCCCAGACACTCTCAAAAACATTTTGTCTGCCCTTCAACACATAGGTGATCTTCTCCAATGGGAGTGTTGACAACATCTGCTGCCTCCACTGTTCCACAGAAGGTCCATGACTCTTTTTCCAAAATAGTGATATACATCTCTTAGCATTCAACAGGCTTATATTTATAAACATTTTTTCACTCCTTGTATATGTACATTCCTCTGGGTATAAACCAAATATGAATAGCTTTCGGTCCAATATAAATTTCCTAGAAATAATTTTTTCAATGACACCCCTTATTTGTTCCCAAAACATTATAATCTTCCTACAATACCACATACAATGAGCCAGTGTTCCCCTACAGTCGGTGCATTTTGGACATAGATCAGGAATGTTACCATTATATCTATGAAGATCTACCGGTGTTACATATACTCGCATTAACCATTTAAACTGTATTAATCTGAGGCGTACGTTAATAGATGTGGTATGTGCCAAGTTACATGTAGCCCTCCACTCCTCCACAGTTAAATCCAATGACAAATCCTCGTTCCAAGCTTTGAGTCTGCCATATGAATCTTCAGGATCTCTTCCCATCATAAAATTATATATATGTGATATTATGCCTTTCTTTTGACTATCCTTTGTCATAATTTCCTCTAAGTCTGAGTGTGTAGGTTTCGTTAGTATATTGTTCTGGGTTTTGTGTATGTAACTTCGCAATTGAAGATATTTAAAGAAATGTTTTTTATCTATATGAAATTTATCTTGTAACTCCTGAAAGCTCATTAATGTATCACAGTTAGGTAGGTAAACATCTCGAATCCTTCCCAATCCTTTGACTCTCCATGTATGAAAAACTGCATCAGCTCTCCCAGGTACAAACAAAAAATTGCCCCATATTGGACTAAATTGGGATAAACTATTTGATTCTTTTAAGTATTTTTTCACATCTCTCCATATTCTGATCATATTTTTAAGTATTGGATTTTTCGTCTGTTTTAATAATTTTGTAACTGTGTTGGAATACATGTACAAAGGGAGTTCCAAATGTAACCCTTGACTTTCCATATCCACCCAATGTGGAGAGTGATTTGTATAATAAAACATCATAGACCTCAACTGTGTAGCCCAATAATACAGTTGGAGATTTGGGCATTTTAGACCTCCTCGTTCATACGGAAGGTAAAGCAAAGACAGGCGGAGTCGTGACCTTCTATTATTCCATATAAATGTGATAAAAAGCTTCTTAATTTGGAGAAAAAAGTCTGGAGGAGGCGCTTGACTACTTTTGCTTGCACTGAGTCCATTGTCAAGACTGAAGATGGTATCAGTGTGTCTCACACAAGGGAGTGGACATTGTCTCAAGCTGAAATATTCCACTTTTCTTTTAGAGATGAAAGAAGTACATAGAGAAAAGGCAACATGTTTACTCAGCCGCCAAGGAAATAGCCCATTGACTTATGACCTGTGTAGTGGATGTGCTGTCTCTCGTTGCTCCCTTGAGCTGCTCCACCTCCTATTTAAAACAAGCTATTGAGGGTTCTCAACCAGTAAGTCACGTGTGAGACTTGAAAAATTTAAAATGGAAAAAAAGAGAGAAATGGAACAACTATTCAAGATATTCTCTGATACCGGGGATATAAATTTGGGGTGGACGATTTAATTCCGTGCTTGAGGGCTCAAGTCCTTAATTCCGTTAATTCAGATACAGAGGATATATAAGGTATAACTTGGGTGATTTGATTTGACCCTATACATCCGGATTACCTGTGATTCAATCAAATATTTTAACGTTTTTAGTATTTAGGAGAATACACAGTCGACGGTGTTTTTTCGGAGCAGGATATGTTGTCAGGTGCTGCTTTTCTCTGATATGTAATAGAGCTTCAAGGTTTTTCTGTTATGCAAGAATTGAATCAAACAATGGAGATAACATTAGAAAACGTGACTGTCGGTTAGAAACTGGAGCTTTAATTGGGATAATTATTGAATGTGTATGAAGGATTGTGTGTTCCTATTTTTGGTTTATCTGATTTATTCAACCATACACTAAACATGACAATATTATATCATATTGAATATAAGCTTAAGCTTGTTGTACTTCTTTCCACCTTTAACATGTTTGTGATTCGGTGTCTGCATATATGAAACTATGTATATTGAAGCAGACTGAAAATATCAGCTTGACTCCAATCAACTCTGTCAGCAGCCAAAGACTAAACTCTGTCAATTTCCACACTTTGTAAACCAATGATTACATTTATCTGACTTCTGAAAAGGACAACATATTTCCATATACATATGCTTCATTTTCTTCTTTATTTTCCAATCTTACAACATGCTGGGAATGTATCAAACTCAATTCTCAGAGTCTTAGAAGACAATAAAACACAATTTCTTTGAATGGTTGAAAGTCAAAGTCTTAAACATGATGTAACCATTTGGTATGTACGCATGCAGTCGACTGGAAAACTGCACTTTTCTTTGTCAGTATTAGCACAGCCTTTTTTGAGGGGGTGAAAATTACGCAAAGGACACTAAAACATTTGCTTCACTGTCCAATTTTACCGGTGATTTCAAGGTTTTAGCTATTTTGCAGTGTTTGTATGTTAGGGCAAAGAAATGAGGCTTTTGTGGTGAGAAGCAGAGAATCACTCAGTGAACTACAAAGTGTGGAAATTGACAGAGTTTAGTCTTTGGCTGCTGACAGAGTTGATTGGAGTCAGGCCGAGATTTTCAGTCTGCTTCCACAGCCTGAGATCTAAATTAACTGAGACTTTCAAACAGAGTGAAACATATTGCTGGGCACTTTACCTACTCGACTGTTTGTGTACAGCAATATACACAGTTTGATATATGCAGACACAGAATCACATATATGTTAAATATGCAAAGATTGTGAAGAGTGTAAATTGGAACAGCTTCAAGCTGAAAATGTATTTAAGGGCTATTTCAGTGTATACGAGAATAAATAGAACAGTTTTAATGGTCAGTACAAAGACGAGAACAAAGCACATGAATCATTGTGAGGTCACACTTCAAATATCTGACCCTGACTGCTCATTTTATGACTTCAAATATCATTTTGTCCACAGAGAAGGGGTTTTGGGCAAAGAAATGGTCTGACATTTGGTATAATTGGTTACAGGGTGTTTTTGCTCATAACTGTGTCCTTGGCGATGAGTTCAGAAATGTGAAGGATACACATGCATATTTCAAAAAGAGAATAAGCTTCAGGGCTTTTATGAACAGTGTTTACATGTTCTCCCTGTGCATGCATATTTTTTTTCTTTTTTCTTTTTGTTTTTTTCTCACAGAATTTTGTTTTTTCTACAACATTTCTCAAAACATTAGGTGTGAATTGTGCCTGTGAATGAATTGGGATTGTAAGTGTGTCAGTGTTTGTATTGTGATTTACTGGTAACATTTCCTAAGCTAGAAAGTGGTACAGACGATGCATTGATGGTTGGAGTTCAGACCTTCAAAAAACCTCTAAAAATGTACCTTCACGTTACGTCAAGATTTATTTAAATATTTAAATTTTCACAGTGATGAGAAACTTTAAATGCCCTTTGAGCATAGCCAAACGCATTTGCAATGCAGTATCAAGAGCAAATACAGCAATGCCAAATTTAACCAGGACTAGAAAGCATTAAAAAAAAATCTTTTGAAGTTGTCATTTTTTTATGATATATTCAGTGTGGCTCATGTAGTGTTTAATTGTTAGTCACAAAAAACTTTGGGCTCTGTGAGTGTGCTTTTGTTATACAAGTCGGTAAAAGGACACAGTCTGGGCCAAGTTTGAAAACCATTTGCCAGGAGAAGTTTCGCACTATTCAGTTAGTCCTCAATGCTGCTTCTGTGAATCAAATCCGAGTCTAAACAACATGTGTCTCTGTAGACAGAATATAATATCCTGCAATGTCAGGAGATGGGTTCGGGAGCAGTGAACCTTTGAGTTTTGGGAACAGAACGACTGCTTTTGAATCAATAAATATGGATTTGTCCTTTACGAAGCAAATCTGGCTTTCACTAATTAGCTTTGAATTTCACAGTCTAATTCAGACATGGTTTATTTTCTTATAGTGTGGAAAATATCCACAGAGAAGCACTTTAGCCTGGCAGAAGTGTGGTTGGCATGATTTTGTCACTCCAAAGTATCGCAAAACCTTGTGAATAACCAAGAAAATACTTTTTGAGCCTTGGCGGACTACAATACACAGAGCTAATGTTTTTTGCTCTGTTTGCGGAGTTTTCTGAGCGCTTGTGGTAGCAACAGTAAGTTAGTTTCTTAACAGACTTAAGACTCAAATTATTAGATCCAAATTTTTAAAACTTCCACCATATAAACTGTGTTTGCCAGTCGGTGAAACACACCCAACGATGCTGGTGAACGCATTCAAATAACTACTGCATCTTTAAGACAGAGATGACAGCAACATTACTCTTTCAAAAATGTAATAAATACAACTTTTCGAGTGAATTGGTTTGGCAGTTAACATTGAATATTTTCCTCTGCTACGTTTGTGAACAAAAGCTTGTCTTTTCTGAAGGTCTATGTTTTAATGTGAACCATAAAGAAATGTAATAGCAACAGAGAAAATCACCACATCAATGAATATAATTGGATGCATTTAAGGCCAACTCTGTAGTCCTTCAGGTAATATTGCATGATGGAATTGCCAGAATCAAGCTTTTTCTGGCATGAAATAAAGTTCTTAATGCTCTTTTATTGTAGAAATTGTCTTTATTTTTTATTTTCTTATTATTTTTCCTATTTCTGTAAAGCTGTTCTTGGTTACATTTAATATTAACAACAAACATATGGATAAAAAAGTGTTATTCTCTGGTGAAGGGCACATTTCCCATATTCAGAAACTCGCTGTGGATTTGACAGTGGGTCTTTATTTCTATTTTCATGATGCCACAAACCTGATTGTTTCAACGTATATTAGAACTCACTGTCCAAGCCAAGAGATCCTTCACTAAACAAAACATCCATCCATCCATCTTTAATGCTGTTTTATCCAGTTCAAGGTTGTAGGGTGCTGGAGAAGATTTGATGGCCTATGAAGTACTATAGTATAGAAAATACCTTTTAATAAGAGTTGTGGGGGAGTCAGCTCAGAAAATGCCTTTCACTACAATAACTTCAACATCTCTGCTGAAGGCTGAGCATTTTACAATAGACACTATTACCAACAGTCAGATGTAGTAATACCATTGCATGTTGCAGATTAATCTCTGGACAAAGAACATCACTCTTTGAAGGTTTAATGTTCTATATTTGAACTGTTTGACATGTCTCTAAAAGTGCTTTACATATTTTATATGTATTTTGAGGATCTTTGCTGATGATGTTGACCTATTTTGTGCCCTGCTGCCTGATCAGTAAATGGAGCAAATGTTCATGCGATGCTTTGCCTCGAATGTTTGCATTCATCTGAACAACTCACGGCTCATTTTGAATTTGATCAAACTTTTTTTTTTGAAGAGGTGACAGCCCAACCATGAATTCCTTCTTGGGTTTTGTGTGATCTGGAACTTACCCAATATACCATATTGCTGAAGGCAAGTGTACCAAATCGATGGCATGTGTTACTTTGTACTCTATTGTCAGATGCAATCCTCTATGCACCCCCTCAAGTTATCAGCTCCCACGTGTGTGTGTGTGTGTGTGTGTGTGTGTGTGTGTGTGTGTGTGTGTGTGTGTGTGTGTGTGTGTGTGTGTGTGTGTGTGTGTGTGTGTGTGTGTGTGTGTGTGTGTGTGTGTGTGTGTGTGTGTGTGTGTGTGTGTGTGTGTGTGTGTGTGTGTGTGTGTGTGTGTGTCAACTTTGCGCCTGGGGATATACACGCAAACCTTGAGTAGATCAGCCCTTATATGTTAAAGACACTGTTCCTGGTAGAGAGAATAGAAATCAATACTGAGAGGATTTGGGGTTCTTCCAGCCTTCCATTCATTCATTTCTAAACCACTTTATGCAATTCAGGGTCATGGGAGCTTGAGATGATCCCTGCTGACTGTGAGAAATGGCAGAATATGACCTGAACAGGTCATCAGTTCATTACAGGGCAAATACATATGAACTCACATGCATGTTTTTGGACTGTGGGATGAAACTGGAGGACAAAATGAACCCATGTATGCAAAGACAGCACATCAAAATTCCACACGAAAAGGCCTCGAAGAGCGAGATCTTGAGACCGGTATCGGTGAAGTAGACTGGACTAAAGTTTTGAGAAAAAAAAAATTAATCTTCAATGTGTGCAAGACACTGTCTTATTCAGTTTAAGGTGGTACACCAAGCTCACATTCACAAATCTAAACTGGCAAGGCAATACCCTCATATTGACCCAACGTGTGACAGGCGTAAATCTGAGGAAGCCACTTTAATACATATGGTTTGGCTTTGTCCCAAAATACAGCAGTATTGGGAGGGTATTTGTGAAGCACTTTCTTGTGTATTTGGTGTTATTTTCTATATTTTCTTGAAAAAATTGTTGTTAATGCTGTTCTTTGCACACTTCTGTTCAAACGTTAATAAACATACATCGAGCCACACTTGATCACTGACATTCTCATTCTTTCTCAATCTCCCCCATGTTGCAGTCTTGCTATGACCAAATATCCTCTTGTAGAAGTTGAAACTCACAAATTGGCAATAAGACATTGACATAACCTATGGAATCAGCGTTGCATAGATATTTGCGCAGAAACACAAGATTGCACATTCAGAAACTTATCTGAGAAGCATTACATTAATTCAACATGAACGCAAAAATTGTTTTATAAATGACTATGGAAATGTTCTCTATTTCCCATAAAAACTGCAAAAAAACACAACTATAATCATTGCATCACAGCATGTGACATTACAAACCATATTATCTCTACTTCATCAAATGATCACACGTTATATCGCCTAATGAATGCAAGCAACATAAGAAAAACTTTGTGTTGTCAGTGATCTCTATGCACTATCCCAACTTTGAATTTCAAAAACTTTTTTAGTATTCGTTTTTCTTTTTCAATTTGTTCTATAATGCAAAATAGTGGGAGTAAGGAACCAGAAAGAAGGATGAAAGGAACACTCTTGGCCCAAACAATGCAGTTCTACCACCTAGATAAATGGTATTCTTCTTATCTGTTACAATTCTGTGTGTGCGTGTGTGTGTGCGTGCGTGCGTGCGTGCGTGCGTGCGTGCGTGCGTGTGTGTGTGTGTGTGTTGTCCCAGTATCATTGCATTTGCACTTGTGCTTCGACTCTGCTTTTAGCAGCTTTTACACACGTAGGAGGGACTGAGTGAGAAAAATAGCCTGGTGAAACCAGCCCACTGTTTCACAATTTCAGTGTTGTCTGGTAAGATTAATTTCTATTCAATATTTCCGATTGAGCGAGGACTGATGGCTTTCCTTTTCTCTCAGGATTCATTCTGAACTTTAGAACAGTATTATTTTCAAGTAAATGTGCCAAATTTTCAATTGTCATTGGTCATTACTTCTTCTGTTGTGAGATTTAAGACCAACAGGAGCCCAGGCCAGAGCTGATTACTCATCTTTTCAGGCTGATCTTAACGTACTAAAAGAAACTCACAATTTTGGAAAGGGGCTCAAACTCTTAGAATGAGTAGTCTTGGTGACAATACATGAGCTCTCACAAAACAAACGCTTCACACCAGGGATTTGCTCGCAGTCACGAAGCTGATGTGTGCTTGTGCTGGGACTAAAACACTTGAGATATTTTGGTCTTTCTTGAGTGGGTGTCACTGTGAGTGTGTTTGACAAGATCCCAGTCCTTAGTTGTCTTGAGTTCTTAGTTCCTGTCAGTATCTTAGCACTTACGTTTTAAGGAAAACATTAATAATGAAAGCTGAGGGGTATATTCATAGATTGTGTAATTAGTGACTGTATATGCAATTATTGTTTTATTCAGCCAAACATGAGTTACATTTAAATGTGTGTGTGTGTGTGTGTGTGTGTGTGTGTGTGTGTGTGTGTGTGTGTGTGTGTGTATGTGTATGTGTATGTGTGTGTGTGTGTGTGTGTGTGTGTGTGTGTGTGTGTGTGTGTGTGTGTGTGTGTGTGTGTGTGTGTGTGTGTGTGTGTGTGTGTGTGTGTGCATTGAGAAAAGAATAGCATGCCATTTACCTTTCCTGAATAAATGAAGAATGTAATATCCAGGTACGTTATATTATAGAAAACCGCCTTTGAGTATTCAATTACAGATCCTTTAGCTGATCTATCTCGAGAAAGGACATCATCTCGCATTTCAGGCTCTGCACCACAAGCACATACACTCATTCTCTGGTTGGTCTGCCTGCAGCGGAGCACTGCAAAAAGCTTGCAAACACTCTACCACGCAGATAAACCCGTGTGTACACAGACACACACACACACACACACACACACACTCACACTCGCTTTCAGCTCGTCAGCGCTTGAACCAGATGTGTCTTGATGGGTAAGGCATCCATTAACACATTAGTGCATCTTCATCCATTTCAGCGCAGCTGCACACCTCATGGTGTTTTCCTCCGTGCACACAGCTCAGCTTCCCATAGCAGCGAGAGCCGAGCTTGTTGCACAGCAGCAGTGCGCCAGCAGGGTGAGCTGTGTCTGGATGTTTGCTCACAATGACGCAAAGTCAATTCACAGAGGCGTTAATGTGTTTACTGAAGAAAAGTAACAATTTTCCACCTACTAAAGATCACTTTGTTCCTTGAGGTGGGTTTTTCTGTCTAATGTTAGGTTTTATGTCAGTGACCCAAGCTAATGTGAAATTCCTGGTTGGAACAAAAGCTATAGTGAGTTTTTTAAGGCTGCTTTTTTTGTGCCCCATTAGATTTGCTATCGTGTGATCGGAGGATATGGGCTTCTACTTTGCTTTTGACTTCAAACCAAGGCTCATTACCCCCCCTCCACTCTCATTCTGTCCATTCAACCTTTATTTCCATACACACGTACTCATTCACACAGTGAGTGGAGCTGTATTCTTTCAAGAATTGTCATTAACACATTTATTAGACATGTCATTTACACATCACACAAGTTGCCATCAAATGATGCAAATTGAGTCAAATACAAAGGGATTTCGCGAAAGCAGAAAACAAAGTGTCTTTCATAATTTGGAGCTGCCAATGATGGCTGACACTGAACCACATCGCTCAACATTTCACAAGATGCCAGAATCTCATCCGCCCACTCGTACACATCCTTAGAAACCCATATACGCGGATATACAGGCATACATCTTCTCTTTTCAAATAAACACACTCTACTCCCTCTATAATTTCTATCAGTCATTCAGCAGGAAAAAAATCCTGATCCTCCTTCAGTGCTTTCTCGCTTTAATGAGGAAAGTAGGGCTTTTGTGTATGAGTGTTTATCCATGGCCATATTTGTTATGCCTCAATAGATATATATGCATGTGTAAATAGATACATGTCCTAAGAGTCTTACAAAACATGTTTATGAAACACTAGTGACTAATTAATAAATTCACTGCTCAAGATAATATGGAATTTGATAAACTAATCTTTCTCGTTGTCTCGGTTTCTCTCTTTCTGTCTCTCCAGGTGAGTGAATGATGTGTGAGGAAACTTCCGAGGTGAAGCACCATGGGTTTGTGAGTGATGGGAACATGCCCGTGCAATTCATGTGTACATTTATGCCAGGCTCATGCTGGGTTTGTTTGAGAAAGTTTTAAAGTGTTTCACAACTTCATTCTCAAATTTCTTTTTGAGCATTTCCCCAAAAAAAGTCATGCCGTGTTTCATTCCTCTCCCTCACAAAACTTTGTTCTGAATGTTTTAAATTGTCGTTGTTATGGCATTAACCTTCACAGATCTTACTGTGAATGGACACATTCATTTTTGCTTCTTTGAGAATGGGTTACCCGGTAGAGATCACCAATAATCTTTTTAAACACAACTCAGTTTGACTTCTCAGCAGCAAATAGATCCTTGTAAAAATAACAGGACTCTTCCTGCATCCTTCATACTGCCAACGTTATCTGCCCAAAAGCAAATAATAATGATGCACAATTCCTTTCCTTCTTCTCTTTCCAAGAATCCACATGCTGGACCCCGAAGCGAAACTTCTGCATAGTGCCTTGCCAGATCAACATGTATGTTTGTAAAATGTCTGTGGGTTAAACTCCATTCAGATGCAGTTGCAGTTTTCATTTTGACACACTCATACATGGTCTGAAAGTACCAGGTACTTCAAACATCTCCATCCACCAGGTGGCAGCCACTGTTCGAGCTCCTCGTACCAGTTTTTTTCTCAAGTTCAGACAGCCCCCTAATCAGATTGGGGGAACAAATGAGATTAAAGCAACAATTTCTGCCAAAATACTCCTGCTGACGCTTCGCTTCAAAAGATTTGAAGCATGAGTTTTCCCAACAAAGATCTGTGTGCACAGACGGTAACATTTTCTTCTCTGAGCTCATCGGATCTGTTGGTTTAATCACAAAACAGACTACTGGTATCTTCAGGTCACGTGTAGCTGCTTTCAGTTGGTGTTGCTCTGTCATTGCACACGAATCACCAGCTTTTTATCGTCAAATCACTTGATTTTTGTCCACTTTTCACCCCCACTTAATTCGATACTCCATCACAACTTTCTGACATCTATTTTTTGACACTAACTGTTCTTACAGTCATTTCACTGTTGTTTAGTTTTAGCTGGAGGCATTCTGTTAGAACTCATTAAACTTTGAATGAGGACAATGATTTAATCAGGGAAACAAACTCACGGTGCTTAAAAAGCATGCTATCTGCTATCAACAGAACATATGCATGACTTTAACATGTTTTGGTGCATTTAATTACCAGATAGCTAGATGAAATTATATCTCATTAATCTCCCAGGAAATTTGGACATCCTGTAGCTTTAGGAGAACACAAATGATAATGACAGAATGCGAAGTGATAACAAGCTGATTATATGAAATGATACACTGATAACAAGCAGATGGAATGAGATGATAATATAGGCATGGTATGAATTAATGAGGAATATTGTGGACATTGCAATACAATGTGCAAATTGGGGCAGTGTCATAACAGCAAGGGTCACAGTAATTAATCGTTGTCGGGCAATTGTAAGAAAAAAAGATAAACAGACGTGACGTTTCAATATAAAGGATCGCAGCAGAGTAACTCAGGTCAACAATAGCCAGTCTCCTGCCTCCTTCATGAGGTGTTGAAAGTGTTGATGGCTTTGAGGACAAAGGATTCCCTCAGTCTGTCCATCATGCAGCTACATGACAGCAGTCTGCCATTAAACATGCCCCTCTGGTTAACAAGTATGCTGTGCAGAGTGCGATTGGCATTGTCTGTGATGAACAGCATTTTTTTTTCAGTCTTCTCTGCAACCAACACCAACCTACTGTCAAGCCTAATCCGACACTGTGAACGTTGTTTATTGCAGGGGTCTGTAAACAGTCTCTCCATGGGATTTTTTTTTAATTTTTTTTGTCTTTTTATGCATCTACATACTCTTGATTGTGTTTTTCTGCCTTTATATGGTATAAAACTGGCAGGAAGAAAACTGATTATATTCCACAAGGCCATCGTAGTTTAATTCATGCAGAGCAAAAGCTCTTCCTCAGTAATATTAAAATACTGCAGTTTGTATTCCCAAAGTCACCACTTGAACTCTCATCTCAATTGAAAGCTTTGAAATGTGCTTTTAACAGGATGTGGTCATTATAAAATTTTCTAGTAATGGACATTTCTTGTCTTTTATGACTAACATGTATATTTACTGGCATCTGGAGGGTGAAAATGCAACAGCAAAAAAAAGAAATCATCATCTATTGAGCTTGTTCTTAATGCAAACTCAGGTTCTCATGATATTTGTATTATCAAAACCCATTACACATGAATACAAGAAAATACTGTTTTTCACCCTCCAGTAGCCTAAGACTTGAGGCTCAAAGGTTGTGTCCCAAGTTGCTCTCGTCTTCCAAACCTTTCAATGATGCCCATCTTTGTTTTCATTATTTACCATCTGACAGTCTGCTTGATGGTTGTTTAAAAGTTATAGTTGTTTGAAAGTAGCTGAATTTAATCCTAATGTATCATGAATACATGTACTGAATGATTGTTTCAAACTCGCAGGAGCTTAGTTATCGTGGAGTGGTTACTAATCTTACCTCACACTGAGCTAACCCTGGTTTCAATTCGGGCTAAGCAGCTTTTTGGAGTTTTCATGTTCTCCCTGTGCATGTGTGGGTTTCCTTGTATAATCTGGTTTCTGTTAACAGTCCAGAAACCAGATTATGAAACACATAATCCAAAATTATGTGTTTCATGTTAATTGGTGTCACTAAAATTGCCTGTAGTTGTGAATGTGTGAGTGTGCCAATCCTTAAATGCTTAAATTGATATACAAGGTAAAGTATAGGGAAACTGTTAGTTTCCTTCGCTGAGGCTTTATGGAGATTAAGTGCTTGACATTGCTACACATTACAGAGGTTCGAAAGAGAAAAACTTTAAGGTGTTTGAGTTGCTATACTCTAGTGTATACCCGGTGAGACTGAGCTAATAAAGGGAGATTGAGATAAACTTTATCACAACTTCCCGTCTTTCTAGGTTCACCATGAATACACATACACACATTAAAAAAGACTTCCCTGTCTTCCCAAAAGAGAAGTAGATCCCCACAGTGTGATTGTGTAAACAGATTTATTTCCCTACAGCAGGGGTGATAAAAACACACACACACACACAGTAAAACACATACGCAAGTTTAGGTTTTTTTTTTGCACTACATATCTGCTATTGTTCTCATCAGCTCCTTTTCTCTTTCAAGAAGCCTGTTTAATGATGTTGCTGGACTGAACTCAACCAATTCTCCATAACCTCATTCTACCCCGACGTCCCTCATCAGGACATAAGCAGCCCCTCCCAATGGCTTCTGTCTTCTTTTATGTAGACACATCGGCGCACAGGCACTTTCATAGAGAAGTAAAATTTCCCTTCCACGTATGCACCCGCAATTGGGCAGACACATGCACATACACCCTCCCAGCTGTCTCTGGTAAAACATTAAGCACCCAGACTTTTGATCATGCAGAGTAAGACTGGCTACAGAAATAGTAACAAATGAATCCTGGGCAAAGGCAAACTGTTGTCCCGTCTCAGTGTGCTTTGATTGGCTCACATAGCAGGCAAACCCACCATCTATAAAAAAAAAAAAAATTAAATCTGTGGTTGTAGTCAACCCATGCTGTAGCAAAACACACGCATCTGGTCTGCATTAATGCAGCTTTACTCATCTGGGATCCCTGTCTGCCCTTTCAGTGGAGACCACCCTTCTGTTTTCTCTTTGTTTTAGTGGTGACTGAAGTCATTAACTACTGGTTTGGCTCATCATAAAATAAAAAACAAAGGAGAAAAGACGGGAAAAGAAAGATTTATCATCAGCGAGGCAATAGCAGCGCATTTTGAATTTGAAATGGTAATAAAGCCTCGTTTTAATTTTCTAGAGTCAGCAGGGGGTTTGTGGCATTAAAGCTCTGGCAATAAGAATTATTTGTCTCGTGTTACATATAGCCGAGTGTTCTTTCTTAATAATCCCATGATTTTTTTTAATGCTTGAATAGATATATGTGACATTGATGTGTGTTTGCCCCAAGGCTTTCAGAAAGTTTTTTGTCCCCCCAACAATGACAGAGAAACCTCTATCCTCCAAATTGCATTGATCTATATCCTCCAATTTCCCTGATTTACACAGGCGAGCGAACAAATGCTATGCTCAAATAGTCAATGGAAAACTCCAGTGCAGGGTTCCACATTCCTCCTTCTTTTATGAACACAAGATATAATCACACAAACAAAGAAAACACTTGAAAGCTGTCAGATCTCATCACCCTCTGTGCTACTTCCACTTCTCCCCTGCTTTTCTTCTGTGATGCTTCATATTTTGAGGTGTAAACAACCTCTACACTGGTTTAGAACCGGCCTGGCCTCCCTTTGCAGGAGCTGTCACATCACTTTAGATGCCACATTAGATTGTGAACACAAGCACACACACACACACACACACACACACACACACACACACACACACACACACACACACACACACACACAGACACACTTGTATAGGCAAACACGTCCCCAAACCCGCACAGCCCTTAGGTTATTGGAAGGACCTCAGCCTGTGGAGCAGTTGGCTCGTCTAGGCTCCACCAAAGCACCAAGAAACACATCAAACAGACCCAGATCTCGGCAAACACCAAGGCGCCAGTTGCACTAAAAAAAAAAAAAAAAAAAAATAGTTTTAAATAGCCCTCATCATTTGGCCTTTACTGTTTCAGAGCTGTTGGGGGAGAAAAAAAAGCAAAGAAAATCCAATAATTTCCTCTTGTGTGTAGTCCAAATCAAATGTGACTAACATTCTCAAACACACTCACTTTTAATGAAATGTAAATTTTGCTTAATAGTTGGGTAAGCTCATATGTCAGTGTGCAAATTCAAATCAGCTCATTAAGTGTAGTGGGCTACTCTTGAAATCAGTATGTAAATCGAGAGCCATTGTGATGCTTCCACACACATTATGAACAGAGATTTTTACAGTCCCAGTCTGCTTCAAACTACTCTTTGGGCATAGACTGTAATAGTATGTTCTTTATTTCTTAGTCCCGTTGACATTTGGCTGATGTTAGAGGGGTCTCAGCACTGCATTGGGAACCGAACATGTAATTAGGGCATCTGTGCTTGTGAATGTTGTTGCATGTGTACGTTGCATTGACAGGTATGGCTGCAAGGCTGGAAAGAAAGCTTTAAAGTCAGACATGGAGAAGGAGCGTGCGTATATACATGGCCCTGTGTCTGTTATTTTATCTCTGAGGTTAACCTCAAGCTACGCAAAGGAGCCAGCAATAACAGAGCTCAAGAAACCAACACTACAGCATCGGCTGGTGCAACATCCAACACAAACCTGAGCGCTATTGAGCTTTTAAAAAATAAAAAAATAGGTGCACCATAGGGCACACGTTTAAATCATGACGCATGGCGAGGATGGTGTTACTGTCAGAGAGGCCGCTCTGTTTCTCAAAGGTCACACATTTGAACCCCACAGCGGTCAAAGTGCCATACTCTGCCTACTCACATAACCCTGCACCTGCTGGCTATTCCAGCTCTACTCAGTTCATCCAAGCCTCAACCTACACAGTGACCAACCAATAACAAGATTTGTAGGGTGATGAGAATTGAAAAATAAAGTCTGGTTTAAGTAAGTATAGGGCAAACTTGAAAAATGCTGGCAAACACATTTTTCATGTGCAACTGGTGTTTTTGTAAATGTATCCTGTATACACTAATATTCTTTTATGTTTTTGTGGAAAAATGTCACCATTGAAATCACAATGAAACAGAAGCCATACAGCAGTATTACTTCCTTTTTATAAAAACTGACTCAAGAGTGCAGTGTTTTAAAGCAGTAAGAATAAATGGCAATGTTTTACTGTGCTGAAGTCTACCTTTTTTTTTTTTTTTTTTTTTTTTCCTAATTGAAACAAAGGTCAGTGTGGTTTAGGGTTGGTTTGGCTCGCTTAATTTTTCTGGGGATGAAGACGTTTTTGTGGTTGATATATCTTCGAATTCTGAATTTCTGTGTACTGGAGCTGAGTGGGAGGGGCACTGAGCCCATTTCTTCATTCGTTTGTTTTCCAGAATAGTCCCCATATGTGTCCCAGTTGAATTTTCTCAAGATAAAAGTAGAACCTTTTGATGGATGTAAAAGGAGTCAGATTGAGTGGGTGGAAACTGTGGTCAGGGGGGTGGGGGGGGGAGGTTGGCTTGGCTTTGTTGCTGTTAAATATAGGTTGGAGAAACACCACAAATTGAGAGTTCAGCCACTATGTTAGATCATTCCGGGGCCCAAAGGCACAAAGGCAGAGTAATGAAAAACACACGGCCTTGCACAGCCGGACACAAAATATTGCAGCTTGTTTGCCTTCCTCCCATCTCAAACAGACATGTATGTCAAGAAGACTGTCCAAAACTGGATCAGATATTGACATTACACTGCACTAGAGGACTGATTCAGCTTTGTGTGCTTTGCTCGAGTGGACTTGAAGTATCATATGGCTTCACATGTGTTGTTTGTTTCGCATTAAACTTCCATGTGGCTTGTTATAATTCTGTTTATTTTATGAATGTCTAATCGTTTTATGTCCTATAAAACTCAGTTATGTAAATTTAGATTGAATTTACCACTTCTGCCACTAATATAATGTTCTCCTGCAGATTTTCTTTTTCTTAATTCATAACATTGCAACACACTGTGAAGTGTCTTTATGTCAACATCAACACCACAGTAGGGCTTTTTTCCCAATTCCTTTTATACAAACCTAGGATCAAACAAAACGCTTATATGAGTTTGACCTAAAGGGGGCAGAGACTCTCCTGGGAGGATTTAGTGTGGACCAAGTCAGAGCCAATAAACGCTCCATTCAAACAGGGCCGTGACACCGAACAGGCAGATATTTCTGTGTGTGTGTGTTTGTGCCTGTGCATGTGTGTGCACGTGTGCGTGTGTGTGTGTCCGGGCCTCCACTGAGTGCGCCCCAATCTCGCTGTCTCCAAAGTGTGCTGTGACACTTAAAGATCAGAGAACCCAGAAATTGGCACTTGTGAGCAAGCATTTACCAGGCTTTGATGTAAGAAAAGGCGAGCAGCCTGATAGGGTTAGAGATAGGTTGAGGAGAAAGCATTTAATGGTTGAGGTTAAGGAAAGTGCGAAGGGTGGAAAAATGATGGAAAGTCAAACAATTGTCCTCAGCTTGAACAGAACACGAGTGCATGAGCTCGTACATGCTTTTTCTATTGATTTTTATCTTTGTGCAGTCTCATGAATCGTTAAGGGGGGGATGTTGCTGTCCTCTGCCCCATCAGGGCCCAGGTTGCCCCGCATGGAGAATGGAGGTTTGGGATTGAGGGTAAAAGGTTGATTGCATTAGTGACTTATATCAGGATTCATTTGAAGACTAGTTTAGAAACAAAGTGATGGTTCTTGAACTTTGAGGGTGACCTCAACATTGGGGTGTCCAGCCAATCTCACCCAGTGGGATGTGTGTGTGTGTGTGTGTGTGTGTGTGTGTGTGTGTGTGTGTGTGTGTGTGTGTGTGTGTGTGTGTGTGTGTGTGTGTGTGTGTGTGTGTGTGTGTGTGTGTGTGTGTGTGTGTGTGTGTGTGCGTGTGCGTGCGTGCGTGCGTGCGTGCGTCTGTATATCTGAATCGCAGAAAATTCTCAAGAATTCATAAAACCATTAGCCAGACTGAAGCCTTTTTAATGAGTCACTTTTTTTTTCTGGCTCCATTATTACAACTTACAACTTAATTATGTGCAAAGGCAAGTTCAAACTTTGTGAAAGCTTTCTTTTTGAAAGCTATTCTTGCAAATTGTTAATGAAATACACAGAGTGAGAGTGTGTGTGTGTTTGTGTGAGGGGCACTTGAGTGGAAGAACAATATCAAAATGTAGGCTTGAGGTCAAGAAAGCCTTTACTCATGCATGAACAGATACCCATAAAGTGTACGTACACACACACACACACACACACACACACACACACACACACACACACACACACACACACACACACACACACACACACACACACACACACACACACACACACACACACACACACACTACATACCCCTGGGCTGTATACACGATGAGTTTTTCGCACTGTGCTCACTGTGAAGTAGAGCGTAGGTAGCCATGACGTTAACGTGCATCAGCATGGGACTGGAAATGAGAGAATAAAGGAAGCGAAAAGAAAATAGTTAAACAAAACATGGTGTCCACTCTCCCACTATTCATCTTAACTACAGACAATCCTCTATTGGCTAAAAAGACACCACTAATTCAAAGGAAAGCAGATTAGAACTGATGCAAATAATGCCCTGTACTCTTTTTATCCATACATTATATTCTGTCCTCACATTTTACTATTTATTAATCAAACACACACACACACACACACACACACACACACACACACACACACACACACACACACACACACAAAGATTTCCATGTTTTCAAATCGAATAAGAGGCTCATTTGACAAGAAAGCTGTGAAAGCTCAGCCATCGTCAACATTCAAAGAAACATTTCAGCTCTCCCCCCTTCAAATAATATTATCATAATGACAAGACTTTAGCCTGTTTAAGTCTGCTGCAATGTGTATCGGTCCTCACAATTACGAGCATGCAGTGTTTTGTTCTGCATATTCGCATATATATGTTAAAGTGAATTATGTTTACCACATATTTTCTCTCAGTCACGAGTGTGACATGATGTGTGAAGGGGGAAAGGCGAAAGAGAGGCATGCTTGTCTTGGGAATAGTGACCTACATGGCAATATACAGAGAAAAATATTACAGGTTCCATCCACCGCTGTCTGTGACGTCACAAGCTTCCCCAGATGGGATAGGAGCCGGGAAACAGAAATGATCGCCACCTTTTGCTTTGTCCTTCACAAAACAATGGCTCGAGTAAGCTCAGTTTCTCCCCTGTGGTCGGTTGGTAAGAAACACCAGTGTATCTGCACAGTTATGAACACATTTGACAGAACTGCAGGTCGAACAATACTGGCTACTGGCTTTTGGGTCATTGGCAGATGCTATTTAGATGCATTGCTCTCACCTTCAGTACTGTCTACCTCCCCCTCTTTATTCTCATCTCCTCTTCTCTCCTCCACATTCTCTTGGATGTGTGTGTGTGATGGATGGGCTGCTCTATCATATGAGTAATACTAATGTAGGCCTGTCTGCATGCAATGGCTCTCGCCCTTGCAAATTGAATTTGTCAGAGGACCCTTTTTTTTTTTCTCCCTGCAGTTTTTTATCCACTCCCTCATCCCTTCCTTTGTGTGTGTCTGCTGGTGTGTGAATAAAGCCACTAGATTTTACGTCATCAAAAACACATTTTCGTTATTCTTCCCCTGGAAGAGTGTGTGGGCTTACCTGTGGACCTTTTGAGCAAACCATTCTGTATTCAAATGACCTTGCATCGATCCAGATCATTGTAGCTTTATCTAGTAGGGAAAAAAAACAAAACAAGTACAAAATCTCCAGCCTTTTTTATATTCAGTTTCCATTTTTCTCCAGCTTTGTCAAGTGCCTGCCCCTGTTCTATTATTTTTCTAATTCTCATACCTCTTGCATTTTCTTCATAATATCTAGTTTAAGATTTAGTGAAATCTTATGTGCAGAACACTTGCTCCTAACAAGTAGCAATTTCAAAAAAATAGGCTGTTATTCGTACCTCTTCCCTGACTGACGATGTCACTGTGTGATTGCCATACTAAATGAGTCACTGTTCATTGCCAACAGGGAGATGAAAGATGGAGAGGGACGTGTTCTTTCCCCTTTTAACTGTTTTTACCCTCTTTTCAGACAGGGCAGATGTTGATGACATAAATTTGTTAAATATTGATTATTTCTCATCATGCGTGTGCTGACATGCACATTGGTGCGGCACACTCGCATGTCTGCTTTGGCCAGCGAGACACGTGTGATCGCACATACACCTGGTGCATTTACACTTTGTCTCTCTGAGCCATCAGTCTGCTGCTAGGGTGAAAGCGAGGTGTCACGAGCCTGGCACAGCTGGCAAGGCAACTTTGCCAGTTTGCATGTTAGGGTGGGATCACCGGGGATACGCCACAGACACCCAAGGGTCTTCTTCTTTCCTGCTATTAAAGGAGCGATGTAGCTGAACATGACTATTTGACCCTATAAAAGCTCAATTCTTACAGCCTTTGGATGTTTTTATGGGTCATTTCCTCACACTGGAGTATTCATTCTTGGTATCTGCAGTCTTTTGTTTTATATCTCGATCACTCCATCTGTTTCTGTTTGTCTTTACTGCACCAATTACATTATCTCTCACACAACCTGATACCAGTTCTCTTCGCTAGGTCTTCCTTCCGTAATCCTTTTTCATCTCCTCCTTCACTCCTGCCACAGCAATACATTCTTTCCGGCCTTCTCTTCCCTCCGATGTGTTTTCTCACCTTTTTCTTCACAACCCCATTTATCAGTTTTCTTTCCCCCCTCTCTTCACTCATCTCTCTCATGTCACCATAGAGCCGTCACCTTGCTCTTTTGAGCCTATCATTAGGGACCATTAAGGTTTCAGCTGTTCCAAAGAGAATGATGGAGTCACTCTGACACCCTCAGTGAAGAAATTAGGTGGGTGGTATGATGGAAAGCAGCAAAATATGTGATGAAAATGAAGAGAGCTAGTGAGTTTAAATCTGAAAAAAAAAAACATCAAAATCTATGCAGGCTTTTCTCAAGACTAACTAGAAGGGTGCATGTGATAAATGGGTATTTGGCAAAAGCAAAGGCACGTTTTCAGATTGATGATGATGGAAGTGGGCGATGGAGTGAGAGGTGGGAATTTAATTCATGAATTAAAAGAATGATGCATCTGCTTGTGCTTTGGTTAATTTGATAGCGAACAATGAAACACAGGGGTTAGAAATATGTACTATTATCTGGGATATTCCCCAATATCATAGCCTGTTGCTGGTGTGTGGGTCGGGCTATCACTTCTCATAGTATATGCAACTTAGTCGGTATGTTGCAACATATAATTCACAGCTTTGAACCGCTTGACTGCTCCAGCATTTCATTTGTCGCCAGCAGCCCTGGTTTTATACACGAGCGTTGCTGTTAAAGTTTGCTGGAGGTGCGTGTGGAAAAATAAAAAAGGAAGGTAGAAATAACTAAATGAATAAATTCCATTTGTGCAACATCTCTTTACACTGTGTCCGTATGGTGTGCCAGGTTACATGTTCCAATGAATCAAAATGTGTGTGAGGGGAGAGAGGGAGGAAAGAGATCTATCAAAGTGACACTTAAAGGCTTGTAGATCCCGGAGCTGCTCAGCCAAAGTGGAGTAAGAGTCCCTCAGCTCATGCCTGGTACTCGCACATCTATTTTAATTTCGCTGCTCACTGTCAGTCTTGCCTGACTAACATGTGATCAATATACGCAGACATCCATGTAATTATGATAGATTGGATTTCTGTGGGCATGGAACTAGTGACGTGGAGCAGGGGGATTGTGACATGTTCAGTGGAACAGAGGGTCCGTTCTCATTAGGCAGCACATTCTTGTCTCTGGAGTGTGGGCAGCTCACCACATCCTCCCACATCCAAAGTTCAGTTCATTCATGGTAGTTTCTGTTCCTATGACAAAATGATTAACAAGATAATGATCTATAAGCTGTTCATGCAATACAATCAGTTCAGCTACATGCAGTATCTTCTAATGCAGATGGATTTGTGTTCTTGCTTGGTGGGAAACTTTTTAACAGGTAATGATTCCATGCTCAGTGCTCCTTCCTTTTTAGTAATTTCTTTGTTTGATTTGAAGGTCTTCATAAATGTAAAAATCAGTCGAGACATGCACTTTCAGATCAGCTTTCTGGCCTTTTACCTCAAGTTATCTTCAAGGCCACCTTACTGTGATGCAGAACTCATTGTTGACTGAATGACCACAGCCCTCTTCTTGACACAATAAAGCAACATTGAGCCAAAACATTTCCACCAGCGTACTGCACTGTTGCTTTGAGGTTTTTCCTCCTCTGAATAGGCTGCTGTTGCTCACTGACCCAACATGTCTGCTTTAAATGGTTGACAAGCAGCTCTATCATTGATTTTCCTTTCCACACCACATTATTCCATAAGCCCTGTTTTACCTGTACGTTCATTGGAAAACTGATTTTGCCTTAAAGCTTCATTTTGAGCTGCAAAATCTTTCTCCGATACAGGACACACTCCAGTCATTTCTCTCTGATTCTTCAAGCATGCATATTGATGCCAACCTTTGCAAGTGCTACTTGCAGAGCATGTGATGGAATTTCGCTTTTTCTGAAGACTTATTTTTGAATCAGACAGTGTTGAATGTATCAGAATGACCACTCGCAGACAAATTGGCAGTGATTTTAAATCTACACACTTTGTAGATAATATTCCTCGCAGCTCAATGACTTATTTCAGATTATTTGCGCTTGCTTTTAAATCTCCAGCCGGACTGGTAGGCGTCCAAAACCTTCCTTAAGCCCTTGGAAGACTTTTTTGCTCTTGGCAAGATGAAACCTCACAGTTGAGAATCAAAGGGATCAGCAGACCCTAAATGTCAGAGGTTTAAATAAGTCAGGATCCACCTGTCACTTCCTACGGGAGGCTTCTAATCATTGGCTTGGCACCTGGCTCCAATTTTAGAAATTTCAAAGTATGATAAATTTTGCTTTGATGTGTTTTGCTTTCCCTTTTCATGGGACAGATTATATTTTTAATGAACACAGGTTAAATTAGCTTAAAATAAGGTTTTAAAGCTGTAGAAATGTATGCTGCACCTAAAAAAAAAAAAAAAAGAGGCTTTTTTAAAATGTCTGGATTGAGTGACATGACCCTCAAAGTCGAGCGTAATGTCAAATAAATGTCAATATGTGATGATCATTGTTTTATACATCTATGAAAGCTCACAATTTGGATTGCTGCCATATGAGGGGGAATCAAGTAGCCATTAACTCGGAATCTGCAATTTCCTGTCAATGAGTCAGACACAGGCACAAAGTTTTCAAGGTCTGAGATTAACGTCGGCTTCATTAAGTGTTACCCATCTGACTAAATACCACATGCCAGATCTAATGGCCAGGGTGTTGAATGACAGTGTGGGTCAGATGGTGAGCTGTTCAAAACAAGTTTGAAGATGTAACTTTCAAGTTCTATCAAGGTTCTCCAATACTCCCAAAGTGCATTATAGCTTATGTGACCTAGAATGTTACCCTTGTGAGTGACTGGTAACTCTGCAGGGTTCCCCACATCTCACACAGTTGGCTAAGATTAGATCCAGTACTCTCACGTTAGATGCAAGTGGGCATGGATGATGGATTTATATTATGTTGTCCAGACAAAACATCAATGAGAATATATCCCCTCTGTGCATCACGTCACATACAAAACAGCCTTCAACTTTAGAATGGGCAACCTAAGGGATGTGGAGAAAAGTTGAATGGACTTTTTTTTAGTCAAGTCAAGTCACTTTTATTCATATAGCACTTTAAAACAGCTGTGCCTGAAGCCAAAGTGCTTCACATAAAAGACACAAATTAAAATAGAAGAGTAAAAACAGCAAACTACAGTAAGATTGGCAATAATAAAACCCGATAGAGTCTCAAACATATTTAAAAGCCAAGGAATAAAAATGGATTTTAAGATTAGTTTTAAAAATGGACGGTGAGGGGGGTTGTCTGATGGGCAGTGGTAGCTCATTCCACAACAGAGGAATATATAAACCTTGAGATGGAGAAAACTAGTCGGATCCCGCCTTTGTGTTTATATTTCAGACATTGAGTTGAAATCTGAATAATATCAGCCCGTGACAAAATTTTACAACAGTGATTAATACAATCAAAACAACCTTGCGTCCAAAATAAATATATACATAATTTAAAAAAAAATTGCTCCACTTTAATTTGAGCAGAATTTAAGTATTTTTGTACTTCGAATGAAAACCTAATTCATGAATGCCAATTTGATTGTGATGTTAATTTGCAGTTCAAGCTAGAGAATGTGAACATTTCCGGAGCAGCCCACCTCGATAAAGGCAGTCTGTTTTTGTTGTGTCGAGTTTGATAATACAACAAAAAATGCAACATTTCCGACGTTGACAAGCAAACATCACTGAATAACTCAAGCAAAGCATTTGCCAATCAACACACAGTAGCGCCAGTAAAAACATGCAGATTATTTCCTCTGTTTGAGTGGACTCCAGCAGGCACTTTTGATGCTGGGTTGGCACTGTGTGCATTTATCCAGTGAATAACAAGCAAGTCACACTTGTTCAGTTTACAAGAAGTGCAAATCAAATTTCATATGTCAGTCACAAGGGCCCAATGAAAACATTCAGCACATAAATGTATTTCTCAAACTATGTTAATTGGCTCTGCATTACAAGAGTCAGTGGCTGCGTAAATCACTTGAGACGTTCGGACAATTACATGGCCCTTGCAGTTGTAGGAGTTACAGTATTCACATTAACAATAATTATGATGGTGTCAGAATTTTACTTTTTCGTAAATTGTTCCAGACTGGTTAAATTAATGAGACACAATACGATTCCCACTGTGTTCATTTCAGCTCAGCTATTTGACTCAAACATTGTGCAGTTCAATTAAATCTCTGAGTACCACAATTTGGACAGTGTTTTTTTTTTTTCTATACTCAGAACTTGAATAGACATTGATTTTTAATACTGATTAATCTGGTTACCATTTTTGTCTCAATGCTAATATTGTCCCTGACATCTCACCCAGTTAATTGCTCATTATTTAAAGAAAGATTTTACTAACATGTATACCATTTCCAAGCAACCCTAGAACAATCTATGCAATTATTAGCTTGAAAAAACAAAACAAATAAACAAACTGGAGCTGAAAGTTATTAAAAGAAAACTATTGATCAATGCAGTGATGTACATTTTCACAAACTGGACTGCAATGCCATGGCAGAAAAGACAGAATAGAATAGAATTGAATAACCCAGACATAAAGAACATACACTAGTAGAGTTTCCCCCCCCCATTTTCTTCAATTTAACTGACAAAAAAACTGAATCTGTATTTTTGTTGGGATGAGAAAGTATAATGTATGCATATTACAAAGAGCCAAAAAGATGTGGAAATGTGATCCCAGGGTAATAGTGCCCATGTTTATGTCTTTTTATGGGAGGTTAGGGGCTTTGATCTGTAGTTTAGTTTGAAAAGACCAATGTGGAGGAGCGCTTCAGCTTTGTTTTTGTTTCCTGTGAGTGAAATGAAATAGAGGGGTTCTTTATATTATTTGAATTTGCGTGGAAAGAGAAAATGGAGCATAGCATCATCCGAAATTCATTTTTCTTCAGATATTTCAAAATGCGATAAGATGTTGCTTTGCCCCAATTCAAGGCATCAAATATAAAGTGAGGATACTTTTTAGGTTTTGTCAGATCGGTTTTCAAGTTCATCTGTAGCAGATGACAATTGCAATATATTCGTTCTTGGCTTTGGGGTTTGTCCGAAGACGATTTTCCATCTTTATTATATCATCCTTCAAATGTCTCTGACTGGCCTATAGCCCCGTGTGCTGCACCAGTGCGTCATATCACAGACTTGGTTCTGTGTCCATATTTTAAGATTCCCCCTCCACTTTATTGACCAGTTGTTGTTTCTGCAAACGAAAAAGTTGAGCAAGGGTTAAATATATATTCAAATGCTCATTACGGGTATGGGAGGGCAAGGAGACCCGAGCAGAGGTGACGCGTCAGCCGTGCTGCCAGACAGCAAAGGTTCACCTCAGCACCCCGTGAAGAGGGCGTTGGGCACGGGTGAAAAGTCTTGCTTTTCCCCTGTCTGAGTCTGTCACAGCCTCCCTATGGGAGTCTGCCATGTGTCAGAAACCTTAATTACTACACCTCATCTTCTCAAAGATTAATGATGCCTCTGTTCCCTCAGTATTTATCATCTTATCTGCTCATCTAGATTCTGCTGTGGGTGTACTGCAAAGTGTGTGTGCCAGTGTTTGTGAAGGTGGGCAGCCGATGCAGTGATATGCTTATCCTCTGTCATTCTCTCGGTGTATTCGCCATTCCTATTTCAAACGTGCTTGCTTACTAAAATGAAGTGAAATGCCTTGAAAATTGAGCATGCTGTTAAACTCATTTGTTTTCTTAATTACCTGCCGTGCACAAAGCTCCTGTTTGACTCACTGTTGAGGCTCTGCCTGGTGAGTCTTTTGTTTTGGCTTTTGTTGCTACGATTTCATGTTTTATTACCAGTATCACTGTTTCATACGGCTTGACGTGCGTATTTATGTGTGAAATCTGTTTCCTTGTCAACGCCATTAGTCACACATAGAGTGCCAATATGTGCATGTTTGATGTAACCTTTGCGTATTTTATTGGGAACGGTTGACACAATGAGTTAGTGGCACAAACACTGAGCAACTAATGGCATGTTTTATCAATTTGATCCGTATATTTACAATGTAGCTTCTCCAACTGGAGCCAACATTCCAAAGTTGCTGTGTTTGACCAACAAGAGGAGAAAGACGCGGTGCATAAGGTCAGAAAGGTCTGTCTGTCTCTGTCATCTGCCGCTCCTGTTATGCAATGTTTATATTGTGACCTGCTTACCCTTTGCCCCTTTATCCACATGACCAACAGCCAGATCATCTGGGTCAAATGCCAGTAAACTACGGCCTAGCTGAATGATGTTACCCTATCATGTTCATTTTAATAGGGATCAAAAGTCAGGCTACCTTCATACGTCTGTCTGAATATGTATTATGCCAGTGAATCCTATCGTAAGTGAGTCCCCCAGTGGTACATATCCATTAGGCTCATTGTTAAGATGTGAATTGCTTTGAAAATTAGCCCTGATTATCATGCATAACTGCAATTTTATCCTTGAATTCCCCTTTCTCCTCAAGTCAGCAAGTGTTCATTTTTTCTGAATGATGTCACAAATATAAACAAAATGTGAAAATGGCTGGGCAAGATGCTGCCAGCCAAATCACAGTTATTAATATCAATTTATTCCCAACCACTTGTCTTTCCTACAGTTTCTGCATAATCAAGCTGTCATCAGGCAGAAATATAGAGAAAGGGAGGAAGGGGGTAGAGGGTAGAAAGGAAAAGGGAAATAAACATAGTTGAAACCTCAGAGAAAATCTATTTCTCTTCAAATTGCTCTGCGCAGGAACTGAGTGCGACACCACATGGAGTCTGTCAGGAGTTCGGAAAGTATTTGTGCTGTGCTGTGCATGTGCGTGCGTGCGTGCGTGTTTGTGTGTGCGTGCGTGTGTGGGTAGATGTATTGATAAGAGACACATCATTGGATGGATAGTTGGTTTCATATATTATATATTAAGAAAAGCCTTGGTTTCAGCTGAGAGCATTTAAGTGTCCCGGCTGTCAGATATCACAGTTGTGTATTGCGTTTTCTTAATAAGTCTTATTATCTCTGATTATCTAAAGCACTAACTGAGAAGGATCAGTGTGTTAATTGATTGAAGAGTCGTTAATTTACATGATAATGTGGTGGAAAAAAAACACAACCCCATATGACAGATGATGGATGATGATAGGCATCCTAATTGCCGTGTAATTAATGAAAGCTGAAACATTTTGTGGATGTTGTAGTTAGATTTGAAATTCTATTTCTTTTCCAATGACTAAACTGAAACATTTAGGTAGTGGTCATTTGAGTATTATAAAACATTGTCAAGTGTTTGTCCAGGTGCCATTAAATACTTAATTTTAACTATAATTATGGTCTCTTTGTTGAAGCTACCTATTTCTAATAATTGATTAAGATTGCACAACGTACATAATATTTTGATAAGCAAAAGCTCTCTCTTAAACCCGTTTAACACCTGGAATCTATTGCTCGTGTAGCGTCTCAGTGTGTTATGGTTCCAATATTCTTATGGAAACAAACTGCCGTTCCCAACTAACCTTGGGCTGGAAAGGGCCTGAGGAGGGAGAGGCGGTCACAGATAGGAGTATTAATCACAAGACAACCTCACCAATACTTCCGAGTCCCATCACCTCCCACACACACACACACACACACACACACACACACACACACACACACACACACACACACACACACACACACAGGAGGCAGCAGCCACATACGTACAACTCCCTGCAAGACAGAACCAATCATTCTCAGCTCAGCAATGAGATCCCTGATGAGCAGCATCAATAGTAATCATAGAATTTGCCATGATGGTGATGGATTTGTATGCCTTTTTGCCCTCATTACAGGCCAGACTGATAGCTTAGCTAAGCTTATTTTTACTTAACTAAGCTGTTTACTGGTAGTTTATTCTAATCGAGAGAAGACCAGGAAATATCATTGACTTTGTCTGATAGAAAATATATTCAGATTTTTTTATGGGAAAAATGTTGCAATATTTTATCGACAGAATATTGAGACTTAATGATATTGGTATCAGATTATAGGCTATACAATGTCATCCACTGATCTTCTGTAAAATAGGAGATATGGAAGCTTAGAAACATAGACTTTATCAAATGATTGTGCTTTAAAGAACATGACCTCAGCCGATTCTGTCTCTGTAAATGACTCAAAAAGATGTTTGCTGTACATCACATAAACTTGGCTTTTTGTTTACAGTTCTATATTCTATTTGTTATATATGCTGTGTGGATGTTACTTTTTATACTTGGTAATTTCCCCTCAGCTACAAATAACAAGTTGAGTTCATTTGAACTGAGTAGGTTGTTTCACTGTCAACAGGCCACTTCTTCGATCCAAAATTGCTGTGAAACTCGACTGGCAGAAATATCTCATTTCAGCCCTCCTACAGTGTAAATGTTGGGCTGAAATTATAGCGTAGCAGCAGTTTGCCTGGAGCCAAAGCATAACATATCTTCTTTAAAATCTCTTCATTTGCCATTCATATAGGGTATTGTCAAACAAGCGTTGCCATAGGATGGATGCTGTGGCATTCTTTCTCACCACGATACCACCCGAACAGTTTAAGGTTAATTTCATTCCTTACTGACATAGTGAAATTATTTTTATTTTCATATTGATGAGTAAATCTTTCACACCAACATGTTGAGTAGTCAGAAAAGAACAGTCTTTTTCTTCCCTTTTAAAGGATGCTCGTCATATTTATCATAATGAAATAGCTAAAAGTGTTAGATTAGAAACTTATTTTTAATTGATTGTGTCTTAATCCTGAGAATATTACATGATGTGGTTGTGGCGATGCGGAAAACAGGTTCATGAGCACATGAGAGGAGATGAGATGAGATGAGAACCCAAGTTCAAGCAGACCTTCACCAAGTCATATATGTATGTATGTATTTATGTATGTATGTATGTGTGTATGTGTGTGCGTATATATGTGTATGTATATGTATGTATATATGTGTGTGTGTGTGTGTGTGTGTAGTATATATGTAGTATATATATGTATGTGTAGTAGATATGTAGTATAATTGTGTTGAACTAAACTGTTGGGATGCATGTGGTTGTATATGTACTCCCCATCGGACGGTGTCATATATTAGTGGAAGACGCAAACAACAGCATTCAGGTGTGAGTGTTATTGTAAAATTCATTTAATTCCATTTTTATTCCCCATGTGTGTCTCCACTTATGGATTTCTGAAGAACATTATATATGTTATATCTAGCTGAAACCCACAGGCGCATGGTGTGTAGTGTTTTTGGTCTCCCTCCCCCTATATTTACTTCATAGTCAGTTCATCTCACTCTAAATGGCGAGGTCATGCATACAGTATATGTGCACACTAACATGCTCTATTTGTCATCTTTCCCAAATAAAGGTTGAAATACACACACATGCAAATTGTCTTGGCAAGTTCTTTCAGAGTTTTTGTTCTTTATGTCCTTGTCTCACAATTGGAAACATGTATAATACCAAATGTATATTACGATAAACATACAAACCTAGGAATTGAACCTCAAACCTAATGAGGTTTTGTGTGTGTGTGTGTGTGTGTGTGTGTGTGTGTGTGTGTGTGTGTGTGTGTGTGTGTGTGTGTGTGTGTGTGTGTGTGTGTGTGTGTGTGCGCGCGCTTTCCTGGACTATTCATTTTTCCTTGCAAAGTTTGAGCCTTTTCTAAAAGTGCATATTCAGGAGCAAAGTATTGAGCTACAACTGTTATTATTTATTTCTAATGGCAGAAAGATAAAAGAATAAATGCATGAAATGGCCAAATGAAAAAAAAAGTGACTTATGAAATTGACAGAGAAAAGCTTAAAAGAAAAAAAAAAGACAGTTCGAAGGAGAGAGAGATGGGGGGGTTATTAGGCTGGTTGTTATAGACTGTCTTGCTGTTGTTTCCAAGGGAACAGCTATGCGGTGTGTGGAGGTTGCTGTAACCTCTGAATTCTCAGGCATTACTTTTGGCTATGGGCTGAAATTGGCTGGGCTATAACAGGATAACATCTAATCTCTTCAATTAGATCCACCAGGGGGCTTCCCTGTGTGTGCGTGTGTGTGTGTGTGTCTATGTGCGCGCGTGTAAACGCCTGTAAATTAGGATGTTTGGATCAACTGTCTGTCCTTGTGTGTTACTGTATATAGATTCCACCAATTGCAAAGCGAAATACCAGCAAAGACAGTACATCACATGAATGTCTCTCTCTCTCTCTCTCTCTCTCTCTCTCTCTCTCTCTCTCTCTCTCTCTCTCTCTCTCTCTCTCTCTCTCTCTCTCTCTCTCTCTCTCTCTCTCTCTCTCTCTCTCTCTCTCTCTCTCTCTCTCTCTCTCTCTCTCTCTCTCTCTCTCTCTCTCTCTCTCTCTCTCTCTCTCCTCTGTGTCCAATATGTAAGCTTTTAATGTCCTTTTCTCACACTCTCCAAAAGCCACCTAAGTACACACTCAATACTCTTTCCTTTAGCATATATAATGTATAATTATCTATGCTCAGTACTCCTCAAAGTGCTGTACTTCAACCGATTCTCAGTTATACTCCCCACTCTCCATCTGTCCTCAAGGCAATTCTTCTCATCTCTTGCAAGGTATAATTCTCTCTCTCTCTCTCTCTCCCTCTCTCTCTCTCTCTCTCTCTCTCTCTCTCTCTCTCTCTCTCTCTCTCTCTGTCTCTCTATATTCAGGCAACACCTGCTTCTTATTCAACATTAGGCAAAGTACTTTTTACCACCGTATGACTATTACTACGTAAGAGGTTAAATGTAGAACTTAAATATCAAAGAATTGTAACTATGCAAGTTTGTATAAATAGCCTTGTATCTACTGTTGTATCTGACTGTTTAACATTAATTACATCATGAGCATGTTAATTATGAGGATCTTGTTTAACAGCTGCATCACAGTGATGATATCTATGAATGCTTGGGGCCAATATTTCACATGGCTAAAAAAAATTTCTAAAGGGGAATTAACCGTTTGAGGAGGAGGAGAATTACGTCATGACGTTTTATAAAGTGGATGCAGTGCTAATTGCATGACAGGCTGTTTCCTTAATTTACTAATTCCCTTGGAATAGAAGAGGGGAGCAAGAATAGATGCAACGCATTTGGCAATGCCGCTTGTCTCACCTCTTGACGACACTGTTAATATATGCTGAAAACACAGAATAGCACATTGGGCTGGCTGGAGAGAGGC
This sequence comes from Blennius ocellaris, assembly GCF_963422515.1. Lineage (NCBI taxonomy): Eukaryota > Metazoa > Chordata > Actinopteri > Blenniiformes > Blenniidae > Blennius > Blennius ocellaris. Next base: position 14,379,777 of record NC_137663.1, read on the forward strand.
TTGTGGTGTAGTGGTTCATGCTCTCATCTCACAGTAAGAATATCCCCAATTCAAGCTTTTCTGTGTAGTGTGTACTTGTCAATCAACGTTGGTTTTCTCCAGGTACTCCAGTTTCCTCCCACAGTCCAAAAACGTGCATTTTAAAGTGTGAATATGATTGTGTATGAGCGTGTGTTTTTTCTGAGATGGAGTGGTGACCTGTCCAAAGTGTTCCTTTTCCACGCCCAGAGTTTGCCAGGATTGACTTTAGGCCATCATGACACCAAAGTGGACAAAACTGTATAGAGGATGGATGGATGTTAGCAGGAAAAGTCAGAATCCAGCAAAAGTTAGAGGAGAAAAGTATAAAAAGAAAAAAAAGGACAGGTAGAATTGGGGAAATAGAGAAAGTAAAAAGAGAATATGTCCATTTTACAAGGGACAGCTCATTTCACACAGATTTTGCCTCGTAACAGCTACAGAGCAGTGTACCGAAACTTGGTTCAGCAAGTCAGAATGGATCTATAATCGCCTTCTTGTACTGAACATAAAAGTACTATTCATAATGTCACCCACAATTCACTTTCTTTTTGTAACCCAACAGCTCAGAGGGTACACTGCACATATGCAGCCCTCATTGCTTAACCATCTACTTTCGTTGCTCCTGCAGTTACTTTTCCTCTGCAAGACATTCAGCCTCCCTGTTCTTGTTGGGCAGAGATGGATAGTTTTAAGGTGTGTACAAGGTGTGACATTTCACTCGTCCTTTGGGTTTGTGTTTTCGCACATTGAAAAGTGTGTTCAGCTCAGTACGGCTCACGGTAATGGACAACAGTAGGCTGCCTTCACCTTTTTACCTGACCAGATGATTGCTGGGACTTTTCCTTGTATAGATAGCTGTGATTGTTGATTCTCTCATAGATAAATTCCTTCAGAGTGCCTCTTTGTAGCAAAGCAGGATTGGACTTTTATACTATATACGGTTTCAGGAAAATGTGAAAACTCTCAGGCAAGTGAGATAAATCAAATGTGCAACAACATTTATGAGGCCTCACACACGCATACACAGCACAGCACCACGTCTCTGAGCGGTCACCTTAAGGGTGAGATGATTTAATGTTTTTTTTTTTTTATATATGTATATTTATTTGATATAATCTGATCATTTTCTCCCACATTCCTCATAGCTATCTCAGGCTTTTGATTGTGATACATTCTGACATTCAGACGTCAGATAGTGAGACACACACGCAGGCACACACACACACACACACACACACACACACACACACACACAGAATGGTGCAGTGGTAAATGTACAATACACGTGGCATCACTGGCGTCACTGATAGTATTTTTAGAGAAGGACTCAGCTGAACAGAAAGGAAATACAATTTTCTAAAAAGTAAACGGTCCAATTCATTATTTAAAAATATTAAAAGAGAAATTCATTTCTATTAACAAGACGTCATTTAAGTAGATCAGTGACGCATGTCATCAGCATTGAAACATCCATGAAAGGCTGTTTTTGTAATACTCTCATCTCATTAGATGTCCCATTCCTTGTTTATTATTTATTTTTCTCCCCAGCAGAGTCCCTTTCCACCATCAAAAATATTTAATATTAATGCTACCTTGGTTCAAAAAACATCCTCCATTCGTGTCATTGGCCTTATGTCCTTTTCTTGTTAAATATACTTGCAAAGTATTCACTTTTGCTGTCCTTCAGACAAAACCAAATTACATCCATAAGACGGCGGCCTCATAAACACTGCAAGTTATCTTGTTGAAATGTGGGGCGTGGCCAGGTGATTTCCAAATGCTGCAATCTGAGTTAAGGCGACAAACACTCTTCTCTCCAGCCATTGCTTTTCAACGTGTCAAATATTTGACAAGTAAAAACATTAATGATGTAGTGGTTGCTATTGGTAGTAGTACTGGTGGCAATATTAGAAATTTTGATAATACTGTAATAGAATATTCTTCCAAAGGGTCGACATAGAATAAAGAATGGTTGTACTTAATATCTTAATAGATATGAATTGACTCTAATTGAAGTTACATCTAAGTCAATCTATGATAAAATGCAGTCACAACCTTGAAAACCTATGTAATTGAAATTGTGTAAAAAAAGTGTATTTGTCTTCACACGACATTGGTTTTTATGTAATTTTATGCAAAATGATCAAGAGGAGACTTCATTTTCAGACACATGGAGAAACTGATTAATAAATGATAGGTAGTAGTTGTGACTGTATAATAAAAAGGTAGTTTACATGAGGATATGATGTGTATCAACTCCACATGGAGTAGTTTTGAATGAAAGTCTACGTCAAGGCAATTATATACTCGATTATTACACAGAAAATAGTCCAATGACCAAAATTAAAAAAAAATAATTACATTGTCAATTAGCTTTCTATATACACTATGCTACTGATACCTTATGATGTCAGCATAGAGATTATTGGGTTTTTTTGTAGTCAGAAATAAAATAGATGTTAAATTGGAATGATTGCAAAAAGAAAAAGACATCTAAGCAGCTCGGCATTTGAAGAAATTTGTGGGCAGCTGTCAGAGATGGTTAAAGATGCTGTTATTAAAAAACAGCACAAGGAGGAAATCCTGGATAATTAGCAAACTAAAATCTCTTGCTGGAGAGATTTTTTTTAAGGAAATAAATGACCAGTATTACAGCATGACGGACTAAGCTGTCCACATTATCAACTCAAGCAGTCTATCTGGCAAAGTAGTCATTAGTTCTTTGAGCAATCTAAATCTTTTTTAAATGTGAAAGGAAACTTAATCAAGAATTATTTAGCCATCTGCATGTGCACTTGCTTTTCTCACAATCACAAAATTGCACAACCCTAAAGATAGCCTTATCTCGGAGAGAGAGACACGCATTGCATCACTGTTCTACTGTTTAATTGAAGTGTATGGTGAGGGCAAACAAGGAACAAAAATGTGAGCTGTCACTCACCTCTCAGCTCGGTTACCATAACAATTGTCTTCTCCCCAATCACACGCCATAATGAATCGTCCTCACTGTTATTACATTTAAAGAGGTTTTTTTTTGCTTTTCACATGCTGCTTCAAAGAAAAAAAGCTTTTATGAATCATTTTGCGACTGTTGACTTTTTCTTCCCCCCTTGGAATTGTCCCTCATTCCTGTAAAGCTGTGCGACCTTTAAGTGTGGACTAATCTCAGTTTGCCCGTCTGACTGCTGGGCCTTAATCCACTGACTCTCTTTATTCTTCATTCAATCTCTTTATTCAACACTTGGAGACCCACAGTAATCTTTATCCAACAAATGTTATATACCGTAGCCTCTCTTTTACTCTTCCCCACTTCCTGTCAGGAGATTCAAGCACACATGCAAACATCGATCCCTCTATTCCTTCTTTTTTCTCCAACATGTCATTCTTCTACTCATCATTTTAATGGAAATCAACACAGCAATATAACATGTATGACATATAGGAGCAACACAAAGCAGGAGCTCAAGGTCATTTCGAGGCTTTATTATTTTATTGCTTTAGTAAAAGTGATAAAAGCAGTGTGGGAGCATAAGATGACTTCAAATGAAGAATCTCAGCACACACACACACACACACACACACACACACACACACACACACACACACACACACACACACACACACACACACACACACACACACACACACACATATCACCTAAAGTCTTAGTGTATGTTTCTTCATTAGCACATGCACCTGTGGGGCTGTGAAAAAGTCAAAAGAATTCAAATAAATTCAACTGTGTATTCACATGTTTGCAGCGATAAACATGAGAGTTTTTGCATCAGCACGCTGCAGCATGTGGATATGCACACGTTGGGAGAGCTACGACGAGGTCAGGAGTGCTGTTGGCTCAGCGGGTCTGTTGCATCGGTTCTGTAGAACAAATAGCTTGTGTGCGTGCTTGTGTGTGTGCGTGTGCGTGTGTGTGTATAGCAGGTGGGTGCACAGAGTCTCATGTGAGTGTTGGGCTGTGAAACAGCTGTCTCAGACAATGACTCTGACGAAGATGGATGAGATGGCTACACAAGGCGTTGTCCACCGGCCAGAATACACGCTGCCCCAAAGCAAGCATACACCAAGTGCGCACATGCACACACACACACACACACACACACACACAGATCCACTCTGCTGCGTTACATACAGCATTGATATGGGCGCTAAAAATGCTGTTTCTCTCGCATGGTAGCTCTGAAGCGCCACTGTGTAGCTATATTGCTGAACTGGCAGCAAGAAAGAATGGCTGTGCCGAGATTAGCTAAATCTGAAAATCCTAATGCCATGCTTGTCTCTGCCAGCTGACACAGGACCAGACTCTTACTGACATAAACACCGTGTGCTTAGTCAAACACACACACACACACACACACACACACACACACACACACACACACACACACACACACACACACACACACACACACACACACACACACACCAAGCTGGCCTTGCACGCTGTATTTTCTGACAGATAACGTATTCATTGGATTTTTCTTCTTTTCTTTGTCAACATGGTTCTAGCAAGCAGTTCTTTGTCAGACAGCCAGTTACAGACAGACAGACATAGATCATATAACTTTACTAGTGACATTCAAGTTAATGTCAAAATATTTCAGTTTTATTGTTGTTGGTTTTTGTTTGTTTAGTTTTTTTTGCAATGTCCATTTATCTTTTTAAAAGTGCAGTTATGAAATGCGGACGTGTGTCTGTCGTCACTATATCAACTTTACAGAGTTATTATTTTGATATTTTTGTAGCGGATGTTGGAAGAGAGGTAGGCAGGTAGACGGCTAAAATAAGTCAGAAACAGAGATGGAGAGAGCAAAAGTGAGAAAAAGGCCAGGCCTGCTCTTACACAGCCTCCCCAGCACACTCACTGCCACGCACATACAAACAGAGAGAAAGAGAGAAAGAGGGTGAAGCTGTCGCTTGTCAGTGCCAGTCACTTAGCCACAGAGGCGTGGACAGCCACCTTGTATGGAGTACTTTTTTATACAGAGAGGAGACAAGGACAGTGATGCACCTCAAAGGTGGGAAGGGGAAGAGAGACGGGAGGTTTGAAAGCAAAACACATGGGAACAGTCAAAAGAAACGGCATTAACAATCAAAATTTACTGGATAAGCATGACTAAATATCTTTACTGCTTTTAGAAAGAAGACAGCTATGAAAAGAGGCATTCATGAAACTGTGATGTTGGTCGCTCATTAATTTATCAACCCATATTCCAAGTTCAGCCGCATGTTGTTGAATTAGTTGATCAACTCCTCTGTGGATCTGGCTTTAGCATTTGCAACATCATAAATAAATGCACTGATTAACACCTCTCCTATACATTTTTTTTCAGATATAATTGAGTAAATCCCAATAGGAGTACACCATGTATCTTTTTTTTTAAACACTTGGAAGTGAGGTTTGAATTATTTTGACCTACAGAGGTTTATTAGTGATACTGGAGTTTTTCTTGCAAACATATTATCAAACACATAAATACACTTTTCTTCTAATCTGGAACTTCATCTGTGGATGATCAGTAACTGATCTGATCTGAAGTTCTTCATTAGGCGTTTTAAGAGGAATATTCTGGGAGGAACATTCTCTGAGTTTAAACTGTTTTGTATCAACCAAAGATTTTGAGCCAGGTAGGATTCTTCTTCCGAAACTGCTTCTACCAGTAAGGTGGATTACGCTACTTTTTTTTCTTCTTCTGGTGGATAACAGGAATGATGCAGCAACTCTCTGTCACCTTAAGAAGTGAGGGGATATTACATGCTTTGGCAGGCTTTGGGTAGTTCGTGAGCATGCTCACATCAGTAGATGTCTGTGCAACAAAATACACAGATATCCTTGACGTAATGTTGAAACTGCCTTCTGTTTTGAATATTTTAATCTGAAACACTTGCGTATTGTACTTTTAAACATAAAAACGAAAATCCTTTCTGTGTGTTCTGCCATATTGTGTGTAGTGTTGTTTTAGTTTCCACTGCCTGTGAACCTGTTAGATCCCTTGTATTGTTGCCATCCTACTCTCCTACATTCACCAGCTGATGTGAGGCGAGGCTGCCTTGTGGTGCCTGCTGTCTATTTACTCCCATTCAGGGGATTCACTTGAGAGGCCACGGCTCAAATAAATTCACTCAACAGCCACTGCTCAGTGGGGACCTTTCTCTCTCTCATTCTTTCTGTCTCACTCTCTCCTTCTTTTAACCACTTGCCTGTTCGTTCTCTCTCTACCTCTATCTCCACTCCAACTCCATTCTTTCTCTCTGTCTTTTCCTGTCTTGGTTCATTTCTGTTTCTTCCCCTGTCTCAATGACTTAGTGTCGACCTGTGCATGGCTGCATGGCCTTTTCTGGTTTTCTCCCTCAAACTGATGAGTAACACTGTGGCTTAACACCATAGCAATCACTCTCTGCATGGGGAAACCATGCATGGTGTTGAAAGACTGAAAATGTGGCCTTCTGCATTGGTTTAGCAAGTACTTGTGTCATTTGCCGACTTGGTTGTTCCTCCATGGCAGGAAGCAGTGGATATTCATGGCAGGGCTGCACATGTTTGTTAAAAATACAGAAAGGTAAACCAATTGCTGGATCCACGCTTTTCCCTTCAAATTGTCTGACCATTGATTATTCACTACATTTTCTAAAGTGGGATGTATTCCTGTGGTGATGTACGCAGGGTTTATTTTTTCTCAAAAAGGCACATGAGTACACACACACACACACACACACACACACACACACACACACACACACACACACACACACACACACACACACACACACACACACACACACACACACACACACACACACACATACTTTGTGCACATCAGCTCACAAATGTACACACACGTGTACACACAGACACCTAATCTTGTGTTTCTCCTTTCCAGAAGGAGCATGAATAAAACAGGAGTGCAGGGACTCAGTGAAAAGCAGTGAGAGACGTGGGGTGTACTGGCAGATCTCTGCTGCAGTGGCAGTGTATTCGTGCCACAATCTCCGTGTCTGGACTTACAGGATTAGCTCTCCCTTGGACGCTGTCTGCTCCAAAAAGGCACGCTCTTTTTGCGAACCTATCTGTATAAACATGTGTACACACACACACACACACACACACACACACACACACACACACACACACACACACACACACACACACACACACACACACACACACACACACACACACACACACACACACACACACACACACACACACACACACACACACATTTTTAGACACCTATGTGCATGTCTATCTTCTACTCGTTGCACTATTTCGCAACCTTGCAAACTACATGAAACAGTCCCAAACATCAATAGTTCCTTTTTAAATGTTTTGATCCAATGAAAAGAAAACCCTTACTACTAGTGTCATGGTTAAATATTACTGTATTGCATGCGTGCGTGTGCGCATGTTTGTCTATCGTCTTGCTCTCTTAGCTGGTTTCCAAATCAATACTTCAAAATCTCCAGGGATTCTTTGGCCTGGTAGTGAAGCAGTTATGAATTCTGAAGACTCAGCTGACTGAACCTCTGACCCTGAAAAACGCCCACTGAAAAGAAATGAATACTGCCACTGTGTTATTTCAGTCTCTGTAAACAAATGGAATGTGGAACGTGAAAAAATGCAATGCCTCTCAGTGCTTTTAATATTTGATTCTCCTGAACGACCTCAATTCTCTGAAGGTCTAAAAGAAGAGTCTCATTCCAAAATGAGGTATTCAGTATTTGGTAAGAATTGTGACTTGTACTCTGAAAGCTTGAGTGATGACAAAAAATATACTCAGAGACTGTTCAAAAAGATATTACTTGGCAGAGGTCCTGGGCTAAAGACAAATTATAGGTAGATTTTCTTGTTTAGTCACTCGTCTGAATTATTGAAAATAAAAATGGAGTGGGCGATGTGGCTTTGAGTATCATCACAATATTTCTGGGTATTTTTGCAATAACAGTATTTTTGAATATATGGCTTCAGAGTGTGCAAAACAATGTATGTCCTTATATGATTTACAGTGTCATGTCGGGGCTGATTTTGGTCAAAATTGGATGTAGCCTGAATGCCGAAAATAATCGCAGGGGCTGCTGTGTCTACACTGTGTTTGTGTGTGTGTGTGTGTGTGTGTGTGTGTGTGTGTGTGTGTGTGTGTGTATGTTTGAGCTACGACAGCTCGAATAGTCCAAGAAGTTAATGAATGCGCAGCTATCCACAGCGCACAAGAGTATTGATGTGTGTCAGTAAAAGCCTCATAAAGAGGTGCTTTAATAGCACTGTATAACCATCCACACAAAGGCCAAAAATGTTGGGATCTTTTACATCATCATGATTGTGACACTTGTAAAGCGTTTAATGTACAATAAGTACATGGCTCATTTACAAACGTTGCTTTTGAATCATGTATTCTGAATATATTACTTTATTCTAGAAATTAAACCACAATTTAAGGCATATCTTAGGCAGTGAGTCTATTTTTGTACGTGTAGTTGGTTGTGAGCCTTACTCACGTGGAGATGACCAATACTACGAACATGTCCTTGAAAGCATATTCAAAATTGCCAAAAAATCAAGGATGTCCAACACTCTGAACCATCCTTGACTCCTCTCCAAAATCACAACAACCCAAACTCTTCACTGTCCTTACAAACCTCTCAGATGGTGGTAAATGAGCTGCTTATGCTAAATGACACCAGAAGATGAGGTGAAACTCTCATCAAGGAATTTTTAAGTTCATTGAGTGATGAGAAAAACATTTTAAAAGGAAGGGAAAATCATCTTTTTGGACGTTTCAGTAAATGTGGTGCCGCAGAATAGCTGTCTTGAGCAATACCTAATCTTGTTGTATACTTGCAACGTCACCCTATGAACACATAACAATATGTTGTTAAAACATCAACAGATTAAGCGTTTTACTGTCATGGTGATATTGATTTTTATGACGGCACACTCTTGATATTGGTACATAGAACTGTTTCTCATAACCCCAATGATGGTGAATTTAAGCTCCATATAACAAAGTTTAACTCTCAGTGTTTCTTGTAGTGTGTGATTAATATATTTATCTTAAACGAGGCATCCTTTTGTATTTTGGAAGGATTTTTTTTTAAGCCAGCACATACTACTTTGAAAACATAAATATCTGGTTGTTACTATTTTAATTCAATATTGCACCAAGTTAGGGTATGTTATTATTTAAAAGCCAACACACATGGTTTAAACTGATTCATGTATGATTATATGTATCATCACTTGGCTGTTTGATATAACTTTGGATACATTTACTTTGACTGTCTTTGCCTTTTATGTCCTTTGATTGTACTGGAAATGTAACCGTTCACGCTGTACGCACACATGCACACAATATCTCTTTTCATTGGGTCTGCGTGCCGCTTGCCTGCCAGTTTCCCAGATAAGAGGAGCAGTGGGAAACCTATGAAAGCTTAATGTGCAGCTTCATATTTAAAAGGAAGTGCATTAGGGGTTTTGTGGCCCCATCAGTCCTCTCACAGAGTTTCTCTCCTGCTCGCAGCTCTGTTGAAAAAACAGTGACCCTCCCCTCCCAGCTCTCTCTATTCCTCTTCCAGCAATGGGATTCAGCCATTTAAAAAAATGTGCGTCCAGTTGTTAGTTCTCTCTTTAAGTATTCCAAATGTATTGCCACAAGTGTGCCACATTTGTGGCGATATGCTGCTGCTGTTGGTGAGCATAGTGGCATCCACATGGCTTTCCATCACAGTACACAGACCATTCTCTCATCTGGATTGAATCTTTCATATGGATTATTATATTTCAAATGTCATTGCTGCACACTCCTGATATGGTTTAACCATTCTTACCACTTTTCTGATTCTTCGCAGAAAAACATGTATTCTGTAATATCTTAAAACTGTCATAAGCTGTGTTGTATTCATTGTGAATGTAAAGAACAATTCAGTGATTTCGTAGTGGTAGCAGGCTATATCGGACAATAAGATCCAGTAAGATCCAAAGACAAATGATCCATGTATGGAATTATATGAGAAGGCTCTTCCAGTTTTATTTTGAGCCGCACTAAAACGTGATGTTTTCCTATGTTGTTTACACGGTTTGAGAACATTACTTTTTCATGTTTTGGGTTCACAATCACAAAGCACCATTACTGAGGTAAAAGATTCATGAATATGTTATATTCAGTAGTCACTAAATGTTTGAGCCTTTCATTTCCTGCAGTGAAAGCACATTGAGTTTACAGTATATCCTCCTAAACACCTCTTTAAATCTTCTCAACATATCTCTGTGTAAAGTGTACATTATCATTGCTTTATGCTCTCTTGGCACTGCTGAGTGTTGACCTCAGCAATTCAGTTTTTATACTGCACAGATTTAGATATTAACGGGGCAGTTTAGTGTCACTGATAAACAGTAAAATATCTTTCAAAGGACTTCAGTATGAGGGTTTGGGTCTGTTATTACAAACCATAAAATAGCTTCTGAATAAAGCTGTGAGGTCCAGATTACCTCCAGTTGTTCTTGGAGTGGATCACGCTGCAAGCAAAATTGCTGGCACGAGCTTGTACTTATGTGTTTTATACATGGTTTGAAGTCAGGTCTGTCTTCTCTTTGAATGCAGAGTTCAGAAAGTTCATCTATTGAGCGTCTCCGGTCTCCATGTGATATAAAAGCCGGCAGAGACGATACTTGGTTCAACGGAGTGAACTCGTATCAAAACATAAAAAGGAATGGCACTTTTTCAATATAGTGTACTGTGCACCAACTGGTACATCAGTGTCAGTAGACAGCTGCTAAATGCATGGTTCGTGTCAAGATTCAGTAGCTGCAACACCCATAGGTCCACATAGACAGCGTCAAGCATCATATCATACAAAATATTGTTTTGAAAGAAACATTCAGGAGACCACTTGCAGGTGAGAGGACCTGCCACGTCTCTTGTCAGCAAAAATTTATCCTGGCAGATTTCAGACAGTTTGGTTCATTTTAAAATCTGGAGGCCATGACATCATAGTGGAGGTCACCAGCAGAGGTCAATGCTGGAAAATGTTCCACCGCTCAGCGTAACTCATACCTGTCAACATTTTCAACTCCAAATCAGGTTCAGTGAACGTTTTTCTAGCACTCATGAGCACTTTTATAGTATGATTGTTATTATCCTGCAGTTTTGACTGTCAATGGGTTGTTTCACTTGATGGTGGACAAACCGCGGATAAAACACAACACAAATGAGAACGAACTTGGGTTAGATCATGCTAAGAAATGCTCACATCAAATTGTCAGGTTCTGAAATGGAAATTCATACACTGAAAATCGAATGGATCATAGGATGTTTATAGTTTACATTTAGATGTCTTTTTCCCCTCCATTTTACAGTAACTTGTGATTACATTTGAAAGTGACTTTTACGCCACTTTTTGTGTTATTCTGAGGAATTACATGGTGATTAAGACCAAGAATATTAATTCTGTCCCCTTCTCTCTCTTTTTCTGTCTCACATGCTCAGCATTAGTCTCACACTCATCACTTCACTCGTCCTGCATCATAGTCTCCCAATTACTCCGAGTCATTGTGGTTCAATGCAGAACAAAGGCTAATTTGAGGCATGTCACCAGCTAATTTGTGACATGTGGCTGGCTCTTTGAAATGATATCACACATAGACTGTTGACACAGCTCTCCACTTTGATCTCATTAGCTGCCTAGTTGCACGTTGGAGCTGGACTCTCTGTTCATCAGCTCTATAAAAGAGGTCCTTTATGAGGACAGAATGCAAAGTAACTGATCACTCTCTGAATTTGTATGCCAGTGATAAGTATCCTAATAATCCCCACATGTGGTCGTGACCGTTATTTATCTCAGAAACACAAAAGGAGGTCTTTAATTGAAGGCTGTTGTGTGCAAGATTCCTATACTTGTATTGTTTGTCAAATTTCTAAAGACCTTTATCATAATTTAATGGGAACTCTAACATTCCATTGCACTATAGAAAGCATTGTTACACTGTTTATTCATTAAGGAAATGCATTGTGAATCTCTGAAGTCAGTATTAGAATAATGAAACAGCTTTGGTATTTATACACCACTGCACCATTATTGCATGGATTTGCCAGTAAGCTTATACGCAAACATGCTGCTTTAGGCTAACATGAGCCAGATTTCTTGATGAATGGATCACTTGCCGATTATCCAGCAGATGTGAAAAACATTTATGGGACCGTCTGAAGTACTTTTCAAACTTTTCTAATCAGTACTAAGTGACAGAGTCGAGATGTTGCGGTTGATGCTTTGAGCGTTGGTGGCTTATAAATGTTTTTAGCCAGACGAGACAGGTTTTGTTCTTCGCTCTCATTCAGCTCAATAGGCTTCGCAATTAACTGGCGGAGTGTGTCTGAGCAGAGTAAGAGCACAGAGGCCTTGATGCTCAGACGTGACCATGAAAAGTATTTTCTTGTTGGGTTCTAAACACTGAAGGATGTCTGCTCGCATGTCTCGGCCAGGTGGCTCACCAGGTGTAGATGTGGGGGACGTTGCCTTGACTGACTCGTGATGGCGCTTTCGTTATCCATAATTTTATAATGCACGATGTATTAGGCGTGGACTCAAGAGCGTCTCTAAAACCTCAGTGAGTTTGAATATGCAAAACCAGGAATATATGTTTACTGATTAGTTTGTATATAGTTTATATATATTTCCCAGATCTGTCAGTGAACTTTGAGACAGAGAATTAGTGGGAGAAATACTTAAACAAAAAACAAAAAATGCTCCAAAATGTAGCAATAATATAGATCGAGTTCACATGATCCTGAAAAGCTGTGCACTCATACTATAGAGTCTATAGTATAGACTATATATGGTGCTGTGCTGAATGCTTCCATCTGTAGCCACACCTAATATTGTATATGCCCTTTTCACCCTCGCCCTTGTGCATTTCAATCTCTTCTGGAAAATAGTGATCAATTCCTTCTGTGGTTTTGTGACAAAGTATGATTTTTGTTGACTTGTTTTCTTATGCCTACATATTTGTTTGACACCTAGATTTATGTAATTTAAGTTTCATAATCTGGCACACAAGAGCAGATATCTGTTACTCTGCAGCCGTGGGAGCATAAATTGTCCACCTTGATGATGAACACTTATATGGTCAACTGTTTTCCTGATTTGAAAAAAAAAAAAAAAACATATTGCTGGTTGCTTATCCAAATAAGATAGAACATACTTGGTCAATATGCCAATATGGCTCAGGAAAGAAAGCCACGTTACGTGACTGTGTTCTAGTCCAGTTGGGAATTATTACTGTGGACTTTGCATGTTCTCCCCAGGTGTGTGGGCATTTGCATTAATGTGATTGTCTGTTTCTCTGTTAACCCTGTGATGGACAGGTGATCTGGTGATATGTACCCTGTTGTCACTGAAAATCAGCTCCAGCAACCCTGTGTGTGTGTGTGTGTGTGTGTGTGTGTGTGTGTGTGTGTGTGTGTGTGTGTGTGTGTGTGTGTGTGTGTGTGTGTGTGTGTGTGTGTGTGTGTGTGTGTGTGTGTGTGTGTGTGTGTGTGTGTGTGTGTGTGTGTGTGTGTGTGTGTGTGTGTGTGTGTGTGTGCGTGCGTGCGTGCGTGCGTGCGTGCGTGCGTGCGTGCGTGCGTGCGTGCGTGCGTGCGTGCGTGCGTGCGTGCGTGCGTGCGTGCGTGCGTGCGTGCACCATTAAAAAGGAAACCAGTTAATCAGAGTGAAAAGACCGGGGCATTTTTAGTTATTTACAGATTTATAGTAAAACGGTGTGTGATTAGTTTACATTGTTTTGCATATGTATTTGTTTTGGAGTATTTAGCACATCAGCCTCTACTGCCTTTCGGTTGGTATTTCTTGTGTTTCTGCCAATGTGGAGATAAATATAGTGATTTTGCACAGTGAAATAAAGTTTCCCTGCACTGTCTGAAAGGTGCCGTTTAGTGTAACCGGTTAATGACTGTCAACTTCGAGACACCACAACACAAAATGAACTGGTATTCCTTTACACATGATGTCTGCTTTAGAAATGTGAAAATAACTGATAAAATTGGTGTCATTGGAGCTGTCCGATTTCTGAGTTTGGGTATAATCTCCTGTGTAGCATCTCTGATACTATACTGTTGTTGGGATCTCACAAGACCACAGAAAGTTTGTTCATTTCTGATGAAAGACCATCTTCATTTGTCTCCGAGCATCTCGCAGCAAAGGGGTCCTTTTGCTACTGCAGAGCCATGCATGCATCCTCCCCCTATTTCTGCTCAAAGGAGACTGACTTCCCATGCTTTCTGCCAGTCACCCATTGGGTGAGGCTTCAGGGTTCGACACCTTTGAATTCCCCCTCCATCAAAAGCCTTGGGAAGATATTCTCCCTCAGTCTCCCCCCTGTGAACACCGGGGAGAAAGGACCTGCATCCCAGCAGCTCAGCTGTAGCCCAGCCCACTAACAGCTCACACCAGATGCAACCAAAGGTCTCAACTCCTCTTCTGACTGGACCACAAGGGTCAGAACTTCCCTGATCCAGAGACCAGCACCCAGTGTCTGATATCCCATCAACCAGGAAAACCATCACAGACCTGAGTGACCAGCTCCTCAGTCTGGACAAGGAAACAACCAGGAGGCTGCAAAGAAAGACTCTCCTGAATCGTCGACTTGGTCTTCTTCTTCTCAGCCTGCAAAGCAGCCAGCCACAGTTAGCAGGAGGTGCTAACTGCTACACGAGCCAGCAGCTTCTCTCCAGCTTGGACAACAACCAAACTCCTTCTTCATGGAATCACTTTGGAATACTTGCTTTTAATACTTGTTTTATTAATATGCATAAAGGTGAACGAAATGCCGACCACTTCTGTGTCAAGAACTCAAAAATCCTTCAAGCTTTATTGTTAATTCTGATAATAATTAATTTAACCATTAATTCAAATTCATAATTAACTGTTTAGTATATCTTATGAGACTGGTGTAACTGAATTGGCTATCATTTCCTGTTAAACAGATGGTGCTCCAAGGTATCTGATACAGATCAGATTAAAATTGCAATAACATAATTAATAACTATCTTAGATAATTATTTATCATTATCGATAGCCAAACGCAACAGATGGTACCCCTTGGGTGGTAAATGGTAACAACATAACATAAATGGTACCTAGTGATCCTTGTGAGGTAAGAAATCCCTACACTATTAGAATATGTGCAAGCTCTCTTGTTAAACTAATTGTGTGATGTTTCTTTACTCTGGCTCTTTTATTTGACTGCTGTGACTCTTGCTCATGCACATTGTACACAGAGAGCCCCTGACATCATAAAATTGGTGTCTTTTTTTCACCAGATATCCCAGCGACAACCCTTTGACCTATACTCTCAAGCCATTGCATTGTGCAGTGCCTCTCTGTTGTAAGGGAGTCACTCCAGGTGTCCCAGTCACAGTAAATAAAACATCCTCCCACCAGTGGTGAAATATTGAACAGATGAGGCACTGAGATGTTTGTCTGGTCTGAGGTAGGGGGCTCGAGGGCGAGAGGGCTTGTGGAGGCAGAAAATGGAGAGGAAAAAGCACCATGGTTCGGGTGAAACTGAGTGAAGATATGGGTGAAAGCACATCACCACAGAGAATTCAGTTGGAAGAAATGGTTCTAAAAGAGAAGAATGATGGGGAGAAAATGGAACTTGATAATGGACTGCAGGCACTGCTGCTCCATCTTCCTGTTCCCTTTCCACTTTTTGTCTTTCAAACTCAACTATTCGTACATAAACTGCACAAAACGGAGGTGGAAGCAGGTCACAGTGGCTTTTTACCATGTCATGTGTAATGGTTTCTTTTCTTTGTTTCTTCATTAAGCTCCTGTTGAGCCATCATCCAGAGACCCACAATATCTCAAGCTCATTGTCACATTTACGCCACTGTGTGCCGGCGAGGCCGCAGTCGTAACACTGGACAATGCAGATCTGTCTGTGTTTCTCATTGACACATGCAAACGAGGTGGGGAGGTGGTATTCATGCTAAAAACACTGTGATTCTTGCCTGTATGACATCCAAGAATGTGCTCTAATGGGGTGAATACAGATCATTTTAAAATGTAAGACTCTAAGAATTGAGGAAATAATTCATATTGTACCTAGTTGTTCATTTATCCCTTGATTTCTTTTAGATGACAATACTGGTGTCCTCTCACACCATTTTTTTTCTATTAACTTGGTCTAATATCTCTGTATAAATATGTAGACTTTAATTATAGGGCCTTTAATGCCTATTATGTCAGATAAGTCTTACACTTTTATTATTAAGTCATCTTAGTCTCATAATAGTTCACCTGAAAACCACAGCAGTGTATCACTGAGAGCAATAATATGTATATATTGGAGTTGAACCTTTTTTTTTTGTTTAATTGCAGTTTATCAGTGTATCACATTGTATCTTTTTACTGCTGTTGAAACCTTTTAAAGCAATGAAAGCTTGTCACCAATTTTAGCTTTCTGCATACTGTTATGCCATCAATGGCTGCAAAGAGTAGATTCATGTAAACACATGTGGAGTCAATTTTTGTTTATTTTATTTATTTATATTTTTTTTTTTTTGGGGGGGGGGGGTTACTGAAAGGAAAAAAGGGAAAATGTTGGGCCCCCTGCTATGTCTAAATATCTAAATATACTTATGTAGCTCCACAGATGCTAATTGTTACATTTCAGCTATGAAACACAAATAAAAAAACCTACTGCTTATACAAATTGTGAAACCAAATGCCTACATTCTTTTGATATACTTTTGCATGGCTAAAGCGTTTTTGACAGGGATTTCGCAACATAGTTTTTTTTTTCGGAAATATAACTCGGTACTCACTTAGTCCAAGT
The DNA here is from genome assembly GCF_963422515.1 of Blennius ocellaris. NCBI lineage: Eukaryota > Metazoa > Chordata > Actinopteri > Blenniiformes > Blenniidae > Blennius > Blennius ocellaris. The sequence goes on from NC_137663.1 coordinate 14,396,644, forward strand.
GACACAAAGACAAGCAGAATAGACTTGTCTGCATGTGGTCGTGCCTATAATGTGAACATCTGGGATTACAAGAAAGTGCTACTGAAAACGGTGTACCTGTTGAGATAAATACAGGTCATTCAATGGAAAAATCAACTTCACCATATGACTTCTCCCAGCCTGCAGTCAGATCTTTAAGAGATGTGAACTCTTTTATGCATGTGACACAAAGCACCTTATGAAGTGTCTTTAGTGATGAAAAGCCTGAACAAATAGTAAAATGCCATATGCTTGGGTTATAACCTTTACTGTACTATGAGTTAGATGCTTATTATCAATAAATGATTTGAAAATGACATCATCAAATGAGATAAAATGTTTTGAGTTATTTCTGAATAAAAGCAATATAATGCATCACCCAACAGAGAACATTATGACTTAGTGGTTAGCAGTCCATCAGATATCATGAAAACCTCTTCAAAGAAAGTGGTTAGATGTTGCCTTTTTTTATGTACTTGTTACAGTTTTTCTCAGACAAAGTTAGCGGAGCAGTCAGAAGTCAAATCTCACACCGCTTGACCCCTTCTCTGCCCCTGCTTTCCTCAAATATGGGCAGTCATTATTCATTCTAAATGTTATTTCTGCATACAAAACCTGCCAACTGTATTGTTCTTCTCAAACTTGATGATGGAAAGTTCTATCATGAACCCACTTTTGAATATTTCTGAAGTGAATTGTTCGGTCGCCAAGTACTGACTCCGAAAGTTACAGCGTGTGTTCTTTTCTTTCTGTAAATCTAGTTTGCTCTTTCATCTATAAAATAATGTCTTTTAGAATTGTAATTACATAAATCTATGGATGTGATTAAATACCTACTCGTATACCTGCAACTAATGTCAGCTCTGGCTGGAATAAGAGGTAATGATGCTACATTTGATGCTACCAAACAGAGGGACATGAATCAAAGGATTAATGGGCTTATTTAATCCATTAACAATTAGCAGTAGTTAACCAAGCCAGATCAAGAGATATAACCTGCGGGTAGAGCAAAAGGAAAAAAGTCAAAATTCAAAATACCTCTTGTCAACTTAACAGGAATGTATAGTACATAATTTGACTTACCCCGTTCTAAATGTAGAACGAAAAACTTTCAGTGAAATTGATTCTTCAGCCCGCCTCAGACAAATCACTGCCTCAAAGTCACTGCAAGTATGAACTAAAAAAAACAAAAAAACAACAGACAGGCCATCTGTACACCAAAGTCAAGTCCAAGAGTGAGAAAGTGCTTGTGAAATCTTTGTTAGTACCCTCTTTTGTTTGCTGATACAGCATTTGTGCAGATGAAGGAGAGCTATGTAAAGCTGCTGTCTTTATTGCAATGGCTGCAGACACACACTCTCTGAGCATTATGCGGTATCAGTAGCTGAATAGATAGATTAAAGCGGATATTACTATTGGAGATTAATTATTATTAAGGCCCATATGTTTTTGGCTCATAGTTGCTGATCATCATATAAACATTAAAAACATTTCAACTGGGGATTGGTCTCTATTAACAAAAAACTGAGGTGAAATTACTGGGGTTTTTTTTGCTGTTTCAGTGACTTGAAAAACTCAATGAATATCAGTGGACATTATATATACATTTGTATGTATCTGTGCATTAACAGGGCAATTTGAGCATATCTTGATTGATCATGGTGGTAATGGTAACCTGGTGATTTTCATTATTTCAATCCCTTTACTGTCATTTACTCTGTTTTACTCTTACCTCAAGAAGGCATTGAGCAATCTGGCAAATTATTTACTGTTGAGGTATAACGATGCCAGAAGAATCAGCCAAATTTTGGATTGTTGTTCTTGTGGCTGTGTGCAAGGAGATGGTGTCAAGCCAAATCAAACATGAGAGAAGAAAGAAATCAAATAAAAAGATGAATGCAGCCGTTAAAAACAGACATTTGTACAATTGGTAGTGGATCGACAACAATGCATTTTTAACATTTCTAATGTATACATACATTTAGAACAGCTATTAAAAGCAGAGTGAATAAATTAAATGTGTATTAGTCATTGTATCTTGTATGGATTCCGATACATTTTGTGCTCATATTGCATATTATAGTCTATACTGTATATATGTATCCAGGTATAAAACAGTCATATGCTTTGCTACCATGATCAAATCAATATTTAGAGATCATACAATATGGAAAGAGTGAAATTATAAAACAGAAGACTGACATTCCTAAAACCTTTACCTTCGACAAAGTTTAATAGACAAGTATCTTTAAAGGTCATTTTTGTGATGAACTTTTTTTTTTCCCAATGAGATTACAGCATCTCTGGGTAAATGATGTCGTGAGTGTGACGCTACTCTCTCATCAATGGGCAAATGCTTGATTCAAAGGTGGTTGCTCATTGCTTCTAGTGAAGTGATGATTTACCACTATGTTTTTGTAACAGAGCCTCCAGTGCTGCATGTTCTCATGTTCTCAAAGGAAGTACCAACAAACCAGGCTGGCTTGGTTAGGGCTGATCTCTTCAACTTCTGTTGCTATCTTGCTTTCTTTAAAATGCAGTCTACTTGTGCTCTGTTGCAGGACACAGGGCTGCTGTCTGACGGCTCTATAGCCCCTACTCGAAGTGGATGGTTAAGCTTGTACATGAATAAAACATCCACCCACTAATATTTCTGGTGCTGACTAGCAGAGAAGCAGATGTTGACTGGTTTAAGCAAGTAGTTGTGTGCCTCCTGAGTATGTATATGTATTTTGTTTTTTTGTTGTTGTTGATCATGGGTGTGACTCTATTACTGCATTGCTGATCTCACTTGCAGAACAGGTGAGCTTAAAAAAATAGTTTGTTGCAATATTACCTTCAGTTGCAACATTTCTTTTATTGTTTCACCTGCTAAACAGTGAGGTAGTGTTTGCCTCTGGTATATGCATCCTGTTTGTTACTTGCGATACGTTTTTCCTCCTGGCATAGACATTGGTGAAATTACTTGTGGAAAAATTAAAACAACACCCCAACAAACCGAAAAAATTGCATTGTCTACAATCCACGCGCAGATGCTCACACAAACACAGACCCAGTTAAGCATCTGGTGGCTATATTGTATTTGCCTTTTAAGTGACTAACAGCTGTCCCCTGGTTGATTTCTAATTAGAAAGCTATTGATTACACTCAATACCAAACTTCCACTTTAGGTCTGATGAGCAAACACAACAGATGTTTCAAAACATCAATATGGGAATCATTATTTAATGAATGCCATATTTTCACTTAATTTTAGGACCCCATTTCAAAACTTAAGTACCAACACATTCCTACATTAATGGGCTGCAGGCACCATGACCATTTGACAGCAATATAGACAGTTTAACTTTTCTTATGCAACTACATAGATAATAACATTTCTTAACCAAAACTCCACAAAGTCCATCTAATACCTTTCACCAACAGGTGCGTTTGTTTCTTTTACATAGGAGTTATGTCACCTCAAGTCTATTGTTACACCTTCTATCTATTTTAGTAGATATCTAACCATATCCAAATATCCATTAGGTCTACTCTAATGGATTATGCAGCATTTATGATAGACATAAGTAAAATAATATCTGTTTATTTCTAAAGCAGTGTGACAAACATTGAGGGACATTTAACAGCAATAAGTGGATTCACTGGCGTTCCTGCATGTTAATGTTGCTATACCCAAAGACATTGTGGTGGAGTTTGTGGTGGTTCCTCATTAGCCATAGGAGCGCATGTCTATATACCAGTGTAATGAATTAATTATTATTTTTCTTCTTTTTTTTTTTATTTAATCAGTAAGCTGGCATTAATAGTTTGATCATGATATTTAAAAATATTTCACTTTATCTCTTTGTTTCCAGCCACAGAGTGCTTGGCACTCTTGCCTCGTAGCAAAAACGTGTCCAGTTCAATGTAGGTTGGATTTTGTGGTCTTTCTAAGTGGCGTTTGCTTGTTTTCCCTGCTCATGCAGTAGTTTTCTCCAGTTAATAGTTTCCTTCCAGTTTAAAAAAAAACATGCTTTTAAGTCTTTTTAGTGACTCTAAATTGCCTGTGAGTCTGAATGTGAGCGAGTGACTCTGTTTACCCCGTGATGGCCTCTCGGGGTGGAACCTTGCCTTCACCCATGGTCTGCAGGGATTGACTCTAGGGCTTTGCGACCCTGAGTAGATTAAAGTGGTATAGAAAGTGAATAAATTTTTGTTTACCTTGACAAATTCTGTGTGCTTTCGGTCTCATAGTGGTTGTAGGCATTATTCTTATCCATCACATACTGGAGTTAGTGAGAAAGAGCATAGTGTATAAGCTCACTTTATTTGATGTATGTCATTTTTAATATGCTCAGCTTGGTTCTGAAAAATTATAATTGTTGAATTCAATCATATTTTTTTTGTTGTTGTTGCAAACAAAAGACCCGACAAGATGCATTTTACCCTCTAAAATATTTCTGTTTTACCAGATTGTTGGCTCAGAGTTTGTGAGTCCAAATTTAATGTCTTTTCCTTTCGTATTTTATTGACTCGCATTTACTAGGAAATTGTAGTCTGAGGTCAGGAAATACATGACGTAAGAGTCCACTTTTTGATGTTGACGCTGATTTATAAGCTTTGACAGCTGTTAAGCATGCTTCAGGTTCAAAGTCAGGAAAAGGGTGCTTCAGTCACGTCCCTGCCCCTCCAGTTCACCAAGCAGAGGGTCCCTAATGAGAACACTTTATTTCTCTTCTTCTGAAATATGTTGGGCAGATAGACTGTGTCTGTTCCGCCTCCCCACTGTGGAAGACACAGGGACATATGGCAGAACAAGTAAACACCGCCAGGAAAAGTTGTATTGAAAAGTTTTTTGTTTTTTTGTGCCCAATGGTCTTTCTAGCTTTTTTAGAAACATTATTATTTCATCAGTCCAGCCTTGTCGATAGATAATTTGCCCTCTTGCCAGCCAGCTGACCATGAAAACAGGTGTACTTGCCAGATGCATGTGTTACACAAAAGACACACATTCCCTAAATTATTTGACTAAATACCACATGACCTGTTATTGAATAATGCTGCTTCAAAAGCCACCTTCTGTGTTCCCGCTGTAACAAGGAACATTGTGATCCCATCACAAAACTGACTGTGACTGCTTTCAAAAGCCCTGTGAGACACAAGGATGTGAGACTACCCTTAAGTAGAACTATTTCTCTCCAGAGGAAATGGAGTTGAAGTACACTGCCAACAAGAATATTGATGACAGTCTTATGGGTAACCACTACAAAAAATTAATAAGAAGTTTTTACATTAAAACACATCCAGATGTATTTGTTACTTGGCTTTAAATCCGGTGAATCTGCTTATTGGGTGAAATTTCCAACTTCTTTCTCTCGTTTATTTTGGAATTGTGCTATTTATAAATACATTCCCTCCCATGGATGTAGATTCATGTGTGTTTGTGCATGCACTGTGCCTCTGCGTGTGTGTGTATGTGGCATCACACTCAGCAGCCCCTCACTAAACCCTCTTATCCTTCCTCTGGGGGCACAGCTTAGTGTAAACAAAGGGAGAGAGAGCGAAGAAAGGAAGAGGCAGAGTGGATTATCATCCCTCTCCTCTTGAATCCGGGGGAGATCAGCGAGTCATTTACACAACATAATTCATTTAAGATGTATTATTCCCCAAAAACTAATGGACTTAAACACTACCACTGTTGCCAGCATATGACACACTGCAGTCAGCAAAAACAACCAATCAAGGCTGGGACGTCACTGGTGTGTGGCGCCCCAGCAAGTCGAAGCCATTTCTCCTCAGCGCCCTGGAATTGTGATGTGTGGTTTTCAGTTCCTTCTTCTCACTGTGCTTCAGTTCTGAACTTCACTTAATTTCACTCCAACGACTTCACAAGATTTCTATAACCTGTCATATATGGTACTTTTACACTCACCCGCAGCAGGGTGGCCTCTGTAAAGCCGGGTCCCCAAGTGAGCACAAACAGGTATATCCGTTGTTACCTTGGAGACAGATTCCTTGCACAGCCAGGACGCACACGTGCACACTAAATCACACGGATCTGAACACAGCATTAGTTTTTGACAAGATACCGAAAACCTTTTTAAGCTTTCACAAATGGCATCAACAACGTTGGAGCATTGTTTTGCGGTTAGAAATGTGTTTTAATTTTGCAAAAAAAACAAAAACAAAACAAAATGCAATAAGATTAAAGTGTTGTGAACAATAATCCATACCCACCATTTCTTTTTTTCTTCTCTCTTTTTCTCTTTCATTTCCTCTTCCCTGCTGGCCCGGCTGTTACCTGACCACTGTTGTTTCATCCACAGGTAAGCACACAATTTCCTGTACACTGATATCAGACTTGGTTCCTTTCTCCTTGAGCTCATCCATTTGTCCCACACTTGATCAAAGCATTTTTTTTTCCTGACAGGTATCTAGACATTAGCAGCGCTGCTTATATTACATTCAGTCCTCAGGAGGGAAAGTGGAAGGGAGAATTACATTTTCTTGCTGAATATAATATGAGGGAATTGGATTTTCACGGTAAAGTCCAACTTTTTGGTGAGTGTAGGGGCATTTCAATATAGATATGAGCCTCATCACTTCTCGTTTCATTCTATTCAGTCATCAAGTATATCAATTCTTGGAAGAGCTGAATTGTCCTCAAATTGTTCAGGTCAATCAATCTGCTTTCTTTTTTTAAAAGGATTCTTACAATAGTGAGAATCACTGGCAGAATATAGAATAGATGTCACTGGTCCTCTCCCTCGATAGCTAACTTCTTCTATTCAGTGGAAAAGTTCCTTCAGTTGTCATTGATCTGTTATTTCCTCTCAACTTTCATCCCTGAAGTGCATTACTAAAAGTTGCAATAGTCACATTCAGCATACACATCATCTCACTGTAGAAACACAATAATGAGCGAACAAACATTGACATTGTCTGTTGACCCTTTTATGAAAAAACCAAATGAGGACCAAGGTAACTGGTTTTGTACTTCTTACACTACAGTGCATTGTGTACGTTGAAAAGTTTATCTGCTAACTTAAGTGGCTGCCTGGTGGCGCAGTGGTTAGCGCTCTCACCTCACAGGAACAAATCCAGGGCCTTTTTGTGTGGAGTTTGCATGTTCTCCCTTATGTGTGTGGGTCCAAAAAACAAGCACTGGAGGTCCATGAGCAAGACCCTCGTGCCCCCCCAGCTCTCCAGGACACACTTGTAAAAGAGATTATTAATCTCAATGTGGTTCCCCCTAAACACATTTTTAAAAATTACAAAGAAAATGCCCCTAGCCCTTTTAGTCCAGGGTATCTCTTCAATCCCCTATATTTATAATGAACAATGCATAACTGATACATTTTCAAAACATACACAAAAACTTGTATCTGGATGAAAACAGCATGAATGTGGTTAAATGTGGTGCATTTATATTTCCACATATTTCATTAATCCCCTTGGGGAAATGAATTAATTTGCATTCAACCCATCCTATTCCTGGTAAATTGCAGTGGTCTGCAGTGCAGGGAGCTGCTGGGGTGTCAGGGGCATGTTCAGGACGCTTCAGTTTTAACCTGTCGGCAAACCTGCAAATGCAGGATAGCATTCTCTAACCTCTTGGCCATGACTGCCCTTTAATCTTCCATGAAGAAGTATCTTGGGTTGCCACCATCCTCTTTTGTGATTGAGATGAACTAACAAAGCCAAATGTGGCAACGACAATCTACTCTTTTGTTACATACAGAGGAGGATCAATGCATTTTTTTTCTAATAACAACCACACTATTAACTAACAATAAACATATATTCTGTGCTATATTTTTCATATTTAAGCTGTTTAGGCAGCTATCATGATGCTGCTATGTTGCACAAGCAAAAAGAAGAAGCAAGTGAAAGCTAATCACTGTTAAATGTTTCTGATGGCTCTGAAGCCCCAAATGCATGAGCATGCTCAGAGTGTTAAGCACAAGCAATTAAAACTATGGACCTCTAAGCAAAAAGTGCCATTCATTCTAATGCCGCGTCTCTAAGGAAAAGCAACAACCCGAGCATCTGTTTAACAGTGGCATCTTAAAAGAGACGCACTCTGCAGAGACGAGGCCTTAGTTAGTTTAGAGCTAAAGGTTAGTGGGAAGCTTTCAGGGGTCAAGCCATTGATGGTGGCTGTAGTAAATATCTCTAATGGCCAATAATAAACACCGAACATATAAGGTCCTTGCTATTGTCAGCAGAAAGCTTAGCACTACATCATTCTAATGGCATCCCAAATGGACAATGTCTGCCAGTGTCTCGAACCACCCAAGGAAAGCACAGCCACCATCCTTTTATCTCTTTAACTACCCAAGGTGTGGAGAAATACAGCTTGTGGTACTTCATAAGATCTTACCATCCACCACTATAAAATTCTGGCCAATGAAAAGATCTAATATTAGCCCTTCGCTGCTAGTGTAACTGGCTTACTTTAGTAGTGGATTGAACCAGTGTGTGAAGCAGTAAATCTCTACTCTGCCCCTGAGCCATTATCCATTTGCACTCACCTCTCTATTATAGGCATGCATATGAGTCATCATATACTGTATGCATGAGTCTACATAGCTTTAGGTTGGCAATATGTGAATCATTACATATATATCAATTTATGCAAATGACTATTATAATAGTAATTAAATGAAATGTGCATACATGCAGAAATGTTAATAAAAGAAACAATGTTCACATAGTAGCAGTTACAGTAGCATATTTTCATCCTGCAGAAAAACAGGCCCACAGCCTTTAATGTAAGTGCCCCCTATCCACTCATATTATAGTATGTATTACACTCACATAGACTAAAAAAAAACCCTGTGAACAGATGGCCGAATTTACTTGACTTCTCAGTATCCCATGGAGGATCCTGAATGTCTACTGTAGTAGTCAGCTGAAAGAGAATCCCTTTGCCCCACGAGAGATGTTTAAGCTTAAAAGTGCTCCTGTAGGGCAATTCTGCAGCCGCTTCAAAAGCCTGTCCTATCAATGTATGTGCGTGCGTGGGTGTGTGTGTATGCGTGCGTGCGTGCATGCATAAATGCAACATGACAACTTTCTGAAGTAGCGCAACACCCTCTTATTGTTAAATTTTTTTTCCAGTATAATGAATAGCCTTATTATTTTTGTTGAGAGAGATAAATGTAGTTTTTTTCCTTCTGTGACAGCAAGTCACTGTTTGTAGCTTGAAGTGATTGATAGCTTTATAGAACAGTGACAAAACATTAATAAGTAAAACAAAAAAAATATGTGAATGTGCCATGAGTTGTGTTGGTGAATGTGTTAAATATTTGTGCTCAAGCTTAAAAACACATGAACAGATGGTGAATTGCAGGGTCAGAGTGAATCTGTTTGAATAAGAGGCCGTTTTTATCATGGCAAGAAACAAAAATGGAACTAGTCTCCAGTAATGGATAATGACTTAAAATATATATTTTAAGGGAAGTACACTCTGCCAGGAGTGAAAGCATTTTTCAGACCAGGTTAATTGAGTTAAAGTCCTCCTTAAAAAAACTAAAAAACTGCATTAGTCTATTGGATTATTCTGCATAGAAACAAATGAAAGACATGTATTTGAATTGATCAAAGCCATTTCATTTTACATTGTGACATTTAACAAATTGAGTTTGTTTCATGTTTCACTGTATTGACATTGTCACCCCATAGCATACTGAATGTACAGTATATATCATGATTAGAACAGAGTCGATGCTGTTTAGTTCATCCTCTAACCATTGAATGCCAGGAATGGGTCCCTCATTACCCATCAGCCCATTTGCCAGCTGCCTCATCATTACCCGTCTCCCCTGCCGGCCCCTGTCACTCAAAATGCCCGGGAAAATGCTGGAAAGTCAATTAATGTGTGCTGTATTCAAACATGTTGATTTGCCTGCCTACTTGCCTGTGTGTGTGTGTGTGTGTGTGTGTGTGTGTGTGTGTGTGTGTGTGTGTGTGTGTGTGTGTGTGTGTGTGTGTGTGTGTGTGTGTGTGTGTGTGTGTGTGTGTGTGTGTGTGTGTGTGTGCGTGTGCGTGTGCAACAGAAAAGGCATTTAGGTTAAGAGTACATAGTGCCCCAGTGGATTCTGTACACAGGTGAATGTCTTCAATTCTTTGAGCTCTTTTCTGTCCATGTTGGTTCTTAAATTATGACCAGTGCAAAGTGCTGGATGTTTCATGCAAGGAAAATATATTCAAGAACACTTGCTTTTTATTTTTTTGTAGAGAATACAGTGCTGTGAAGGTTTGTGTAAGCAGAGTTGTCCTTTTAGTTATTCACATGACTTGTCTCTTATCTGCTAACCAACACAACCAGACGTAGAATTTGAATAAGTCTGGAATGACTTAGCAAAAAAGCTTGCACATTTTAATTCACTAGTATTGAACAATCAGTGTCAAATACTATTTAGCATTATAGTAACCATGTATTTTCATTGAATTGCATGTGATTTCAACTACATGTACAGCCTTTTCGGCTTTAGAAGTTGTTTGTGGTTCCTATACTCATTATTTGAAGTCTGTCAAGTGCTCCTGTGCTGCCTACTGTTGCAGAATTGCAGCATTTCAAATTTGAACAACTAAAACTGATTTAGCATAAAGTTTATGCATCTATTTGATGGCTACTTGGTTTTGTTTATGCTGGATTGTAACAATTGTAATCTCATTGCATCCGCATGCAAAATAATGCTTCGCTGCTCACTTGACTGTAAGATTCAGTTGGGGTTTTATTTGTTCAAAGCAAAAGTTTCAGTTTAGCTTTACTGTGTGGCTAAAATGTAAATAGTTCTTCATTTCTTTTTGTCTGAACTACTCCAGAGGCACACATGAATGGCAAAATACCAACAACAACAGTACAGTTCATTTAAGTTAGAGATATTTCGTAACCAGATGTTTTTTTTTTTTGCCAATTGGCTCCATTCGTAAGTAGCCGGTGTACCAATTTCAAATTCAGTGGGAGGTGTAGCTTGAATTTCTCTCGTCTAATGTGTTGGGCTTGGATGAAACGTGTGTGGGTAGTTGAGTGTTTACATCATCTGAAAATGTCAAAACGGATGATACTGAAGTAGAAGCAAATGAGCAGATGATAAGAAGTGTAGGGGGTGAGAAAGGAGGAAGGGAATAGAAAAAGAGAAAGTTTTCTCAATGCCAGATGGAGGAGCAGTTGGCACCTCTCTCATTACTGTGGGGATGGATTTTCCTCCATTGCAACAACACATGCACTCATACAATCACACAAACACACGCATGCAGAGCTACCTCCTGTCACTCCACACCACCTGCCCAGCACCTGGTCATCAAAGACCAAGGAGGCCTCTCGTCTTGAGTGGAGGGGGAAGGAATCTGAGCCATGGAGAAGAAGTGGAAGGTCATCAGAGCCATATGCTTTCACCTTTGGTCGCTGTTGACTGTATGGATGAATAAGTCTCCTCCTTTGTGATCCATTAATTTACCCGAATCAGGTTCTTTCAACCCTTGCCATATCGGGTCGCCTTCCTTCTCTCTGTTGTGCTCGGCTAGCCGTGTATCTTCTGTCCCTCCCTCACAATCAAAACAAGCCAGGCCTGACGTGCCTCAGTTAAATTAAAAGTGACACAGATGGGTGGAGTTGCTTCCCACTTTGATGTGAGCAGTGCGACAGAAGGACAGACACTGACCAACACATGTCAGACAAAACTGTTGGGCACCACCAAAGAAAGCTTTATGGTCCCATTGGGTATTAGCTGGGGGTGTTGGGGGGGGGGGGGGGGTCAAAGAGAGCAGAGCAAAGACATGTTCACTAAATCGGAGTGCGAAACACGGCTGCGTTTATTGAATTTACAGAGTTACAGATTCATTGGCGTGAACAAACGTGTGAGTGTGATTCAGGGCATCATTGTGTTGAAAGCTGCACACAAGTTTTGAATAAATAATATCTGCAAGTGCGAACTTCTGTCTCTTAGTCTGTCGCGCTGGATCTCTTCTCCTGCTGCAGCTGCAAGGTGACAGTCTGAGTCAGAGCTGAACAATGTGCTCCAATCAAAATGCACTCAGCCTCATTGTTTGGCAGACGTGTCACTCAAACAGGAGTAGACAGCCACGTTAAGTTGCTATGTATTCAGAAATTCCTCATGTACCACAACATAGCGAATATGATTATTGGTGCTTGAGCTGTGTGGCAGTTGCTTTGTCACCTTTCTCTACTTTTGCTGGGCGCGTCTCGGAGTGAGCATTGAATGAATGACACTCTGTCACTTGCATTCACCGTCTATCTGCAAGAAGTTGATTTGAATCTTGACAACATCAGCAAGAATCAATGGAGACAAACTGATATGGCATTACAATCCAAAACGGAAACTGATGAGGACCTTACAATGCCATGCCACTGACAAGGATGGTTCCATTGACATTCAATTGCAAGGTATTCTACTAAATGGCACTAGTGACTTGTGTTATTGTGCCCAGTTTCTGTATGCAGAGACGCCATGAGTACGAGGTTGTTGGAGAAAAAAGCATCAGGGGGTCTGAGGCAAAAAGGTCATTGGGTAGATGAGGTGATATTTCTCTGAAGCCAATAAATCAATGTAAAGAAGCCCCAGCGTGCCATACCTGTGGTTATGATAATGTTTAGAATGCATTGTCATTTATACTCATACGGATAATTGCACCCATGTTGTGAATTAATTTACACATAAAATTATTAACACTGAGATATTTCGCAAGCCTGATTTCCAGAGAGACAGCAGACAGTTTGTTAATGGAGCCAGCAAAATAAGCATATTGAAATTAGAATGGCTGTTTTGATTGTAATGTAATACAAGAGTCTAAAAATGCTCATTGCCTAATGGCATACTTACGGCTATTTTTAATGCTATAGACTTGAAGTATAATAGTTACTATGAGATATAATACCACCGCTTCATCTAAAGTGGGTGGAGGGTGAAGGAAAATCATTTTGCTATCACCCTAATGTCTTTGGATATAATAGCTTATTAGATTCCTGCTTTACAGCATGGGTACTGCCATACTTACACCAAACTGTCTCCAACCATCTCAGGTTATTCAGGCTTAAAAATCTAATGAGAACAATGACCTTGTGTTCCATTTGGGTGGCTGGATAGTCTGTCTATCTCTGTTACCGGCAATCCACCAACACTGCTTCTCTCTTTGACATCCATCGTTAAGAATTCCCTCCTTTCTTCCCTCGCTTTCTTCTCTATGTTTCCCCGTACATGTTTTGTCATCCTTTCAACTTGGTCTCTATCTCTCTTTGTCTCTCTTGCCCATCCACGTGGTGTTCTCCTCTGGGCTCAGCGCAGGCATCCTAAATACAATTACAGTCCACAGCTGAATGGAGAGGAAGGGTCCTCGGGGATCCCTGGAAACAGGAAATGGTCAGGAGGGTTGGACTGAGGAGGGAACGGCAAATCCCTAATTCAATTGGCTGAACCTTGGCAACAAGCCCCTGGCGGCTCTTACTGTGGAATCAGGGGAATCAAACAATGCGGCTCAAACCGCAAGAGAGATTTTCATCCACACTTGCAAATACACATGCACACATACACACACAAATTGGCACAAATGCATCTCATTTTCCCTTCCTCTATCGTTCGGTTTTCCCCTGTTCTTTCTATGCTGCTGCATCCTTTTCTATATACGTTTTACCGTGCATGATATTGGGTCCCAATTGGAAGTCTAACTTAAAGACTCAGAAAAAAGATTCAAGTCACCACCAGCTTACATGTTGGTCTAAAGGCCTGTTGTTGACTCTCCAGTTGTCTTAACTGGGAAGTCAATCAATAACTGCTCTATATGTCGGCATTGTTGACCTCCAGCCTGGGGTTTACAGGTTACACTTGATTGCTCAGAAACTGCACACTCATCGCACTCACACAAGTATACTGGGAAGGTTGTGTGTACTTGACGAAAATCAATATGTAACAACACAAAATGTTTTAATTCACACCATGGGTGTCCTTTGGCAACATAGAGAAAAGGCCGGCCAGCACACAGACACACATATAGGCATTAATAACTTAAGTCTTTGGGCACTGTATAATTAATTGTAAGGAAATTTTCCTTATGTCATACTGTTAATATTTTTAGCCTACTATGTGCATTTATCTCTGGTGTCAGTGCTATAACCTCAGAACACAGCTCTATAGATTAAGTCCATTGAATGTCAGACGATGAGGCCAGGATATTTAGCTGAAGCCTGGTATCTGTCACCTAGCCATAAAAATAACCAATTTTGTAAACTATATTTGTTGTCTCATATATGTTTTTTGAACTTGCTGTCCTTCCCCCATGTCTCACTCCCACTAAGCCTCCGCACTTGGATACTGTTGCTTCTGTGGCTCTAATGCTTGTGTGAATAGCAGTATTAGGGCCCATAACCTTACTGATAATTGGAACAAAGTGGGGGATCGATGCAGAGGCCACGCACATACATAACAACATAAACAATCACATTTCCCCACAAACACTCATGCTGGGTGCATTCACAGACACACAGTGGACCAGAGCCCTGGAATCGATACAACTCAGAGACAGGATTTTCCTCAACATTTACACACGCTTAGGACAATCTGGCTTGCAACATTTTGTGCAACAAATACAGAAACCAAAGAAACAACAGAACTATTTGCAGCAGTTTGCTGTTATTCTTTTTTTCGTTGCTTTTTACATTTGTTTTTGTTGCAAATTTGTACAGCCTGGTGTCAGCCACACTTCTCACATGCACGGGTTTTCTGCCGTACGTATATCAGAGTGACAATTCCTCCAACTAAATACTGAAAACTGTTGATGTATTTTCACAACTAAGATGCGCTGGACTGTTTCCACCATTTTGTGGAGTTGTTGAATATCAACATTCATAAATCCAAGCTGTCTGACTAGCAAATCTCAGTGCTTATAAAATTGTTTAATTCATACCTTTGTTTTACGTGCTCCAACACATACTGTATGTTTTCTTTTCTTTTTTTTAAGTACAATTCGCCATTATACATTAAATACCACCCGTTTTCCGTGTCAGTGCTCTCTTTTCAACCGGAGAAGAGATTCGTGACTTTCTGTCTCCCTGCATATAAATGTCCGTCTACGTCCGTGTGCGTGTGTGCACATTTGGCATGCATGGATGCACATGCACATGCGCATCACGCGCATGTGTTTTCCCTTCAAATAAACGTCTTGTGTTTTATAGAGTTCCTCCTGGGGGAGGAAAGAGCAGCCAACTGAGACTAATAGGCAGGTCTAAGTGGAAGTGTGCTGATGGGTCCAAGAGAAAGCGTGCTGATGTAAGAGGTTACTATATCCCATTAAAACAGGGAAGATATTTGATCATGGCCTCCAATTGTCCTTTTTTCAGGACACAAGCACTATAAATGTCAGTGTAGACAGTGTTTGTTTGTTTTTTTTCTGAACAAGTCCCCCTTTTTGTTGCTTTAGAGTTGAAGTAGGTGATGTTGGATGTCATTGTGTTCAAGGTTACAAGCAGCCTGAAGGCCTTTTGTCAATTTTTTTTTGTTTGTTTGTTTGTTTGTTTGTTTTTCCTTTAAGTTTGAGTTAATTAAGCTTGGAAAGTGATGTGTTTGCGACCTATAGTTTATCAGAAAGTGAATTACATTCAATGTTTCCCATTACTTCCTTAAACAAGAAAAGCTTCACGATATATGTACATGTACTCTGTTGGTAACATTTTGTATCTGCTTTTGTTTGCACTGCTGGTTGACTGAATTTGAGCCCAGTGTGCCGATTTGTCTGGACATTTTAATTGCTTGTCAGTTGGATAGAATTGATCTTTTCCATATGTTGTTTGCCAAGAAAAGAAGACTGAGTAAGAGAACACAAGGCATTAACCTCACGTAATAGATTTTTCTGAAGAGGATTTCTCTCAACCTCGTAACACAGGTAAATCGAATTGTCAGCAGCAGGCACAATGTGGCTGAATTCAATAACAGATCGTTTCCTGCTACTTCTCCCACATCTTACATTACATTTTCATTTAGGTTAGGTTTAAATAATAGAGCCTGAGCAGAATACAACAGGGAACGTAATCATTTGTATGACTTGGATAACAACTGTCATAATTGTGAAATGTCGAGCATTTAAAGTGTGAGGGTAAAGATAATTTAATCACTTCCCAAAAGAAGAAAAAAAAAAAAAAACATAAGTATGGGTCGACAAATATTTATCTTTTTATTTTTGAGTTACCTGTGTGTTATCATCTTCAAAAATAGTAAAACTTTTTTTGGGTGGTGAGGTAAAAATAATAACTAGTTTATTTTTCTATTAAGAGGATACATCTGTCCTTCCTGAGGGAAATAGGTCCAGTCGAAGAACAATCATTTATTTTTGACTTCTAAAAAAATAAGACCCCTTTCCACAGAAAACTCAATTGGTATTCTCCTCTCCAGGTTTGGCACGTTGGGGAAAATCTGCCAAAACTTTCATGTTTCTATTTTCCAGCTCATTTAGTCAAACATTGACCACTTATGCCATTTGCTCTGCCCTTTGTGTCCTTGGTATTACAAAGTGATTTGGCCAGTTTTGAGACATTTTCGAGAAATGCGGGGAAAATGTCAACAAAAATCAAACCTTTAACTACATTAAACACGTGATTTCCTGAACATAATCCTCCAGTTGGATTGACTTCAAGTCATCAGTTTAGGTTCATAAGAATTCACCTTTGTCAGGTCGCACAGCAGGCTGATTTCAGCTGCATCAAACATGGCAGATTTAAAGGTCTTTAATCAGCAAAGTCTGGATTACTGTAATTGAGTTATGAAGATTTGCAGTAATTATATATGTACTTGTATGTGTGTCTGATCTTAGTACTTGAATGTCGCTGTGTGTGCACATGCATGTACACATCAGTCTTACACTCTTGATACTAGTGTAAGAAATGTGCCTTTTTTTCAGCACAACACAACTTTATTTCACTGCACATAGTGCATGTCTTTACAAAAGCTTGCTTATGTCATTGCCGACAATCAACCTTGCATGCAGAATTTGTAGTCTAACTGCTTTAAACCAATATTTCAGCTCAATTTGTGGTTGTTGCAAATGTTATGTATAGATGTGTTGCACAATTTTAAGATGCTTAGTATCTATCAGTAGGATTTCTGGATAGTAATGTTTTCTGTCCTGTAACTCAATTGTGGTTATTACTTATTTCAAGGAATAAAACTGAAAAGACCTAAAGCAAGAAGAGTTTTGTCATGTGACAATACAGTAAGACCGAAAAGTTCCCAAGCTTTGAAGAAAACGCTTTAAGGAGTAATATTTATTGACCTGAAATGAGCGGAACTAAAAATAGTGTGCTAAAAAAAGAATAAAGTGGGTTAACAGTGAGAAACTTCAGATTGTATTAGTGCACATGGGTCACATATTCAGTGAAACACTGCTGGAATCATAAAACTTTAATAGATGTATCAAACAATCAATTTCTGTGAAAGTCTTGATCTGTGCCAGAAGACTTACCAGATAAAGCATCATACACAGCACAATTTACTATTATAATATCTTAGTAAGATGATGATAATATAATAATAATAACAATAATAATAATAATAATAATAATAATAATAATGATAACGATAATGAGAATAATAACAGTAATTATAATGACAATAATAATAATAAATTGCTGTTATTATTATTGGCACCACTTTTTTCTTAAACCACTGCACACAGTGGTTTCAAAAGTTTCTTAAAAATTTGAATTAAACTACACCCATACATCCACTGAATCACATACACTAACTGCACACCAACCAGGCCAATCCTCAGATAACCTCACCTCTTAATGGGAACTTGGCAACCAGGAAGCACTAATAAGAGGATGGTGACAAGGACGAGGACAAGAACAAGAAGGTTACCTGGCATTAGACAGAGACATATTTCCAATGACATTTGGGCCACTTTGGTAGACCATGTCATAAATCATGACCTAATGATGTTCCACTTTGTGTTGGAAAGTGTGTGACCTCCAACCACTTGTCCTTTTGACTTGTCTTCAGGCAACAGAAAAAGAATGGAGAGTCAATAAAGTTGTCTCTTGCCAAAGTTGGATACAGTATGCAAGGCTAAAAAAATATCCCTAGACACCTGCAGCTTAGCCGGGGATGACATTTACTTGTTGCATCGATGAAGTAGAATCATCATATCCTCATTCCCTCACAATTATACTTTATATCTTTGTTTGCTATTCCAGCATCACATATTTAGTTTGTTAATGAATACAAAGTGAACGTACTGTATCGACTGGCTCACTTTTATTGTTTTCTCTTTATGTACATATTAAAACGTGGATTATCAATAAATCAATTTCATGTTTGGCGAAACATGAATTAATGTGCTTTACTGTGTAAGAGTGTTCCCATTTGAGGAAATTGTGGAAGAACTGGAAAAAAGTATAGGAATGACTGTATGTATGTGTGTGTGTGTGTATATATATATATATATAGATAGATAGATAGATAGATAGATAGATATATTTGATATTAATATTATTGTATTTGTCCTCAAACATTAAAAAAATTATATTTTGTCTATTATGTTGTGGAATCCAATTTCTGTTGCATTTTGTTTAATTTTTAATGTAAATTGTTTTCACGAAATATTTTTTATTTAATTTAATGTGTCTTTAAGTTTTCCGCTGCTTTTTTAGTCTAGTAAAATTCCATTCTGTAATACTGTGCTGTTGTACAAGATGAGACAAAAGAGAGACAACTATGAAAGAAAAAGTCTCAATAAGAAACCTATAAATGTTTAAAGAAACGTTGGTGGCTGGTGTAAATCTGTAAATATGAGGAACCAATATATCGGAGAGAATGATTCAAGTGGGACAGGAGAACATATTTCATGGAGACATTTATTTTATGTTATAATGAAAGACAGCAACTGCCTTGGAGGCATTTTGGAGCTGAAGACATTACTTCAAGAGCCTACAGGGAAGTTGCACGGTTTGATGGAAGACAAATAAAACTTGAACAAGACCTGGGCTGCATGTGTATTTGTATTTATCATTGAAGAAGTACAACTCAGGCTTATCAAGGTTTTATTTAAGACTTAGACAAAATACATCAGATAGGTTTCAGCTAGACAAGCAAAAACTTTTTAAAGAAAATGAACTCACGCTCGTCACATACCAGTGAACAAGATTTTTCTTTTAATTAAGAAAGATCACACAATCATTGTTCTTGATGCAGAGAAAGAAAGAAATGTGGGCCCAAGACAGAGGCTTTTTGAACTCCACAGATGCAGTTGAGAGATTTCCAGGTTGAAAATATCTGGAAAAAGTTTGTTGTAACAGAAAACAAGTGCCGTAATCATTACATGATCTTATCAAGACTTTGGCTAGAAAACTGTATTTTTATCATAATAACACGTCGTGATGATTAAAAATGGACTTGTTTTCACAAACGCAAGAGTGATGATAAGAAAGAAGCCTTGCAAGCAAGGTTAATGTCAGAGAAAAAAACTTGATATGATGAAGTCTGCTAAAGTTTTTAAACACATTTAACTACAAACTTGACTTGCCAAAAAATGTACTTGTTATTTTCAGTTGACACTGGGTAAAACTTTACTGTACAAAGTGTTTGTGTTTTGTTTTGTTTTTTTAAATTTCTTTTTTGTTTTCTTGTTGACTCAAAGTGAGTTTTAGAGGGGTTTCAGAGGTCATCTTGTCTGTGGTCTGTGATGTCCCTGCCAGCTTGGCCAGACCCACACAGTTTATTTGTCTTTAGGTAATTGAAAGATTGCAAAGATTATCCTTCGTACCAAACTGCTACTGTTGGAAAACAAACCGTTTCCTTTTTTTCTTCCTTTCCTCTCACTGTTTGATCAATGAATCAACTGAGTCTTTGGCAAAAGATTAAAAAAAAAAAGCTTTCATCTACACAAACAAGATTGTATCTCTTCATCATTGATTAGCATGGCCATAATCACATTATGTATATACTTGTAGACACTTCTGTTTTCTTTGTCTGATGAAAAATATGGAATTGACAGCCATTCCTGATGTCCGGGCCATGTTAGACTAAAGCTGAGAAGGAATATTTCAAAGTTCAGCCATCTTTTATGCCACTTAAACCTGGCATCGGGTTTGGTGGTCAAGGTCACAGATCTGAGTTTTGCACAATCATATATGCTCTTCCACACCTACTGTCAATTTCAAAATACCAATTTCCATAATAGGCATACAACTTAAACTGGAATATACAGAGAAAATCCACGTATGCACATGGAGAACATGCACACCTCAGTCAGAAAAGTCCTCCAGCCTGCAATGAAACCAGAGTGCCAACTCTGAAGCTATGTTTATTTACCAATTAATGTTTAAATTTCATTTTTCATTAAGTTTTGAGTAACAAATAAATATATGTACCATCCACATCCACACTTTTTGTGTCCATGTTGAAGACATCTTTTTTTACTGTGCTAGCAGGGTTTGTTAAGTTTAGTTTTGCAGACGTTGTATGAAGTTTAAAGATACTGTTGTGTTAGAAAATGAAAAGATAAAGAAAAAAAGTTGTGTAATTTGACAGTCTTACACCCGACTGAGCAATCTGCAAGTGTCTCTTGATGACTGTGGCGCTTTAGCAGCAGCGTCCCTCATTTCCATAAGTGCTGATTTGCCAGAGTTGACAGGTGTGATTGTACCGACTGAATACTTGCCGTAGAAGATGAAAACATATCCATTCATTAAATCTCAGTGGATTGCTCCTCTTGAGCTTTATATATGCAGTGGCCTTTTTCCTGAGTTACCAACTGACAATCACTGGCTACCACCTATCTATGAGAGCATGGCTATGTGTCAGGTAACTGACATTTGAATGGTCTCTTCACTCACTGTGTGGTGTTGAGGTGTCAACACCTTTGTCTGGCCTGACAGAAAGTCAGCTCTGATGGATATGACATTGCAACTCCTTGACATTATTGCTCCCATTGAGAGGTCTGTGGAAATCCACACCTACAGGATGCTGCTGGCTCCCCTGCTTCATGCACAATCTCAGACACATGTGCATGTACAAGCACGCGCACACATGAAGTGACCATGAAGGAACAAAGCCAAATAACATAATCCTTCAATGATCCATCAAGTGTTTGAGCAGCCATTGTGTCCCCACCATTAACTGGGCACGAAGAGCATCTTTGAGATGGTAATGTTGCTTCTCTCATTTAGCACATGGCCAAGACAAAATGCCAACTGCTAATCAGCCATGTGTGTTCGAGGAAGAGAGAGCGGGAGAGAGGGAGAGGACCATTAAGGCTTTTCACAAATTCACATAGGCATTCTCGCTCATTATTTGTGTGGATAACCTATCATAATCCAGCCCCCGCCAATAATTGGATTTTTGTTGGGGATCTCATGGAATTCAGTGAGTGTTCAGTATTTATGTAAACCTTCTATCAGGGATGAACAATACCAGCTGCTAGACAAGAGGTGGAGCATAATTAGTGGGTAACTAGTGACAGCAAGTTGCAGCCAAAGTTGCAACTACAAAGAAAGCATGTTTGTATCAGCAGCGAAACCTCTTAGCATTGTCTTTTTCTCTTCAAATCATGTAGCTTATGAATGACGAGCGAGTTACATCTTATTTATCTTACATCAAAGCTTCTTTGGATTTTAGCATTGAATGTTTATGTCACACTGAGCTGTACTGGTACATAAGGTGCATAAAATCCTAAAACTCTACATATCAGTTAACCCCCCCCCCATAATGGAGCACACACCAATTGCAATGTACCGAAATATATGACCCATTAACACAGTAGCTGCATGGCACTTCCATGTGCGTTGCATGAACATCTCAATATCTGTTTGTTTTTTTTCTTCCTTTTGGCACCTATGTTAACGGGTTGGAGCAGTCAAACTGCCTGCATGAGATATGTTTACACAGAAATTCTACGTAAAATCGTTCCCACATGTGCCATATTCAGTACTCAGAAAATTGCACAGTGAAAAGCTGTGACGGGGATACTGGCATGATTCTTGCCATACTAATAACTTAGAATATAGATGCGTTGCCCAGTCCTGGTCACAGAGGCCAGTGGCTTACAGGTTTTTGGTGCCTCAGATCTCCAACAGAAATGATTTTAATGAGTGGCTTGTTAGCAGGTCTTTTACTTACGGTGAAGACGGGGCATACTGAAGATTTGCGAGTCAGTCAGTTGCTGTTCCGCAATGAGAGCAGCTAACACTGCGTTTAAACAGCTTCTCATACCAGACGAATAAACTTGCACAAATGGATGTCCATTATTCCTGTAAAAATGAGCTCAGTGTAAACAAGTAGCAGCACTGCAGCAGCTACACACCACCAAACTGCAGCGTCATACACTCTGTGTTTAAGACCAAAAATAGTGCTTGCATGCAGGTTTCAGTCTACTTAATGCTTTATTAGAGAAAGAAATAGTCATATTGTTATAATATTGTCTTGATACACTATATGACGAATTATGATCAGCACACTGTGAAGCTAAATGTAGCACATGTACCAAAGTAAAGGAATGACGGACTCTGAACGACACGTGCATGCCCACATAAACATGCAGCGTGGTGCACTGGGATGTTTGGGTGCATTGTGTGTTGCACTGTGATGTTGGGGGCGGACATTTAACAGATGGCACCAGCTACCTCCCTTGATAGTAATGTTCAATTATCTGTGTCCAATTTACACCTTTGAAATGGGCGAGAAAGACAGGGAGAGAGCGAAACAAGAGAGTTTTTTTGTTGTTGTTTTTTGTGAAAGCCAGCACAGACAGGAAATGGTAGTATGGTGTGTAATAGTAACAGAAATATGATTTTGTTTTGTGTGTGATTAGTTTTGCTTTTTAAAAAGACTGAGCCGGATTGTGTGCCTTCATCTGTGGAGGTTGCACCACAGCTTAGCATTACTGTGTACCCCTTCCCCCATCCTTATACAGCTCCCATGGGCCCGAGCATGTGGAAAGCTATAATAGGAGCATGTTGAGGTCAACTTTAATTTGATGGGGAGGTCATGGTAAGCAAACAAGTTACCTTTTTTTTTTTTTTTTTTTTTAGTTCAATTGCAATACTTGGAAAGGAATTAGTTCCAGTTCAATTTGTTAGAAATGACCTAGATGTGTTCAAATTTGCCTTTGGTAATTGAACACAGTTTTCCTTTTGTTCTTCTGTAAATATAAGCTGAGCCATGAAATGAAATTATTCATGTCGCCCAGCCTTGGATGAGAGGTAATGGATGAAGCAAGGTGTGTCAGCACTTAGATAGTCATGTTTTCTCTTCTTACTGCCATCAATCAATAGCACCTTATAAATCATCTAAAATGTTGCCAAGCAGCATCTAATAAATGAAACACATTCCTCACAAATCATTATTTACACTGAAATTAAAATATCTCAGATATGACAGATTCAGATGCATAATAACAGCTTTTTAAAACCACTATAGAATATAAATGTAAATATAAAGTGGTTAAAAAATACACACGTGATGAAGACCTTATGTACTAGATCTGAATGTGTGTGAATAGATGAGTGTAACTGATCGTGCAAAATGCTTTGAGGCTGCTAAAGTGGTAAATCTGCAGAATACCTGTGTAATCTATTCCTCATTTAACTGAACACCTGAAAAATCAAATCCATGATATCTATTTGGTCATGTGAGAAATCAGTTCTTAACACTGTTATGTTTGTGTTTGTTTCTACCGCGCTTCAAAATGTATCTTCGGGAGATAATATGTATACTTTTGCAAGAATATAAAACCTGTCAAGTATTGTTTCACACATTTCTACTTCATATACTGAAAGATTAGGGTTACCCCCCCACCTCCTGTGGGAAACCTGTGCATTGCTACACTACTCACCTCAATACGGTAGTTTCATTAGTAACTGTACTGCAATCGCCGATCACTCCCATGTGATTGTTGGTATGTCTTGTGTATATTTATGTCTTTCATTAACGTGAGCCCACATCTCACACACACACACACACACACACACACGCACACACGCGCGCACACACTTCAGCTGTTGTTAAGAAGCACTGGGTAAATGGAGGCTGTAGAAATGTAATGAACGGTGTTACACACACGCGAGCACTGAGGTTAGCCAATTTCTTTTACCTCTGCTCTCGTCCACCTTTCTTTTGCCTTCCCATTCTACTACTTGGTCTTATCCCATCAGGGAAGGAACAACACACATGGTGCATTGTTGATTGATTTTCAAAGAAAGGAGAGAAAAAAAACATTTAAAATTGTTAAAGGAGAGAGCTTTGGATGTAGAAATAAAAGTGGAGAAACTACAGCCATGGGCTTCAATCCACACCTATCTCTGAGGCGTTTCTTCTTCTAATCTGTTATAGATGTGGTCGACACCGATACCCCAGAGATTCCTAATTGCCCTCTTCACAGAAGACTCAATGCACTGCTGCACTCAACACTAGAACACACGCGTGCATGTAAATATGGAGTTGCTTAAAGTAAAACACTCACTGGCAGGCTTGCATACACGCAGCATTCATCAGGCTTGCATAGCCCCACAGGACCAAAGCTCTCAGTCTCTCTTGGTAAGTCTATTTTCTCCTCGACCTGCAGGAGAGCCACAGAACCACAATACCCTAAAAAGAATGGGATATAAAGGTGATGGTTTGAAAATATGAGGTAACAGCCTGGCGATGACTGAAGCAGTAACAATCACAGGGAGCTTGCGCTGTTTGATGCCAAATGGTCCCTTGAGGGTGAGGCTCACCGGTCAGCTCCCTACAGAGACACAGCGAACACTTTGCCAATTTACCATCATTCTACCCTTTGTAAGGCAACAGAGCACAAACAAGCCTTTGTTCACTGACCTTTGAATAATTCAGCTGGAGCAAAATGCTATGACACATTTTTGATCAAAGTCTCACTATCAAGGGGAGGAGGCCTTTTCCAGACGTTATGTGTTCCTCTCCACCGAGGATGAAAGCTTCCCTCCTCAACACACTCTCGAACAGTACGGATAAGGCCGCAAAATAGAAAATCCCCCAGAAATATAGCACGTTCCGTATGTTAGAATTAAAAAGAGCAAATGATACTGAATAAAGCATTACTCCCCCATAGCTCCTTATCCTGTAGGGATTTGACCTCTGTGTGAGGTAAAAAAAATGAAGCTTGTATTATCCGGAAGTTTTCTTTGGGAAATCTGCTGAAACCCCCCCCCCCCACACACACACACACACACTCCATTTGCTGACAAATGGCTGGAGATTACAAGTTGGTGACCACATCCACTTCAAAGCTTTGTCTGGAGGAAGTCATTTGTTACCCGAAAGGCATCGATCACAATATAACCTCACCTTCTGAACTGTTCATTTGAAGAGGCAGAGGAAACAGAAAGCACCTACTGAGTTATAGGCTGTACCTCGACTGTCCATCATCTAACGGTAGAAGCACTTCGGCACTGTGTGTGTGTGTGTGTGTGTGCGTGCGTGCGTGCGTGCGTGTGTGTGTGTGTTTTCATGAGTGTCTGCGAATATATGTGTATGCATTCGGGTCTATCATCCTATAGCAATATGTGTTTGACTTTTCTTGTTGAGGAGATTCATGATTTTACTACCCCCTGGGTGTTTTGTGGAAATTGAAATGTGCTTCTCAAGTCCAGGAGGATTTTTTTTTTACTGCTTTAAATGGCAAAAGTTTATGGGCTCTCTCTGTCTCTCTCTCTCTCTCTCTCTCTCTCTCTCTGTCTATGTGACAGAGAAAGAGAGATACAGGCCTACGTGTCCCTACATTTGTGTTTGGTTGTCAAAGGGCAGTTTTTATGAAATGACTAGACTGAAACTTGCACTCATTTTATCTCCTCTCTATTTTGCTCCAGTCCTTTGAACCATTCAGCACATTATGATGAATAAAAACAATGTGCACCACAGTGACCTAATAAAACCATAAAACTGCTTTCAAAATAACTGTGATATTATGCTGTCATTGTTGCTGCTTAGAGGCCATATTGTGTTACATGGCATGCTTACACAATGTTTTCATGTAGAAACAGCAGACTTTTGTTGCATTTTGGACGTTTGCTTTTTTACACAACAGCGTTCAGAGTGATGCACTTGCACACTGCAATCATCGTAAAGAGTTCTGCATATGCACGAGTAGATCAATAATAACAACAATGTCTGTGCTGCTCGCTCCTTTCAGTTTAACGGCGCTTATCCAACAAAGTGTACATTTATTACACCATCTGACAAGGAATGGATGAATAGGTGGTTGAATTCCAATAACAGCACCAACTCCTGGCCTGACGTCCAAACTACAGTATTGTCAACATTTCCGTGTGTACAGCGATTGTTTTGAAAGGGTTGCCATCTGAATACAAAAATTCTCTGAACTGGAAACACAGAAGCAATCCTGTTTTTAGTTAATCGCCATCATGTAAACAGGGCCTGAGTTTGCCTGTTTTACTTGTGTGTGTGGGGTGGGTGCATGTGTGTTTCTAATTGTATGTTCGGCCTGTGATAAACTTTACACAGTGTGCTCTGTTGTTCCCCAACCGATATAGTAGCTTTGATTTTCTCCCTGCAACCTTAAGTTGGAGAAAGTTGGTATTAAACATCAATGAATGAATTATCTCACCCATCTTGAGCATCACAATGTTTGTTGATTCCTCCTTTCTTTAATCTGTATGATAGGGGTTTGGTTGCTACCGATCATAGCTTGAGACAGACTTCATGGATTGTGGCCTCTGTGTTTTCTCCTGAGTCAACAAGATGAGGTGGCTACTACTGTCTCATAAAGATAGCTATGACTGCTGTAGATATACATTACCTCCAAATAAAGTGAGGTTTCTGTAGTCGACAGCTCTACATGACCAAAGCATGGACCTATTTGGCAAATGTGACTAAATAGAACACAAGCACAGAAAGGTTTTTTGTTGCTTTCAGAGAATATTTCAAGAGAATATTGCATGACAATAAACAATGGAGAGTGGTGACTGGCACCAAATTGTACCTGAAGAGAAAGTGAAATATGAACAGGGCCTTTGGCCTTGATTATAATATACTGTATACTATCAACTGCATACTTACGTTTTCTAAATACTAAATTATATCATACAAAGACTATACCAGCAATCTTCTACTGTATATTTCAGTGTGTTCAGGGACATTTCACTTGTCTGTGTGAGAAGAAAAACCCAATGGTTCTGTAAATAATCTCACTATGATAGAAATAATGATAATTTACTGTTGATTGGTTTCCAAGGTTTTGCTCTGCACAAAACACAAAACAGACTATGTGGCTTTAGCTGTGCCTCAAAGCCTACATCTTTAAAAGCAGGCTTAACTGTTTGAGTCGTAATATTGAAGAAAACATATTTTCTTGCAATTGCTTTTCCCACGTCAAGTCTTTGATGTTTAATATCACAGAACCGTGCCCCATCCAGATATAACATGATAGCTCCAAGCTCTATATTTGTCTAGGAGTGTCCCAGGTAATTAATATGATATATCAACTGGGGGATAAGATCAGTGCAGGTCTCTGTACAGTACTCACTGCAGAACCGCAGTTGTTTCTGATGAGGTCTGGTGGGAGCACACAATATGCAGCAGCAAGCATGTACATTCTGTGAATAAATCCTTTATGGTGTGCCAGCACATTTTGTAAAACTACATGATTTACTTTGTATAGTATAAGTGCTGTGCTCGTGTGAATATGTGCAGATGTAGTCAGGAGTCCACACATAGTGTTTTTGTGGCACTGTGCATGCTTTGACCTTTCCTATAGAGCAACTGTGAAGTCAAGTGAAGAAGGAGCTGGAACCCTAAATGTCTTGACATTAAAACCACCAGGACACTGTCACCGAGCCCTCCTCCTTATCAACTAACTGTGGGTTGTGACCATAGCAAGAGTGTCTCTTTACAATTCAAGGAAATGTGTATTGTTTTTTAATTGCTATCAATATAAAGAGCACAGGTACTGCTACTTGGTGAATGAATAGTATTGTTAAGGAATGAATCAATAACAATATTCTACAAAAAATGGTTCCCAACTGACTCTGTGTTTGTAATTGAGTCATTGGTATTGACACATTGACATTGCTAAGACTATGCTAACCTCTACTGAAAAAGTAAGAGTGAACTTAATTACATTATTTGGCCTTCCAACAGTGTAGTGATAGTTGAATTCTGTCTCTTTTATGAAAGTTAATGATGTGGCAAAGCTCTTACAAACAGCTCTCTATATAATAGAATTTGGCTCAAAGTTACTGCAAACTACAACCTCAAAATGTTAACATATAGTTAAATAAACATATCTGTCAATTTCAAGCAAAACTGATATTTATTACATCTGGAAAGGCTGAATGTAACCATGTCAGAGTTCACTCTACTTTACACAAGTGAATGTACATGCTTTATATCACTGTATACTCCACTTATAAGTATGTAATGAATACTTATGTAATGGGTGTAATGGGTTGATATACTTTAATAGAAGTTTGAGACATGTCTTCAAAGCTTGTAAAATATTGTTTCTTTAAGGCAAATAAAGGAAAATTGGATTAGTGAAATAGATACATATCTCAGATTAATGCGCTCAATTATTCAATGTAGCATATGATACTGAATTTAATGTAAAGTCGGTTGTTTTAAGGGCTGCCAAAGGGCACAGGGCAGATTTTTTTTTTTAAATAAACGTTGAGCTTTTTAACCTCATGTCTTCATGTGTATGCTTTATTTGCCTGTAGGTATTTATGCTACTGTTTGTCTATGTATTAATGCAAATTAATTAACCAAAGCTGAGAAAATCTTAAAAGCTAACAGGTGGTTTGATTAAGCATTACCATATGTTTATTGAGGGAGAGAAACACTGCTGCTTTGATCTACTTATAGTCTCACTTCCATCAAATTCCACTTACATTCCCGTGCAAATAAACTGTAACAAATATGGATAAAGGTATGCCTTTTTGTGCTTAACCTTCATATAGTGAAAATTGAAGCAGTGAAAAGCTGGCACATGTGGGCTATTTGTGTTTTTTTGCTGTGTTTAGCTGGAGGCCAGTGGCCATCAGCAATAAGTGATGAATCCTGTGAGTCATTCTTTGCATTTTGCCTTCAGGCTGTCGCCATACTTGCCATAGCATTGCACACAAGTTAGAATGAGGTGTGTGTGTGCGTGTGTGCGTGTGTGTGTGTGTGTGTGTGTGCGTGTGTGCGTGCGTGCGTGCGTGCGTGCGTGCGTGCGTGCGTGCAGGTGGGTTGGGGTTGGAGGGGATAAAACACTTTTTCTATTGTCTTGAGTTATATTTATTATTCTCTCACATCCCCAAACTTTGATTCATATGCTTCTTAACCTTCTCTCAACTATTGCAACCACCCAGAGGTCCACTTATTTGGAACTGTTTTCCAAAGGGGACATGTAGTTGACAATGTATAACAAAGTTGGATTTTTTTTTTTTTTTTTATGTCACGAGCCTATACCATCCACATAAGATTAGATTGGTTTGTAAGTGAACAGCAATAACACAGGCAACTATGAAGACACTCTCTGAGGCCAGATTGCCTGGTGCTAATCACACATGGTCTGGTGATGGTGATTCACTAGACTTCTAGCATGCAAAAAAAAACCAAAAATCTTCTAAAAGGCATTCTGTCTGAAACCATAAGCACTGCTGTCGACCATCGTAAAAAATGTTATGAAGTGTCTGTATGTGTCATCATCATGTGAGCTTCTGCACGTCTTTGTTTGTGTTTTACGATCTGTTGGTTTATGAGCAGATGATTCTACCGCAGACAGGGTGTATATCTGTAATTGTGTTAAGGACTGGAAATCAAATATGCTAGATTAAGTGACAAAATAAACAGATGTGTGTCTCCCTGTGATGTGAGAAAACAAGGGTGTGGTAGACTGATCTAATAAAGCAGCCAGTATGGTGACAATAAGCTGTGTTAAGTAAGCTTGATTCCATCTATTAACACTGTTTACCATCTCTGCTATTACCCGGAGATGAATTGCAGCCCATAGCAAAAGCCACGTGAAATGATATAAGATTTAAATATATGTGGTGCTAAATCAGTTGAGATTTAAATACATTTTCTTATTCATTTGGGGGCAATTTTTCTACTGATGATTCTCAAAATCAAAATAGACACAAACGCATGTACAGCTCACCATGAATATTTGACACGATGTGTATTTTCCGCAATGTTTTTATGCTCTTATGTGTATCCGTCGATTGATGGCCCCATGTACAGCCAAGTCATAAGGTGACAAAGAGTGTGTTAAGGCTTTAAAGCAATCTGCTCACCGGTGGAATATTGGTTGGATTCCAAGGGCCTGGAGTACATCAGACATACGGCAAAACAGCTGCTGCTGTACGAAAGATAAGCTAAACTCTCCATCATGGCATGTGACAGCTCAGAGAGCCACGCTGCACACATCGATCTCCATAGGCTTTTCACTGCACTGACAGAATCTGAATATATCTGCCACTGTGAGAAAGGTAGCCTGAGGGGTTAGGAAATGCTGTAGTGGGAAGCAGAGTAGGATGCATGGGAAGAAAGTGTTAATCAGGAGGCAGGGAAAATACAAAAAGGGAGGTGAGACAAACTCCTGAATGACACAAGTTGAGGCAGATTGAGACGGAAATGAAGTGGGAAAACAGGAAGGATGTCGCAATAGAACATGCGTCCTCCCAGGAGACTTTTACCCTCAGGAGATACTGTGATCACTGCTGTGGATGTGTGTGTGTGTGTGTGTGTGTGTGTGTGTGTGTGTGTGTGTGTGTGTGTGTGTGTGTGTGTGTGTGTGTGTGTGTGTGTGTGTGTGTGTGTGTGTGTGTGTGTGTGTGTGTGTGTGTGTGTGTGTGTGTGTGTGTGTGTGTGTGTGTGTGTGTGTGTGTGTGTGTGTGTGGATTTGCGTGCATGTGTGTACGTGTAGCAGTAGGTGGTGTCTGTATGAACTATCACACAGTTTATTTATGACGGCTCCCCGCTGGTGGTTACAGAGACGCGGAACAACCTGCTTGCAACTCGGAGCGTCTCTGTTTCACCACCATATAGTCACTCACATTTCTTTCTGTCAGGTAGAGTGTGGGTGTTTCCACAGTAGTTAGTCCAATAGCTTCAAGCCTGGTTTGCGTAATACTGGGAAAAGATAGCTATTGGTGTTTTTTTTGTGTTTATGCCATTACTGTCATTCTTTAAAATAATTTAAATAAATCATTTTGACAAATGCAACAGATACGAGTGTATCTGAAAAACTTTATTCACTTTTGGGGGGGGGGGGGGGGGGGGTCCGTTCACATCGGTGTACAGATCCACTGCATCCATGAAGTTTTAATACCAGCTCCCAAGGTTGAACGTTTTTTTTCACGGTCACGATTCCCTCCTGCAGAGACTACCGGAGGCAACTCAACGCTGTTACAGCGCAATGAAATCTCACCCCCATGATAAATAGTTCCTTCGGCTCATGAGCGTGTAAACAAACATGGCGGCCCCTGTAGTGGTATGACTCGTTGTCCATATTCTAGTTTTATCGTCCATATCCATAGTTTAATAATTGAGACTCACACCTGATAGCATCTATGCGTCATCATTCCATACATACGTATGGAAGGTGCTCTCCATTTCCTTCACCTTTACTAGCAACCAACCACCGAGTTGCACAACCAACAGAAAGAGGGAAACATCCCCCCGCAAGTCAACTTCAATATGCACTCCTTGTCGAGCTGTTTGTAAATTAGGGTTGGGGTTTTTTTTGTGTTTTTTTTTAACAAAACAAAGTTCAGTTGGAGAACAATGGAAGAGTACCAATACTGTTTCAAATGTAGCAAGGTACAATGCCCACAACATTTTTTTTTAAATTCGAGGTGTTTCTCTCCTGTCCTCAGTGTATTCAGTCCAATCAGTGTTGACTACAGAACGCACATGAGAGATGGCCATTGTGTAATCAATTGGGAATACTCTGCTCACTGTATGGTGAAATTGGGGAATGAAAGATTGAATTGAAAAGTGTTTTATGCAATTTCAGCTTGACTTACAGAACTGTTGTGTTGGTTGCTTAGTAACTGTAATACTGAGATACAAGTGTACTGTAGTGTCTCCTGAATAAGACTCCAACTTAATTTTTCTCTCTTCCTCATTGCTTGTCCTCTCTCTCTCTCTCTCTCTCTCTCTCTCTCTCTCTCTCTCTCTCTCTCTCTCTCTCTCTCTCTCTCTCTCTCTCTCTCTCGTCAAGCATGCATCTGTTGTTGAGAGTGAAGAGCTGTAAAAGTGTATGTTTTTCCCTGTTGTTTTTTCTCTCTCTATGACATGTCCTTTTTTGTGTGAGTTTCAACTGGAAGAGATCATAGAGCCACAGTTGTGACAGGAAACTCATACCTTGACAGCAGGGATGAAAGGCAGGGATAGTGCGAGGTCAGACCTTGCTGAGGGAATATTTCACAAAGCCATCAGTCTCATGGAAAAGGTGACGTTGGTAGAGATGTGACATTCACTGCCCTGTCTCAGTGCTGGGCCCTCTCCCTCTTGACCAGTGACACAGCAGTGAGGTGTGAAAATTGCACCGCATGTATGTGCATTTACGTCTGTGTGGAACAATGTGCTTTCTGCTGACAAACATTTTTCTCCAACTTAATTGCTTTTGCCTTTATTTCCTCTCTCATTTCCCCCCCGTGGTGTGCTACTGAATTTACCGTGATACCGAAGACCAAAACAAGTGTGTGAATTTGTTATATTAAAAGAAGAATACACCAATTCTACAAATGCATTCATTTCTCTTTTTCAAATTCTCACTTCGTCACTCTATCTTGCACCTTGGCAAGTTGTGAAATAGTACTAACAAAGCATAATCATCTCCATCAGCCACTGGAAATTGGATATCAGGATTTAATGGCGCTGAAAAATAAACAAAGCACTGTCTTTGCGAGAGTTGAAGGAGTGGTCACACCGTCAAGCAGCTGGTTTGTGTCTCCAGGCTTGCTTTTCCGGATTTGGTTTCCGCGTGTCGCTCCGACATCTAATTTCAGACTTTGCATTAAAAGTTGTTGTTTACAGGGTTGGTGGTTCATAAATCTCTCATAGAAAAGAAGCTACAATAATTTTTATTACCCGCAGTCTCTGCACCTGCAGTGACATTCTCTTTGTTCTACCTCGCTCATTTTTTCAGGCGCTGTCTCTTAGAGCTGTAACACGTTTTCAGGCTCACTGGAGGCATTCCAATAGATCCATCAATTTGGCAAAGCAGTGTGTGTGAAGCATAAGAGTCATTCCCTCAGGATACACACACAAATACAGACACACACCCAGGCACACTAATAGACAATCTATGCTGTTTATTTGGCTCTCCTCTGTGTTTAAGATGGGACGTCGATCACATGTTGGTTAGATCCTCTGTAGTGTGGCTCCTATTGTTTTATGATGGGCTATGTGGTTCTCTCCAGATTGCTTATTGAATCCTCCCGTATCATGGCAAACTCTCGACAAGACGACAGACCTCTCCGTGCTTCTCTCTACTGATTATAGTGCTGTCAGTCACTGTGTAATATCACAGTGCAAAGGTGTGCGCCTGCGTGACTGTTATCTGCATAGGCAAACATGCAAATCGTTTGCATGTCCTCATAAGACAGAAGCTTTCACGCGTCAAAGGCAAGGGAAAAAAAAGAAAAGAAACAACCGTAACATTTTTCCTAAAGTCTCTAATTTCCACTTGAAATCAAATGAAGCACAACAGCACTAATCAAAAGCATGATATGTACAGTATGCCCATATCGTTATGGGTCTTGCAAGCTCATTAGAAAGCAACAAGCCCGCTTGTATGATCCAGATGATGTGACACGACTAATTAAAAGGTGCCACACTCTAAGCTCTCAATTTGCTGATGAGCTAAACCAGGACATTTTCTTTCAGGGTTGAGCGATCGGCGGGCGGAGGGTTCAGCTTGTGTGACTGACATTCCAGATAAAGACAATGCTGTTTCTGCACGTATGCGACAGATACAGACGCGCTGCTGTTCCAACAGTTATCTAACCAGTTGCTCTGTCCTCTTTGTCTTTGTCCTCTTTTTTTCTGACACATGCCTCTCTCTTGCTGTCCATCCAACTTCTTTTTCCTACTTGGGAACTGCAGTGATGGCTTCAAAAGGCAAAGTCCGAGGTGAGTTGTGGCTGCCGCTGTTTACCATGCTGTGCCAAACTCGAGCCCAAAAGCGACCAACAAAACAAAACGCTTCCTTTTGGACCAACAAAAAAACTACTCGTTTGGTTGTCTGCTTGAATTCTTCAGTGTTCTGCTATTTTGGCAAAATCATATCCTAATTTGTGCATGGCATTTTCTAAAGGCTCGGGGAGCATTATTAAAATTTTTTGTCATACACTCATTTCGAATTTTATTTCAGCTTTCAAACATACTATTTTGTTTTAATGAGATTTTTTAATGTGGTTTAGTTAGCACACAAAACAGCACCGCACATTAATTGCTTACTTGTCACTACTCAAACAGAAGAATATGACTGAGCAAGACTCATTCATTTAAGATTATAATGTGTTGTGAAGATTTAAATTTGTACCACCATTCCAACTAAAAGCTTATCGTTATGTCAATGGAAATGTACTTACAAATGACCTAAACTCAAAGACTGAACAGGACAGTGCAATATCATGGCACGAATATTTGGGCATTTAATTATTTGACATTGTCCTTTACCATTGGTAATGGAAAGGTGTAGTAAATTACAAAGATCAAATCTTTTCCGTCTTTCACTGCGTCTGCAAGATGACAGTGAGCAGGGATTACAGATCAGACTATCAGAGAGGGGAAGCAGTTTTTATTGAAGAAGAGATTACCTGATTTTATTTTGTGTAAACATGTTTCACCAAAATTGTAAATTTAGACACCCACAACCACCAGCTCCTTCTGTTTGAGGTCCTTCTTTGACAAATGAATACAGACAAATCATACAATTTGTTAGTAATAGTTAGAAGTTAAAGAAGACGCACAATGAAATCTTATTGCATGCATTATTTTTTTAAATCTTTGACAGTTCTATGTTTTTCCTTAGTTGAATGTGTTCCAATTCAGCCATTGGTTGCTTGCTAGCCTGCTGTCATAAAACTCAATTTGGTTTGGTGCTTCTTTTTTTTTTCTGTGAGACAATTACTTACAGATTACATCACTGCCACCGAGAGGTGATGGCAAAGAAACACATTTGTTTCTTGAATGTCTGATGTTCATATCGGATGTTTGAAGGCAGATCTTGGTGATATTTTCTTTTAATAGTATATGTTGCTTGAGAATTAGATATTTGAATAATCACAGCATGTCATCTTGCTTGCTCTTTTCAAAATGAAGTTATCCCAAAGAGAGGTGGTAAATGATGGCTCATTGCCTTATTTCTGAGGCTGAGCCATTTACGGCTACATTAAAAAAAAATTATTCTTTTGACTTTTTTTAAAGCATGCTCTTTTTGTTGAGCTATTGTTTTTTGTCCATGTGCACCTTTCCAAGTGGTACGTTTCACTGGGTAAACAATGGAGCGCAACCAATCCTGTTTACCAAACAGCATTAAATCAAGCTTTTGCTTATTATGCTATCACAGGTTTAGTGCCTGTCTCATTTCCTTTCCAGCAGTCCTGTCTTCCTTTTTGTTCACCTTTCACTTTCTGTAGCAACAGTAATGGTGATGTTTATAGTAATACCCTATACTTTACTGCAGTATTTGCATATGTTCTTGCTTTATCTGCATGCACCGAAACCAACGCTTTCTTGATCAACAACCAACTGGGTTTGTTGATTGTCAGATCTGTGTCTCAATCACTGCTGAGCCCTTCTTTTCCTGCAAGGCTTCGCTTAACCTGACTATCATTGTTTTCTGTCTTACTGTGACAGTATAGGAAATCCATTGTACCCTTAATAGGGGAACAGAGGATGTGTAGATCAGAGTCAAGCACATGTCTCCATCCTGCTTCTTATACCTTTATAATGAGGCCATTGGATGGAAAACATAACAAGCCAGATAAGATTCATGCTGATCAGTGGGTGGAGAAAGGCGGAGTTGGAGCTTGAGGTTTGTCAGTAGGTGTGTGACTGAAGGATTGAGTAGTTGGTTAGGGCTCTATTATTTGGTAAATGCATGTATAGTCTGTCCAATTACTAAACTCAGCAGCAGAGATTAAACCCGAGCATGAGTCTCCTCTGTCTCATCTCATCTTCTTTTTGTTAGTTTTTTTTTTTTTTCTTTCTTCAGTTTTCCGGTGGAAGATTGAATCAGGGTTATTTTTAGAAAATTTGACAACATGATAGCGTCACCTGTCAGGGTTGTAAATGAGGACAACAACAAAAAATACACAAGCCAAAGATAAGATGCATATTGCACCTGTACACAAGGTGTCTCTGCAAGAAAGACATCTTTTAAATACCTTTACCCTGTCTTTGAAACAGAACTGAGTTTGCAGCCAGGTGTGTTATTTATAATCAGTGTTATTTGGAATGGGAGTCATGCAAGTGTGTCACTGGTTAAGTTCAGGATATCACATGAAGAAGTGACACTTCTGACACAGATTCTGGTATATATGGAGCAACCTTTGTGACTTAAACTATTCCATTTTTGTTTTTTATTTAAACCTAATTGTATTCTCTTTCATGTAACCTATTTGAAAAAGAAGTCTTACTGAAAGGATGGAGAATTTGATATGACAACTGTGGTAACAGTAACACGAGATAAAATAAAAACGTACAAAACATGTATACACAATATAAACTTGGTAGGTATCTGTAGCAGATAACTCTCAATGAACCCCTTGAATTCAATCATACCTTGAGAAACTGCTCGTTATATGCAAGATACCTATATTGTATCTGTTTCTTCATCAGTATTCATATATTGAAATAAATCAACTTCAAACCTATACAATTTTACAGATTGCCCCACTGGATGAAATTAAATAAATGTAAACGCATTCTCTGGAGATGCGTGGGTTGAAGGGAGTATAAAATGAAATCATGTCATTAAGAATAAATAGTCTACACTCATGTCACTTTTCGTTTATAGCAGTTTCTTCAAATTATATATTCAAATGTATTCACTGTTAGGCCACTGCGAGCTTAACTCTGAGAGAAGATCAACAGTGTCGACACCACCATTGTAAGGCCTGACTCGAAGATGTAGTAAAAAAAAAAAGCATTGCAGTAAATTAAGTCTGACACCAGCCAAATGATGAGAGCGTGTTTTGAAAACCAGCTCTCTGCCCACTGAATCTTTCAGATCCCCCTTGGGGCAAGGATCATTTCCCCAGATCACTCTTAAATGAACAGTATCTGTCAACATATCACTACACATTACAAAATCACACTGTGTCATGTTGATTTGGGGAATTTGGGAGTTTTGGGTGGCAGCAGCGATTAGTCTGATTTCCCTAATGAATGCTGCCCTAGCCTGCGATCATCCTGCGCTCGCCCCATATGAAAGCATGAGAAATGAATTCCTTCCTGTGTTAAAAAGAAGATGAAGTCAAGTGCGCTTTTTTTTTTCCCACACCATATCAGGTCGGAAAAAACTCCACAATAAATCTGATATCTCTGACCTTATGCTTTTATGACATTTAATTTACAAAACCAACGAAGCCAGCAAGTGTGTGGACGTCTGCTAATATTACTTGGCCTTGTATTTAAAGAGGAAATAGAGCAGAATATTTGAGGCTTGATATGCTGCATACTCCAGCCAAAGCAATGCCTTCTGTGTCCTTGTAAAAATTGAACAGATGAATCTGGGATCTTGCTGTTTTTGTAAAAAAAAAAAAAAAAAAAAGGAAGCCCAAATTGAAAATAACTTATAGTGTATGTTCCTCTGCTCAATTTCAGCTGGCACTTATCATTTGTAACACATAACCAACACACTGACCATACTCAAATACACATATGCACAGCACAAAGTGGCAAGTGCAAAGACAGATTTACTTATAATCCTTACACAAAATGTATAAATCAAGACATAATAAATTAAGAGCATGTTCCCCACATGCCCGCTTGTCATTTCAGAAAGTGCAGCCTTGTGGGAAACAGGTTCTCCAAGGCCAGACAGACACATTTAAAATTATTGCTCTTTTGTTGCTGTGCCTGCCTCACTTCTTCCTGCGTTCACTTATCCGTCAAAATCTGTACTTCTATCCTTGCCTAACTCCCCTTTGCTCCCAGCTTCGTCTGCTTGCTTTTGCCAGCTGGAAAAAAAAAATAAAAAAAAGTCTGTATGAAGTATTTATGAAGGCCAGGTTTACCTCTGTCATAAAACCATGAGATGTCTGACCTTGGCTCAGAAACGATAGTGAGATCCCTGGCCATTCTGGACCAAGCACGCTTGAACTCGGGCAGC
This sequence comes from Blennius ocellaris, assembly GCF_963422515.1. Taxonomy (NCBI): domain Eukaryota; kingdom Metazoa; phylum Chordata; class Actinopteri; order Blenniiformes; family Blenniidae; genus Blennius; species Blennius ocellaris. Next base: position 14,434,963 of record NC_137663.1, read on the forward strand.
GTGCACACAGAGAATTGGGCAAAGGTTTATATCCCTGCCCTTTGAATTGATGCAGCTTAATCAAGGACAGGACAACTGGAAGTGTTTGGAAGCGTATCTGGCCTCTATTTTGAAATTACTGGGGTGTTTTTGTATGAAGGAGGGCATAAAAGCATTGCGCAAATGTTCAACAGTGGCAGCTTTTCCTCAGCAACAAAACAGACAAACAGCTATGTGCTCCGGCATGTTTGTTTCTTGTTGTGCTTTGTACACACAAAAAGGTGCTATCACAGGAGAAAGTCTTCCTGGATGTTTGTCACTACCTTAACAACGTCTGTTAACACTGCTCACACCCCAGATGCTACTGGAAACATCCTCCCCCTTAAAAATACTCCAAGAAAAAAAAAAAAAAAAAAAAACTGCACTTGCACATGTTTGACAGCACATGCTTTCTACCAAACTGCCCTCTCTCCGTGAAGCCACACTTAAACAACAACTAAGAGCACTACAGAGAAGTAGGTGAGACTGTGTATATCTGACTCCGAGGGCTGAGTTTGGATGTCGAGTTTGTGATGGCAGCACCAACAGCTGCCCGGTCTAATTACTGTATGTAAATGACAACAGCGCTGCCATAGCCAGCCTCTCTGGTGTCGGATAATTAATTTCATATCTCCAGATCAGAAATGACTGTCCTGAGGTGGTTGTATGCCAGCGCTGAATACAAAGGTAGCTCCACCCTCTGCAGGGGCTGCTTTCAATTTGCTCACAGCAGGAAACTTATCACTGTCAAAAGAGCACGTTTAGATCGGGGATGTAGACACACGCATGCATGTCAAACACGCACACACATACAGTTTGTCTGCAAACAAAATGGGGCCAGCCATGAACAGTGATGCTGGTAACGCGTTAATGAGTAACGCATTACTCTCGTATGACCACTTTTTTCAGTAACAAGTCATCTAACACGTTACTATTTCCAAACCAGTAATGAAGTCGCATAGAGCAGGCAGTGCAAATAAATAAATACATAGTGCAACAATAGACTACAACTACATCTCTGGGTAAATAAATATCAGTAATAGTAAAAAAAACAGTAATCGGATTAGTTTTCTAAAGTAACTGTGGCATAACACTGACCATGAAACATATAAGGTAGAGAAATCCTCTCTAACACAATTCATACTAATTTGTACAGCATTAATAGAACTATTTACTATTCCAGTCTCGACAAATAAATTAAAGAAATTATAGTATTTCCTTTATATGTTTGCCAACATAGTGATTTAAACTGTTAGAATTGTCATACTAGAAACAGAGAGATGGGGCTTACAATCTCATGAAAGGTTAGCACATCTTTTCTTTTTACGTACTCGGACAACAATGCATTCATTAATCCTCGAAACAGTATCTATTGTCAAATGTGAAAAACAAATGATCCACACTTCAATTAATTTGACATGTTAGGTATTTATTTAATTATGTATTTAAAAAAAACTCTTTTTTCACATTTCGATTTTAAACGTGCCAAGTTTATCATCCGGTAATGTGACATTTCAGTATTATCTCTATTGAAGTGTGATGGAGTCATCCAAATACTTTTCTGAGGCCTTGAAATTAAATGTTGGGGATATATTTAGTCTAAGGAAGCTTTTAAAAAAATCCCCAACTAATTTAAAACAAATATTTTCAGTGTTTGTTCAGTGTGGTCAGTTTTGAGTGATTCTTCTCATTTTTGGCACATGGACTTTGACACAAACAATAGGGGAATTTGCATGGCAATGGATGTTCTGTTCAATCTATTGATTCATATGCAACTAAAAACACAGGGTTCCCAAGTAAGGATTTTGGTTTACTAATGCATCATTAAATCAAAATGAAAATAATAATGTTTAGTGGAGTTGTAGTTTAACATCATCATTTTACCAATGTGTAGTTTTTGAATACAAATTTGAATCTACATTTGTATGTAGAAACTCAGTCAATGAAAATCCTCAAAATCGAAACAATTTCAATGTATTTATGTTTTCTTCTATATATTACAAGATGAAATATATAGACGCTGCTTAGCTGCTGTATAGTTTTGTCACTGTTGACTTCCTGTTTTCACAGGAACATATCATTTAATTTCACATTGAACACGGGAGGCTCACTTTTCAAGCCAGGCGTAATGGTGTTATGAAATGTTGACAAATCGCATTGGAGATGCAACAAGGAATTTGGGATGCATGTTGATAGAAGGTGTGAAAAAGGTCAAAGCAAAAAGAGCTACAAACAACTCTCCTTGTACAACATGTTCTTGAGAGAAAGGAGGGAGCGTGTTTGAAAATTGTCACAGTGGGAGGAAGAGTCCCAGAGTGAGGGCAGGGAGTGATGATGCACTTGTCTGATATGTTAGCTGCTTTTCCTTGAAGTTACTAACAACATTTTGTGTTTCATATTATCGACCAAAATTGGTTCTTGCACAGAGTGAGGGAAAAAGAAAAGAAAAAAAAAAAACCCACATCCTTCTTTGGAAATTGCTTTGGATTTGTATTTTTTCCCCCCACTCCTATTTTCACTGTTTTGCTGATGCTCTAAACCGGGGGAGGAGCGGAGGCTGGAGGGTTTTCTTGCTCAAGGACACTGTGACAGGATACATGCCTGCTTGATGCATTCACACCAGCTCTTGACATGATCAAACTCTTGACCTTATACCGTCTCTCCAATCACTGGGCTGCCTTGCTGCCTGACAATCTGGGAATCACTCTGTCTGAAAACCCTGCGTACCCAGCTGTGTAACCACCTGTGTAACCTTATAGACGCTAACTGGTCACGGCAAAGCTGTCATGTCCTATGTAATCTTCTGCATCTCATTCATGATCTCCTTAGCAGAATGCATTTTAACAGCAAGCCACTTGAGGTCATGCGCTGAGACGTCTGAAGAGCCGCACAGCGGAGCTTTGTGAAGGTGGTTTAGCCTTAAAGAGGTTTGAAATGTCTTTTGATGGCTTCAGAGGTAACAAATACCCTTTGAAATTCCAAGTAGTAATAATAATCAAGGCTGTCATCTGACTAGAAATTTTAGATGAGTTAATTGCAGGGTAGCCTGCAATTAATTATGATTCATTGTGGTTTATAAATACGGAAAGAAAGAAAATCAGGATTGATCACATTTTCATCATCATTTGTAAATATTTTATATATTTTATAATATTCCATCTTCAGTATTGCTTTATGCAGTTCCAGGTTGGAGTGCTCCAGGAAAATGTGTTTATCATATTTCCAAATTTTTAAAAAAAACCCACCGTGAATATGTTTTGCCTTATCAAAAACATCATTAAATCGGTAAATACATTTAAACATGATCATTATTCTCTAAGCTGATTCAAGCTAGGATCACCTTACACCCTACAACCTAAAATAAAACCACAAAAAATTTGAACCACAAAAAAATGGATGAACATATTTCTTCTAAACAAGCTCAACAAAAACGTCACGGACATTATGCCCATCACATTACATCAAACTTTTTGCCTTTTTTTTTTTAAACAATCAAGTTGTGTAATTATCTGTATTGATACAGGTCTGAGTTTTGGCATTCAGCATTTTGTCACATCAACTGAAAACACAGTTTTGAATCACAAGGTAGAACAATGTCTTAATTGGTTTGTTATAAATACATTGAAGTGCAATACATTTTGTACCCGTCTATAACTGCTTTAATTAATTACCATGGATTAAATGTAATAAATATCAGCATAGAATACCTTATTTGCATATCATTTTTCAGAACTGACTTACGAAGAATTAATAGAGAAAACAGTAGATAAGGCAGAACACAGTTATTTAAAAAGTGCAGTAATGATAAGTGTGTTTTTAGGACAGATTTAAAGGAGGACAGTGATAAAACGAGCTTTATTTCCTGGGGCAGGTCGTTTCAGAGCAACGGGGCCCCTGACAGCAAAGGCCCTTGGTTTTTAATCTAATTCTAGGAATCATTAACAAAGATATGCCAGAGGACCCCGGGCTACATTAAAGGTCCTATGGAATTAAACATTTGGTTCTATAGTCAATATAATTGTGAAAGAAAGAATAAAAAAAAAATACATTCTCCAGGCAGTTGCTAACGATAATTTAAACTTAAAGCTTTTTTTTTTTTTTTTTTTAGATCATTGTGATGTATCACAAGCTCTGTTATTTCCTTGTAGGCTTCATCATTGTTCCCACTCACATCAGTGTGCCTGCTAATTACATGGCAGTCCCATGAGACCTTCCACTCAACATTGAAAGTTTCATCTTGCAGCAATATAACAAATCAGGATTAAAAAATTAAGTAAGTTTCAAACAGCTTGACTGACTTGTTTCTTGTTGTTTAACTATCATCCTTTTGACACTTCTGAGAAATTACAGAACTGAGTGTACCCTTGAAAAAAAATTATGACCCATGGCATAATTAACTGGATTTATCCTTTACATTTTCTGCAATCTGATCCCACGGCTTCAATTTTTCAGTTGTGTGCGGTCGGCTTAAAAGGTGAGTCAGCTAATCAAATTGGTGAAGTGCTTCTATCTATTTCGTAATCTTGTATTCCCAGCCATACATCATAGCTCTACAGCTCAGTTGAGCTCCAGTCCGGCTATAAAGGTCAGTAGCTCCAGGCTGTCCGTCTGTCTGCCTGCATATCCCTCTTTTTCTTCTTGAATGCCTAAATAAGAAAGGTTAGCCGACTCAGCTGCTCTTGCTTAAAAGGTCATGTGGGAGAGCAGACAGGAAACATCCAGGATACGCCTATATTTTTATCTGCATTATTTGTCCAGTGGTTTGCTTTAACTAGAGGCAGTTGTGTCTCAATGTGCCCCTTTGTACTTGCAGGGTTAAATGGTTGTTAGAATTCTGCACTTATAGGAGACACAGAAACATATTTTTATGAATATAATCACACAAACTCACATTGTTGTGAGATTAAACTTGTGGTTTTGAGTGGTGCAATTTTGCATTTTTTTTTTTTCTTCTTCTTAAATTCAGGAAGAGAAAAAGTTGTAGAGAAGATAAAGTTTGACAATGAGCTTTGGTCTTGTGTTTTTACAGTAAATAAGGATTTGTAATTTGTACTGCGGGAGCTGTGTCTTGTGTTGCTCTATAGCAGGTCAACAGGAAACATGCAGCCACATTTTACAATTTGGGATAGAAAATACATTGCAGTGTATGCTTTATAGATGTCAGAAAGAGGAAAATCATTTTCACCACGATAAAAGCAGATGTTCTATTATTAAATTCCTCTCTCCATCCAAGCTGTCCATCCCTGCTCTATTGTATATGGCTGTAATGGTGGAATGGGTAGTACTCTGTTAATGATTCAGGTAATTGAAGTGAGTGCTTTGTGGAGGTCAAACCATCAGTTGTAGATCTCCTTCTTATTATTGTCTGAGGAGATATTGTCTTATGATTCTGGCTCGTTGCTTGGAGTCATTGTTATGCTACAGAGCCAATTCAGAGCGTATCAGATACTCCTGGTAGCAGTCCAAGACAAGATGCTGGACTGGATCGCAGAGCAATTTCATACAGTATTGTATATTATCTCATTCTAATATGAGCCAAATAGAAGAAAGCTAATTTCCCTGCTTCATAATGTCCAACAGATGAGCATTGTTGACCTGGCTTAGCCTCGGCATGTCAGTCAAGGTGGAGGGCAATTAAAATGACCTTACTCTTCATAAACGATAGAGCACAGTTGTTAAAAAGAAAAGAGGTAGGATCAAGATAAACTTTAAAGACTGAGGGAGCACCGGGAGAGAGAATATGAAAATGAGAGACAAAGAAAGTGGAAATGCCACCCTTCAGGGATCAACTGGAGGAGGAAACGTGACAAGGAGAGAGAAGAAAAGAGAGAGGGGGGGGAATTGAGTGGAATGGATGTGAACTGGAAAAGACGGAGCAAGAAGCTGAAAGTAGGAGAAAGAGTGGAGTTGAAGTGAGGGAAGGACCTAAATTTAGACATGGAAATCAGAAGAGAACAGCTGCCTCCTTCCCTCAGGAGATACATTTAAGTCAGGTCTGGGTGGCCAGAGGGGAGAATGGAAGAACCTACTCCACTGGCCAATTAGGTGCACAGAACACTGCACTGTTCTAATATAACCATCATCGTGGCCCCTTTGGCCCTCTCGGTCCCACTGGATGTGTAGCACCAGAAACTGACGGCACTGACACAGGGCTTAGACAGAGGGATCCCCGGACCATTGTAAATCTTAGCAGTCACAAGTACGACTCGAGAGAGAGCTTGGCATAAAAATGTATGCGAAAAAAAAAAAAAAAAATAAATGTTTTCTGTCTGTCTGACACACTCAAAATTTAGGCAAGAGTGGATATAAAGTCTGCTTCAGCTGGGCTAAAATATGCAGCATTTTACATGGATTCTATTACTTTTGTATCAGTTGGTAATGGTAATTGTCTGTTTTCATACTTGTGTAACACTCCTTTTTCCCCCTGCATTCAATCAAATTATAAACATGTTATGTTTTCTTCCTTGGCACAAACGCATCATTTGGAAAATGTTTCTTTGATTCTTTCAGACATGGAAAGTTCCCAACAACCAGGCACATTCCCTGAGCGTCTCCGACTTCAGTGGCATCTCACAATGATGCATTTACAGCAGTAATGAACTAAAATTACGCTTTTCAAAATCTCACTTGGAAAAAAAAACACCCTTGCTACCATGCAGGCTAACCATTAACTTGTCTTTGTGGCCAGCACAAAAGAATAAAATGTATCACACTGGGCTGTATGTCGCCCCACTGCGTGAGTGAGAAAAATGAGAAAAAGTAAGTGATTTAAAGAGAAGAAGTAATAAAGAGAGCGAGGGCAGGCGCAGGAGAACTGTAAATCGCTGGCAGATCATGCCTCATGCAAAACTTTCATGAATAAAACATATTCCTAGCCTCCCATAGCTCAGATCCATTTTTCCTTCGTTTCCCTCCTCTTCCCTCTCTATCTCTCACACGCATGATTAACCTCAGGAGGCCTTAATCAACACTGGAAATGACCCGTGCTCCTTGACTTACCTCTTCCCTCCTTCGCCTCATCTCCTCTCTTCTTAACAGGTTTCTCTGTGATGGGGTTTGCATCGCCTGTTAACTGAGCAGACAAGCACAGATTGAGGGTTTGTTTATCGTGCCGGCCAAATAATTAACGGCTATAAGGAAAGCACAAAATTACAGATTTATATCCAATGAAATCCTGGGTAAGACAATCCATTAGTGGTGTCAGAGTCCCATGGAAAACCATATTGTGGCATTTAAAAACTTTCAATTTTAAAGTATTACTTTTCTTTTTATCTATGTTTTTCTTTTCTTCAATTCTTTCCGATCCTTTCCTGCGGGTGGTGTGTGTGTGTGTGTGTGTGTGTGTGTGTGTGTGTGTGTGTGTGTGTGTGTGTGTGTGTGTGTGTGTGTGTGTGTGTGTGTGTGTGTGTGTGTGTGTGTGTGCGTGTGCGTGTGCGTGTGTTAGCTGGGGATGAATAATCTTTCTTACCTAAGCCTTCATTCACACAGTCTTTAAAACCTGTCCTCTGGGGAAAGCGACAGAGATAGATTTATGGTTATTATTATTTACTTGCTTCTTCAGCCTCTCTCCCTCTCTTTCAATATCTCTCTGTCTCTCTCTCTCGCGCACACACACAAAGCATATGCACATATGCCTTAGAGGTCACTCAGAATTATATAACTCAGCTCGTGTGTCTGTTTCCCGCATCAGATGAAAGCAATACACACATCACCAGCATCCACACGTCCAGGTCTACAGAGAACCGTTTTTAATTGGTCCTCCCCGTGTAGCTCAGGTCTCAGGGTTGGTACCGCAGGCTAAATGCCCCCTGTGTGTTCAGTGTTAGGGTCCAATTTAGCACACTGTAGCGACTGGCCATCCTGCCTGAACATTTGCTTTGTAATTAGGTTGTTACATTTTTCAAGCACATAAACCAGATTGTTCCTCTTTGTCCTGAAGCTGATTATTCATCCAGTGATAGAGAAGTAACATCCTTATTTTTATGGACATTTTTATAAAGCAAGTTTATAAATATCAAATCACATTAGTTTTTTATTTAACCCTCCATAGTTTTTATTTTGGCTGGATAGGATACTGGAGTGAAATTTACCAGGTGGATTTAACAACCAAAGCAACATTACAAACCACGCAATGAAAGATGTGCCATCTGTCCCCCTCTGTCTGCTTCTCTATCCTTCCCTCCCTCGTTCGGAATGCATCCCAAAGTCTTCTTACACTTTTCTTGTTTGTGTCTTGCTGCAGGTGTCAGCGGTCAGTATCCCCTGGTTACAAACTTGACCGTTACAGAGGGTGGGACAGCGAACTTGACCTGCCGTGTGGAGTACAATGACAACACTTCCCTCCAGTGGTCAAACCCGGCACAGCAGACCCTCTTTTTTGGGGACAAGAAAGGTGAGTTGGAGATTGGCAGACGCCAGCACCTGCACACCAGAAGCTGTCTTTAAATGTATTCCCACTGTTGGATTCGTGGCGCTACAGAAATGCACCCAGCAGAGTTTTTTTTTTTCCTCCTACCTTTTTATTCAGGTTGGAGAGCAAACTAAAAAACATCCATCTCTTTTCCCGTGTCACTTGAATAAGCTGCTGTCTTTGTTGTGTCATTGCATCTGTCCCACATTTCATGTGTTTGTGTTTTCCTGTCTGTGCCCTGTTTCCTGTTTTCACAGCGCGCAAATTTGCAGTACAGAGAAACAGAGACACACACATCTGAACCTGTTTTCATAACGTCTTTAAACCTTTTGCTCTGGGGATGGATACTGTGCGGCTATTTTCTTTTTCTTTTTTTTTACCTTATCCCTTCAGCTTTTCATACACCCACACTCATAGACAAACTAAGGAGCACTTGGTGGTGCAAACAGATACAGCCGGCTTTGTTTTTTGACTCGTTTTGTCTAAAACAGGATAATCGGTGGTGCACTTTACCTGCCATGAACAATTTGGAGGCTTTTTTTGTTTAGGTTTTTTTTTTTTTTTGCTCCCACCATTTAACACAATTATCAGGATTGGTTGAAAGTAGAAATGGATAAAAGTCATTTGCCCGGAGAGTGTACACAGAGCCGTCTATGTTGTCAATGAGTTCCATTTTCTAAAATCTGAAGACCCGGCATATTCACAGCAAACTTTGAATCAGGTGGTCCGTTGAATCTGAGGTGGAGGATCAAGCCAGTTTTCATTTTCAATACCTGCGCCATATGAATTAAAAGGTCATACTGTTCAGATCAAGTTGAAACATCAGAGAAACCCACACACTTTCAAAGTCAGTCGCTCGCCCTGCTGCGCAAGTGCCCTTCAATGCAGTCCTGTCGTACTTAGCTTGTACCACCTTGAGCACATACACAATGGTACACGTTGAATTACTTTCCCATAATATTATGTCCTTGTGTGTAACTGGTGGCATGAGAGCATTACATTGCTACAAATATTTGAAGGCTTCCACATTATTGTGCATTCGGTTTTCAATTTCCTCGTTGATGATGTATTTGTTCCAAGGTATTGCAATAGATTACAGGCAAAATGATACAACGGCACACTCATTTGAACTCATTTCAGCTTGAGTGAGAATTTGTGGCATACATCAGTGATAGAGGTTTTGTATTTATGATTAGTGCCTTTATGTTAGACCTTGGCTGACAAAAGTTATGGACTTCATTCTGAAAGTAGATATTTTCAACTTCAGTGCCATAACCAAGGTCAAATGCCCTACATTTATTAAAAATAAAAGGGAAAAAAGTAACAGCACTTGTATAAACCTGTCCAATTAAAGTCATTCAAGTCTGTAAGTTTATCTACACTTAGTAATTTTGAATATTGCTTTTATAGACTAACTCTATAGTCAGTTTATCATATAGGGAATCATTTAAAACCTTGAAATATTGTTATTTAACAACCTCAGGGACTTCACACATACGCCACTTGGATTTAGATTTATTTAGATTAGATTTATTTATTTTTGTTTTTTGTAAATGCAACCATGCATAATAATTAACATAAACATTTAAATGTGCAACATTAATCTCCATTCCCCTGGAAGATCAATACCAGCGTCATAAAACTACCTACTACAATACATTTCAGACTGAAATTTAAAACAATAACAGGAACAAAAAATGTTGAATGACATCAGACCAGACAAGGCACCACAGCAAGCAAAACTCAAGATGTTAAATGTATATTAAGTGCATTAATGAGATTGCACATTGTACACATATTGGTGTTATTGTGAGTGATGTTTCACTGTAGAGTGAGGCTCCTCGTAGAAAACAATCTGAAATGTCATGCAGAAAGATTCAGACGCAAAGCACACATATGCACAACTGTACAGGCGAGTGTGGCAACAGGCCATGTGTGCCTGTTTTAATGGCCAATAAGTGCAAAGGTTTTACTTCTGACCTTTCACACCACCTTCAGTAAAGTTCTCATAAAGAGGATTCATGGATGTTATTTTGTTGGTTGGTGCCTCCTGAAATGATTTTGGCTTGTGCGTCTCTCAGCTGTATTAGTGGAGTGTAATAGAGTATGAATCACTCTCTCTTGTAAGTGTCTGGATTAAGCACATATGGGATTTACACAGTCTTCCTCCATTATCCTGCTGCCCACTGGGCCTTCTTGTTCATTTGTACATTTATGTGCTCTGTGTGTGTGTGTGTCTGTGTGTGTGTGTGTGTGTGTGTGTGTGTGTGTGTGTGTGTGTGTGTGTGTGTGTGTGTGTGTGTGTGTGTGTGTGTGTGTGTGTGTGTGTGTGTGTGTGTGTGTGTGTGTGTGTGTGCATGCGCGGCTTTAACTGTGTTTGTAGTTTTTGCATACAGTAAGAGAATGCTGAACTGTGAAGCATTTCAATTTCTAGCCATTCATATTTTCACTTACCTGCCTTTTTGTGGAAATAGCAGCAGTAAAAAGCTGCATTGAACATCAAATTCAACAGTTGATGTTCTCTGCAGGTTATTCCATATCACACCAGGGGTTGGACTTGGGGGTCTATTTCATGGCATTTCCAGTGCAGGGCTCTGAGATTGGAAATGAAAAACCAGCCAAGGACTCTCTTATTATCACAAAAGCAAAGGGATTGTACCGAGGCCCCAGAACTCTGTCTTCCTTTCTTTCTTTTTTGGATGGCTTGTGTGTCTGTGAGCATGTGCGTGTGTTTGTGTGTGCATACGTGTACTTTGGGAGTTGTCTTACTGAACGTGGCAAATTCAGATGCACATGCTGATGGGAGTGCTGCGATGGTGAGTGTTTCCAAAGTGCCACTGGCAGTGTGAGAAAGGAAAGATGCCTCAGCTGCAAACGTCTTTGAGCACAGCGAGCTTCAGATTAATTTTCCCCGCTGCCTGTTGGGAGGAAGAGGGCAGGGTTCTTATAGCAGATACTTTTGTAAACTTTTCTGCATTCTTACAATTGTTTTAAAAATATCCTTGTCAGAAAAAAATAATACATTAGCAAACATCGATGTTGTTTGTAATACGAGTTGACTCTTCTTATATGTAAGTGTCATTAAAAGTTTTAGATTTTATGTATTAGTTGGCATTTCTCTGTAGTTTAACCAAACTTGTGCAGAAGAGATTATTTCTGGATTTTCTATATGTGGGAATCTGTCCAAACATCTACCATCTTTGTTGATTTTGTTTGGTGTGTTATTCAACAGATTGTTGGCTGTGTGCCTGCGAGCGCTGTATCACAGAAGAGTGTCACTTACATCCTCTATTAAAGTCAGCCATAGAGCATTAGCATAAACATATTGCTTTTTCAAAGACAAATGTGGCTGCTGACTCCATTACAGTCCTTTGAGTGGCGCCGGTCCCGCGTCTGTTGTTGTTTAATGTCAGGGCTGAGACTCACCTCTAAGACGTTTAGTCGGATGAAAGAGACTGCTCTTGTCTCCCATCCTCTCCGAGGTGCCGGCCGTGAAGAGTTGTTTGAATTTCAAATAAGTCATTGTCCCAAAAGTAGCCAATTTTGTCCTTTCCATCACTTACCACTCAGGGACTTAAGCCAGGCTTTGAGAGAGACGAAGAGAGTGAGTGAGAGAGAGAGAGAGAGAGAGAGAGAGAGAGAGAGAGAGAGAGAGAGAGACAGAACGAGAGAGAGAGAGAGAGAGAGAGAGAGAGAGAGATGAGGACCGGGCAGGAGGGATTCTCTGGTTTATAAGATTCAAAAGAGGCTAATATCTCTTTACAAATTGCTCCTTTGGTTTCATGTAATTCAAGACTTGATAATAGCTTTATTTCCTGGATGGAGAAATTTTTGCAATGAGGCATAATTACAATATATCCATTATTTCCATACTAGACAGGGCCTATGTATAATTACTTTCCAGGCTAAATTTTCTGGCCCATTTAGTGGACTCATCATGTGTGGGGACTGATGACGGTATGTCATTTGAATCACTTATTCAACATGGTGGCTGTAATCTGCTGCATTTCTGTTTTCACCACCTACATCTGTATTTTCATTTTCAACCCGCAGCACTTCCTTCATTCCTTTCCCTTTAATTATCTGTCCACCTCTGCCTCCCAGAGCTCGGCGTGATCGCAGCTTACCTGTCCTTACAAGCAGTGGGAAATATTTCCCCAAAGCACACATTTAGTAGAGCTGAATAAATTACAGCCTCTAGAATGTTACTAAATGCAGCGAGCCTTTATATCGGCAGATGTATGGAAAACAAAAGATGCTGTCTGTGTTCCTCCAGCAGTGTTGGTAATTAGCAGGCTGACATTTGGAGCCAGGTCATCTTGTCTGGAGAGAAGGGAGCCGCACTGCAAGGATAAACAGCCACATGTTTTGCAGGCACAGTACAGTAGTATTTCTTCAAGGTCAAAAAGGAAGAAAAAAAAATGATGTTACTTTTCAGAATAGTTTTCTTTCTGTGGGCTTTACGTCAGTTGGACTCAGTTTCGAAAATCATTGTATATATTTTGGTTAGTTAATTACACGCTTATTTGGGTAACTTTTTAACTTGTGTTTGAATTTCTTTTGCAGTGTTTCGTGTTACCCCGCAGCAAGTATGAATTTGTTTCAAACCTTTTTAATTGCTTTAGATTTAATTGTTATAATTAGGACTTTCTTTGGCAGATGGATTAGAAAGATTTTTTTTTTCCCGAAACATGATAATTGTTATCTAATGTTCACATGATGATAAAAGATGCCATGTCTTATGGCATTGAATATATTAGTTTGGAAAACTACGGTACTTTGGCAATAAAAATAATTTGGACATAATTTTTAAATAAAGCTGAATTATTGTTTTTGTTGTTGATAGATGAGTGTAAATTCTGAGCCAGAAATGTTTTTGCCCATGCTGCTGAAAATGCAACCAGCTACAACAAAGTCAATGTGGTTCTGTACCTTTAACCCTGACTGAACCGTGTGAACTGCCTCTGCACAACACCACACATGCATAGTTTATTAATGTTTCTGAATAAAGGCTCAATTTTAATGTTTGATATATGCAGGAGTTGTGCTCTTGCTCTTTAAAAATAAAATAGTGATTGTAACAGCATATGCAATTTTTTGATATATGTCTAAGCAATCATTTAATATTGCTTGTGGAATTGCCCGCTGTACCTGTCGTGGACACCTCTGCCTATGCTGTGCCATCTGCTGATTGATTGAATCTTTTTAAACATTAAGATTAGTGTTATGGGTGAACGGCTAAAGGCCAAATGTTCGTTTTTAGGCCCCGGAGCTGAATATGAAATTGTTTGGGTCCTCAGATGTCAAATATTCAGCTGTCTGAATCAATTTGCGAGCTGTTTGTGGTTGTGTGAGCACGCGGATGTGTGTGAGCTTGTAAGTGCACATATACGTGTGTGCATGTGGAATCTTGAGCATTGCACCTCCCCAGTATGCAACCATGAATGCTTTGATGCATTCAGAGTATCTGTGCCTGAGCAATTTAGGGGATAGGCTTTTAAAAGTTTTCCAAAGTAAATAACAAAATAAGAAATGCCTGACAGACTTTTTATTAAACAGATAGCAGAACTTTCTCTCAAAACTTAATCTTTGGAGGAAAGTTAAAACTTTTCAGACAGCTGTCTGTTTTTTTCTCTCTCTCTCTCTCTTCCTTTTTCCTGGAAGAGTGCGTCTACGAAACATCCTTTCATATCAGCCTCAAGATTGGTATGGTGTTCTCTCTGATAGAAAAAACTTGACTGTAAATCTCCAAAGATCCCTAACAAGTCCCCTCTCTCAAAGACAAGGACCATAAAACATGAGAGGAAGAAAAAGGAGACGAAATGTAGGCCTTGGTGGGATAAAGGAGAGGAATTAAGGAGGCATTTTATGAGAGCTTTCAGATGCAGTTATCGCCTCTGAAACACACAGGGAAACTTTTTCTTTGACCTTGAGTATTTCAGCTACTTCTTTGTTTCATCTCACTTTGCACTTGTAGATGTTTGAATGTATCATTTGTCTCTCGGTTTAAAAGGATTTTTGTTTGCATTGAACTCAGAGGAGCATTTTTCTTAAAAAATTAAAAACACTGATCTGTAATAATTGCCACTGCGTGTTGCCTGTGGATCATGGGAACTGTGTCTCACAAATGTCATCTATATTTGGTCGGATGTAAAGCAGGTTAGAATGAGAAAGCGGCTACATTGTCAAGGCAGCAACAGATCCAGCCTTTATTAGGAGAGCCACTTGTCATTTGCAGGGTGTAGAGAAAAGTACCTGAGGCAAATGGGAATAATTAGCTTATACTTTTGGCAGGCTTATTCTTTCTTTTCTCCAAGAAAAAAAAAGTTCTGGAGAAGTGAGACGGAAATAGTGTGCGTTTTATATCAGAATTTGAAATTGAACATTGTTTGTGAGGAATTCTCTACAGTATCAAAGTGGGGATGGGTCCACCAGCACCTTTTAGTTTGCTTTCAAAGACTTTATAAAGTCATCTCAAAGAATAAATGTAGTTGGTACCCCAGAAATATGTGTACCTCATTGTACACTGAGGCACCTGTTCTCCTGCTCCTGTGCTGCCGCAGAAAGTGTATTCCTTCGCAGAATACAATAGAGTTTATGGGCAAGCGCTATCTCCTCGCTGACCCGGTTCTCACAAGGACTTAATGAAGTGGGGCTGGTGAAGGTGTCCCACTGAACTCGGCATGGCAGGTAGAGACTGATGAAAGAAAATCATTTCTGTCACAAGAAAAATCTCCACCAGCCAATTACTGTATGGAGTATGGCACATTTTACATTTTAAAAAGCTAGTTTTCCTCGGCAAAGGTTTCACAGGTAATGGAGGTTGAGAAACGGTTGAGATACAGAATATACATTAAGCTTTTCAATAAGCAATGCATTCTGCACCCCCACCCCCATTTCTCCCTATCACACACACGCACACACACACACACACACACACACACACACACACACACACACACACACACACACACACACACACACACACACACACACACTCAAACAGACAAATTCAAGTCCCCAGATGGGTTGTTGACAAGGGAAAGAGAGCAGCCACATCCAGACACAGGCAGCTGAATGTATATTCTGAAATTTGCACTTTTCTCATTATAAGACTGTGTCACTTGAATGAGCAAACACCTGCCAAGGTTCTATACTAATACATACTGTCCCTGGATAGATGAAGGGGCAGCAAGTGGGGGGGGGGGTGCAAAGAAGCAGAGGAAAGGGCAGAGCCGAGAAGAAAGAAATGGAAATAAAGGGACGGAGCAAAATGTGCAAACATGATAGGCTGAAAGTGAGGGAGTTTAGAGTCATGATTATTTGCGTATGCGCGCACACCGTGCTCGTACAAAAGCATTTTCCTAATGCACAAATGCAATTACCTCCCATACACATACACATGGCCAAAAAGCCTCCTGTTTTCTCACCTGCTGCTTTTAATGATGGGGAGGAAAAACCGGTGTGGATACAAAGCCAAATTAGATGTGAGGATATGTGCTGGATATACATGTATCACATTAAATATAAACACGGAATATGTTGCTGGCGTGCTTTTGTCCATCTGTGCTTGGATGTTTTGCAATTGTAGCGAGGCGCTATTGACATGCCGATGAATCCCAATGAAGAAGAAAAAACACCAGTTGTCTGTGTGATGACCGTCTTCGGATTGTTCATGTTGCGCCATGAAAGGCTTTTTAGACTAAAGTCACTTTCTCACCTTTTTTGAACTAAAGCAGAAAAATGATTGCGTCTTAGTTCTCAATGTGCTGTGTGATGTGAATGTCAAGGTTGACTATGACACAAGCTTGACTGTATTATACTGAGACTGAGACACTTGTTGTGGATTTCTTCTTGTAACTGCTCTTGGAATAATGTCGTGAAACATTTCTTCTGTCAGGAATATTTATTGAAGCTTCAACAGACACAATACAGACGTCACAAGTCAATCTGATCAATCTGCTCTGGGCATGTGCTCCGTTCAACCCTGGAGCTAACATTTAAAGGGACGCGGAGAGGCGGAGGTGAGTATGCTGGTTACACCAGGACGGAGAGGTCGAAAACACCAGGGTGAGAACCCACATGCGGTTCCCACGCCTGTGGGTGAGAAACCTTTCCCACTCTCACCGTCCTGATGGAGCTGTGCTGAAGCAAAGGGAAAACATGTCCACTGAGTCCGTAAATAAGATTATAAGGCCGTAGTCACACAGACAAAAATAAAAACATTTTAGCAGAATACAGGGAAGAACAGAATTCTTCAATAGCACAAACTCATTTTTCTATTTTTGAGATATTGCATTAATATTGTCGTCTGAATTCTGTATATGTTACTGTGAACTCCATCATTTCACAACACGGCCAAATCATGTTTATGCGATTGGGAACACAAGAATACTTATTTACCCAACTGCATCAGACAGAATCAGACATTTCTGCTGTGTGAGCATGAATACAGATTATACATTTCAACAGGACAGATGCTTCTTTATGTTCATCCATATATCCATCTTTATAATCACTTTATACAATTTACGGCTGCAGGTCCAGCCTCATGTGTAATGTCTTGTGATTTAGATGGTGTATAATATCAGATAATTCAATTTGTAAAGGCTTCTGACAACTGACATTACAGAACTTACAACAGTTGTGAACTTGTGACAAGATATCACACTGAGATGATTTGTTGTCTAAATAAAGGAAAACTGCTTTGAAAATCATCTTTCTTTAATTGAAATTGTGTTTATTGGAGGCCTTATGCAATATGTTGCTAAACAGTTACTAGTCTCAATGAGGCTGGTTCACCAGCAGACTGAAACCTTTCCTTTTTGAATAAAAATGTTCCTTTTAATTAAAAAAAAAACAAGGCCACTATGACCGCCCCAACTCTCTCTCTCTCTCTCTCTCTCTCTCTCTCTCTCTCTCTCTCTCTCTCTCTCTCTCTCTCATCATTCTCACAGATTGTTATTTTCTAAACAAGCCAATGCTGACACTTTTCTGCTTTGTTCTGTCGCTCTACGAAAACAGTGTTTCAGAACAGTCTCGTCTTTTGGTTCTCTCTGAGCTGCATGTTCAGTGTGAGCTGCGTGCGAGGGGAGCTCAACACAAATGGCTCCTGTGGAGCATTGGCCATCCGCTCATATGGCCTTGATGAGCACATGAGCCTTCCTCGATGGGACTTGAATAGCAAACTGCATCTGTTAAGGTGAAACTTGGAATTGTGCATCTCACTGAACCGAGAATTAGATTCTGTATGTATTCTATATGTTCATGTCTATAGAAGCCTCGCTTCACACGTCAATATTGAAGTGTATTTAACAAGCAAGAAAAGCAGACTGCTGTGTGTTGACCATTTAATGCAAAAACAGCTCAAACTTTGATGGTGATGAGTGCAACTTTGTTATCCATCTCTATTCCTAACACACACAAAACACTCATTGAGTAAAACTCTTGGCTGTACATTCACTATGTAGCCATTGCGGAATATAAATCTGCCACTCTTTGATGTTGACGACGGCACCGTCCTCCGCGAACGCAGTCTGCACTAATGGTCTTTAATGGATGGCGGACAGCTGCGAGTGGCTTTACAGACAAATAGCAAAAGATGCGTTCCTCTTCCCGTATGCTCCGTCTGTCAACCTTTTGCTTAAGAGAGAAAAAGGGAGCAGAAAAAGAAAAAGTGGTGTAATGCACTCAGGCTCGAAGAAGTAAAATGTCATTTAAAATCTTTAATGTCTTTAAGATCTACATCTGCACAACATTGTGTCTGAAATATTAAATATATTTTGTTTTGGACAGAGTAGAAAAAGTGTGTCAGTTCTAAATAACTGTACATAATTGAGCTGTGCACAGCTTTCGCTGGGGATTTTGGCACATGACTAACAGGCTCCAGTTTGTGTGTCATCTGTGGTGGGCTGTGATTAGACCACATGAGCTCCTGGCCTATTCTTCCCATCAGCTTAGTTCACCAGTTTCTCCCAAATCCCCTGTGGCTCTTGTTCTCTCCTGATGCAAGAGACCTCTCTGCTGACCTGATGAACTGAGTGGAGGGTGCCGGTGTCCCATGTGATTACTGCGAGGAGCGCTGCACCTGCCCTGGATGAGTGGCAGGTTGCAGCCCGATAGGATGTGTGTGGAAGGGGCCTTTCTTTCCACAAAGCTTGCGACACGGAGTTTCACTCAGTCCCTGCCTGTGCTGTGGATGGGAGAGTGTCTGATGGCGCACTCCTGGGAACAGGAAAGAAAATCCACAAGGGAGCCAGTTTTCACTTTTATTTCCATGAGACCTGTGGTAGGTCCTACTTTGTCCAGGCATTCTGGGGAGGGCGAAGCCTGACTGCTTCTGCGCTGTTATTTTTTACTGCTTTTTCAAGGCATAGCACATGTTTGTTTTTTTCCTTATGTTTTCCTCATTGCTGGGAAAGCATGATTGGCGGTGGGAGTGAGTTGTACAGAAATTTGTATTTGCTGTGTTTGTTTTTAAAGGGCCCTAGAAATTAAATTGAGTTGATAGTCATGAGATTCCAAAACAATTCCATCAATTTCTGAGAAAGCCGAGCATTCCATTTGCATTGTATTATTGTGGAAAAAGTAGATATATTGTCACTGTCCAATGTTTCATCTTCAGGGTC
Source organism: Blennius ocellaris (assembly GCF_963422515.1). NCBI lineage: Eukaryota > Metazoa > Chordata > Actinopteri > Blenniiformes > Blenniidae > Blennius > Blennius ocellaris. The sequence continues at coordinate 14,454,019 of NC_137663.1, forward strand.
AGGGTTCAAAACCTCCCTGCTGACTGGTCACCACTATGGGTGTCTGAACAAAGCCCTTGACTTAAGTTTCTTAAGGACGGAGAGCATAAATTTCACCATACTCCTTTGTAAGTATGCGTATGTAACAAACAATCCATGTCCCCTTGTTTTCTCACAATCAGCTCCCTGACTTGGTTCCTAAAAAACTGGAAAATAAAGGTAAATTTGGCATTGTGACAGTTGGGAAGCCAGCAAAAGTGAATGTTTGGGGCTTTTTTTTCCTGACATTTGTCTACTCGCATTTCCTTGCCCAAAGCAAATAAGACAACAGTTGAATAGAAGGATTGTTTAACTTACATCGGAAGTTAACATATTCGTACACAATCGCAGGTTAGTAGAGCTGCCTGAGTAGACAGAATGAGGTCTGCGGGTGGGAGGAAAGAGACAAATACAGACACTGAAAAGAAGATGTACGGAGGCAAAGAAGAGTCTTTGTGTAGAATCAGTGCAAATCATGCATTATTTGTTTTGGTTCATTCTTTGGAACACAGCCTATACATGCATGGCATGTCCATACATACTGCATGAAATTGTATGTTTGGGACAGGTGTCATCGGTAGCTGAACCTGCAGTGCGTTGGAGTAAAACTAACTTGGTTGTCTTGCATTGATAGCCATGTGTCGCATCTCTCTCTCTCTCTCTCTCTCTCTCTCTCTCTCTCTCTCTCTCTCTCTCTCTCTCTCTCTCTCTCTCTCTCGCTGTGTCTCAGGCACAGACACACAGGGAAACAGAATTGTACTGTCACCAGTGTAAAGCATAAAGATATGTCATGGGCTTATATCAACGTGTCACGCCTGCTCAGGCTCAGTACTTGGTGTGTGGAGATAACCGGTGTTGCAAGGAACAGGACAGAACAGAACAAATGAAATAATAAATGACATACAGCAGCTGTCGCTTAGTCAAACTGATTACAACTGTGTTTCCATTTACTGTTTAGCCCAGAACCAGTAAAGCATACTATCCCCTGGCAGGTAGAGTGACACAAGATAGTGTCCTCACTCAAATGTCTTTACATTTGTCAGTTCTGTGATCACATACACAGAAGCTGTAAAACAAATAATGCACCTTATGTGATGAACACATCCCCTAATGGCTAACTATGATCTATTGCTTACAAAGGTTCGGTTGCCGATGTGTACGGTTTATCAGTTTGTACGGCTACAGCCAACTTGTAGGAGAATAGAAATTGAATTCATCCCAAACAAGTCCTGTGCTGAGTAATTAATTTTAAAACTAGCAGCTAAAATCACTGAATGTGTAAGGTAATTAGCTGAAACAAAATTACCAAGTAGATTTTACTCCCACCAGACTTTCCAATGTTGAGAATATTGTTCCTGATCAGTGTGGGTTGTGTTTGTGCGGCTGTGGGAGAAGAGATATTTGGTGTACTTACTGTGGAACTGCTAAAAGGAACTGCTTGGATGAAGTTAATTGTGGTTTAGTCTTTACTGTACTTTACAATACAGTCATTTTCATCTCACTCCCTTTTCATATCGGCATGCATGGAATAAACTGATTTCACATGACAATGAGTTGATGACTACGATGAGTCCTTACATATGACGGAGAGTTTTCTCAAAGCCTTTGAATCCATCCATCCATCCACCCATCCATCCATCCATCCATTGTCCATCGCATCAGATTTTTACATCTTGGTATTGGAAAGAAACAACAAATATTTTCGTTTCTGATCAGCATGATTACGTATCACCATCAAACATAGTATTGAATTGTACTTTTAAGTCCGCATGAAACAGAAATATGCTGTGAATTATCACAGTACCTATGATAATGTGTTAAAATCACTCATGTAAATCTATTTAAAATGTATATGCTAAAAATGGTGAAAAAAATTTGTAAAACATTTTAATAAAATGGCACCAGTGATGTCAACAACTGATTTTAGCAAATATATTATGCACATTCATACAGTAAGTGGCAGCCACGTGTGGACACGTACAGTATACTGCTAACAATGGAGGAATTGGTCAGTTAAGCTCTTTCGGTAATTTAACGGTCCAATAGTCTATGAACCCCAGTTATGTCCAACACAAACTTGTAAAACTACCCAATGTAAAGCAATGAGGCAAATAGTCAACATCAGTCTTACCACTCATTTCAAGCGATTATTCTCAGTATATAGGATTTATAAACTGCAGATACAGCATCAGCATGTGAACTGATTTGCACTGTTGTCTCACAGGAAGTTGTGTTGGTTTGAATCAAATTCGGTGCAGTTATAATTTTGGGTCCTCTTCAGACACTCTTGCTTCCTCCAATCTAAAAATATTTATCGATGGTTAATTGGATCAAAACTGCTGCTCGCCTAACATCTGCTGGGGTAGATTTTAGAAAATAGATCCATGAATGGAGGATAGATGGTGGAATTTATTTAAACACAAAGTCTGATTTAGCTTTAAATATATTTTAAATAAAAGCTGCATGATTAGTCCATTTTATACAGATTAAAATATTTAAGAAAAAAAAACCTGGCATCCTAAAGCTTTGGCATGTTTTATTTGATGTAGTATTCGCTGTAGACATTTCTCAAGATTCATCCAGACAGTCTTTAAAGTACACATCAAACAGACTTTGTAATGGCTTTCAAAGTATCCATAAAGGCCGCAGAAACCAGACCAACGTCTTACAAGGTTTCTCACATGTCATGATGAAGATAAAGCCTACCTCAAAATAAAGAAATCAAAAACATCTGTTCAGAGACATGCGTGCTTCTTTTCCTTTGAAATCATATATAGACAGTCTCATACGCGCACACAGAAGCACACACTGCATTTAGAAAAGGTGCGCTCCGAGTCACTTTCATGGAGATTAAAAGCTAAGTATCCTTGGCTGCTCATATTAAATAAAGTTCGTAGAGAGACGTACTTGTAAAAGAGGGCTTGATAAAAAAAATAAAAAAAACTCCTCAGAAGCCAAGGCCAAAGCGGCAGCGTGAATGACATTTTTGCACACTCGACAATCCACATGGTTCTTTCTTAATGTAAAAACCAGATTTTTATGTGGTTCTTGTTTTGTATCTCACAATAAACCTTTTGGACACAACAATCAAGTCATTTTTCAAGGTGCCATCATATTGTGAAATTCCACAGCGTGCTGCCTCTGTATCACAGATATGAAGTCGACTTTCAGGACTGTGGAGTATCTTTTCAACTCGCCATCCAATCTCAGCAAATCTATTCCGACTCTCACATCTTGCCAGATTCTCATTAGGCCACTCTCTCGGCCTGTTATTGCAGTATTGATTTCCATTTTGTCATGCCTTTTGGAAGATTACATTTTCATATAAGTAAATGTCTACAGCGGTTTCCAGCAGAGAAAATTGTATAAGTACGATTTAGTGAAGAGTATTGCTGATGTATTCATTATCAGATTGAGTTTAAAGTTTTGTTTTAAGGTCACAGTTTTTCAGTTATTTATGCATTTACATTTATTCATGCATATTACACTTCATAGCTTGGGTTGTGCAGCATGGATATTTTTTTTTAACATTGTAAACAATGATATTAGAACATTTTTGCATTGGCAATGATAAGAACTTTCGTTGGCCAAGAGGATTAATGGGCAAAAGTACATTACCTCCATCAAATATTACAGAAGAGTGTAGGACGTATATTTATAGATAATGCCTGAAGCCCACTTGTTCATATTTCAGGGCTGCAAATGCAGAAGTTTGGGCGGAGACCCTCCCTTGTTTGTTTGTCCACTGAAGAAAGAGCTCTGCTGTTGCTTTGTCAACAATGGGCACATGTCTAGCATTTTATAATAGAGAGAAAACAGAAATATTCTCCTACCACTGCTCCCTATTTTTTTGTTTTGCTGTTTCCTGCTGCTTCGATCTAGAATTGGTTAATTGCTCTCGGCATGTCCATTTCACTTTTTCATTCCACCTATGTGACGTTGTGTACGTGAATAGTTTCACCCAATGCTCATTAAATATAGAGACTAAATTACATTATGAATTACTTTTGTCAAAGAAAAGAAAGCACAGCAAAAAACCCAGCATCTATTTTCTGCTTGTGGGAAGAAGAAAAAAATCCTGCAGTGACACTTTTAATGTACTTTGCAATGTCCACTCATTATGTGTCTCTCTGTCTCCAGCTTTAAGGGACAACAGGATCGAGCTTGTACGTGCGTCATGGTCGGAGCTGACCATCAGTATCAGTGACGTGTCGCTGTCTGATGAGGGCATGTACACCTGCTCTCTCTTCACCATGCCTGTCAGAACAGCCAAGGCCTACCTGACTGTCTTCGGTGAGTATTTTAATCTTATTACAACATTTCAGCAAGTTGAGAAAATTTTGTCTCAAAACAGCAAAATAAATGTGATATATTTCCTCCAGTTGTGTTGCAGTCAAATATTGCAAAAAAAAAAAAAAATCCACACACAGGAAGAACATGCAAATGCTGCACATAGTCTGTGTTACAAGTCTTTTTTGTATTGAGTGGATTCTATTTTTTCCTCTGTTTTTGTCAATTTTGTGGATTTTGAGGAACATTTCATTTAACCTATAAGGTCAGTCTGATGTAGTGCTCAGACAAACTAAAACACTATCACAAAAACCTTGTACTGCAATAGTTATGTCACTATTTTTACTGTTGGTTCTTTCTTTCTTGGATGTTTTTTTGCTTTTTTTCTCTCATTTGACAAATTGTACATTTTTGGTTTTACTGGGATTCGCTGTGTTTTGAAATAGTCTCTTACTTACGCCTGCCACGGCAGACAAATGAAAATCATACCTCTTTTATTTTAGTATTGTTTGTATTGTGATCATCATCTCATACAAACATTGTCTCATTCCCTGCCACTGGGCTTATTATCTTGCCAATTAGTTTTTGCTAATGTTAATAGATGTGCTTGTGCACTCCAGGACCATTAGCTGGCTCTCTATGTTAACAAGCGTTCAGAGAATTGGAGACATTAAAGGCTACTACTCAATAAGGATATGGAGAAAATTATTTTGCAGACACTGAACAACAGTTATTGGCGCATGATGGGAAACGGAGAGGGGGATTTAATAAACACAGAAAATGGTCTGGGAATGGCCTGGTTTATCTGCCTTTTGTGTCAGAACAGTGAGTGCTGGAACTGAGCACTAGAAGACGATGGCAATGATTTACACAGAATAAATAAGGATGCCTCGCATTCAGACTTCTTGATGCCAAATGACAAAAAATGTGCTTGTGTGTTACCATTTAGAAAAAGAACAATCAATTTTGAAAACTGAAGGGGATATTTCTCCTGATAGTGATTATGGATGCAGAAGTTAAGGGGTCAATAAAACCTATTTTAGTTCATCTTCAATGTTTTACAAATTGCTGTTAGATTATTTGGTCACTGCAATGGTTCAACCGTCAGATTTACACTGCTATCCCTAAAGCTAGGCCATTTGACTGGTTTGAAACATATTCCATAACAGGATCAGTACTTGAGCCATTCAAACATATTGGGAAAGGTATTCATACCATTATAACGTTCAAATATGTTACTATTTGAGAAAAGGCCATGTTTCTATGTGAACATATGTAAGATACAGTGATCTTTTGTTTGTTTGCTTCCACATCCCCTCCAACACAGAATATTTCTTTTTTCATGCATGCTTAAATTGTCATGCACACATAGAAATACAACCCGTGCAGACTATTTGATGTTGCACAACAGAGATACCTCGGCACACATACACACACACACACACACACACACACACACACACACACACACACACACACACACACACACACACACACACACACTCACACACATGATTTAAAGCCTCCAGCGACACAGGGAATGTGACTGCATGAGATTAGATTGTATTTGATCCCATCATTTTCATAAGAGTACCCATCAAACACATCAGTTAAGCTTCTTTTAATGATTCACATACACTCCACGCTTTACATATACAGAATATTGTGACACTCGTATGTTCGTATATCAAAACTATACCCTCTACTCATTCTCAAAGGAAAAAACTTATAGAATAGAATAGAATGAATATTGAGATTTAGAGACATACATACACTAGTACATAGCAGTGATTATTCAGACAATGCTGTAGTTGTAATTTGTATCCTTAAACAAACGGTAAACATCAAACTGAGAGCTTTTACGATGGGAATAAGCCTATAAACCTTACAGGAGATGTTGAGACAGACTAGGTGAGAGTCAGTCAATGGCATTGACTGACAGACCTTTCAGTCTCTCAGCCTGAGGCAGACTTATTGCTCATTGACATTGGAAGGGCAGGCACTACACACTTGAAAAAACACTCATTATAGGAAAAGGCCAGTAATTAACATTTTCTGTTCAACCTCTTGGCCTCCTCTGTGGTCACCAATCATTTTTGTTTACCCACATGCTCACAGAGACAAAAACAGATTTCTCAATGATTGAAGTCATTGTAAAGTGTTTGTCACACAGCCTCTTGTAGTTAGTTTTAGCAGGCTTTCTTGGTAAATCCTCAGTTCAGTTGTTGAAGTAGATATTGCTTTTAAAATCAATGTTGTGTTTTGTATTTTCTCAACCTTCACAAATAAAACCTAATGAAGACCCCCACTGCAATTGAGTCTATCTGCATGGTCACCACCAGATAGATTTGTTACAAAAATGTCTCTTAATTTTACCCAACCTACCTCTAAAGTGCCAACAAGGACTGAAAAAAAAAAACTGAAGGGTTTTTGAGCATGGCACTTCTCAGTGAAGCTCTGCATCCGGCTCTCTAATCTCCCTGCAGGTGGGATTGCTGGAGGAGAATTTTCAATAAGGCATAATATTATTATTGTTGCATAATGGGGTCCCGCTGTGTGAATTAGTTCCATCCTTGTGATTTCTGCTCCGTCCTTCAGGTGTGCCGGAGAAGCCAGAGATCGATGGCCTCACTAAGCCCGCCATAGAGGGAGACCACATCACTCTGACCTGCATCACTCAGGGAAGCAAGCCTGCCGCTGACCTGCGCTGGTTCAGGAACGAAAAGGAGGTCACAGGTTTGTGACATCTGCTCTGTAACATCTGCATCAACATTTACAGGAGCGTGTCTTATCGGATTTCTGACTAAGCCAGTTTTTTAATTGAGGAGATGCCTGAAGATTGTGCTGAAGTTGTTTTTATTGAATTTAGTATCTGGCTGAATTTAATATCCTTTACATGTGTTTTGAATGCAGTATAAAAAAGAAGAATATTATAAAAGAAATCCAGGTGTGGCTTTGTGCACAACCTTGTTTTGTTTAAAAAAAGTTGTTTCATGAAAACTTATATTGGAATCCAGAAATAGAGCAAAATGTCCTACACTAATGTGAATAGAATAAACTTCTGTATCCACATTTCTTCCACATCAGATAGTTATGCCTTATACTTAATCAGGTTTAAAAGCTAGATCAAAACCTAATCTTTGCCTGCTGTGTATATAATGCTTCAGGGCCTTAGAAATGAAAGCAAATACAACTTCAGTCACTTGTACACTCTGCCAGTGACAGATATTTTTGCATGATCAGAGCTTTGGCGAAAAACAAAGAATTTGTCATTTTAATGCATTACGAGCCTATAATAGAGGAACAAAGTTGTTTTCTCCATCAAGATATAAAACAACAGATTTAAGCTTCCTGACTCAAGCTTTTCTCAAGAGCAAATTTCTGTAAGTGCACTTAAAATAAGCTATTTGGAAAGTCATTGTTATTTTCTTGAAGTTGTTTGGTTTTCATATAACAACTGGTTATCATATTTCAGCCAGGGACACAGAATATGTAATAAACAAACAGGGGGCACAAATGTGGCGAAGATAATTCCTCATTAGCGTATAACAATGCTTCCGAAAGGGGCAACTAAAATCTATGAAAACATCGCGGTGAAAGTCTCATTACTGTATTTTTGTTCAGAACAAGTTGTTTCTAGTAGAGCAGATTCAGCATGAGTCCTCTTGCCTGAGACCGAGACATTAACCTATCCTGTTATCAAAGGGCTTCTCTAAATCTCACAAACTGGACGACATACCTCATTTCCACCTTGTTCCTGCTCTGTTCTGTGTGAACGAGGTGGCGAGAGAAAGTGTGTGTGCATCTGCATATGTGTGGAGGGGCTGAGAGGGAGAGAGGAGAGCTGGAAAAAAAACAACGAAAAGAGATTAGGATGTAAAATAATGAAAATATGTTTTTGAGGAGGAGAGAAACAGAGGCGGTTCTGTATCAGAAGAACATGCAGAACGCAGTGGGACAGACTGTCACAGATCATAAGCACAGATTCACAACTTTTACAAAGGTTTCTCTGTTGTTCCACAAAGCAGATGAAAGGCACATATCAACATCCAAATCCCATTTTCTTCCCATTTAAATGACTGTAAAATTGGATCAAATTCACAACTTCACATTTTTTTCGAAACTGAAACTCAACAATGACAATAACACGCAGCCAGGTATTGCACATCCTTAATGCACGATTAAAGGGAGCAGATGAACACTTCACAGAGTTCATTTCCCTACTCATGCACATTATTAATAAATCATGAAATATTTTCTGCAGCATGCATGAATTTTTTGCTTATTGCCTTTAGATACTATTACTTTTCTTTCTGCTTTCACAGAAAATATGAACTGGATCTGTCATCTATTTTGGTGTCATTTCCATTTTGGCTGGAGCTCTATTGCTTGTGCATTTTATTTTTTTTTAAGTGTTCCACTATATTAGAATAGACACAACCTTTTGAACTGAAAGTAGAGGTTTTTTTAAATTAAATATTTACCATCTTCTTATTTCTATACATTTCACATTAATACTAAAGCAATATCACACCATTTATTCATTTTATTTACATATAGAGCTCCAAGTTGCACATTTTCATCTCCTGTTTTTCTTGCATATCATAAAAGTTTGCCAATCTTTTCTTTTTTTTCGATTCTTTTGAGGAGGAAGCATATAGACGGAGAATACACACTAATTAGCAGAGTGAGTATTTTTTCCTTACAGGCTCAATGTGTCTCTATGGATGATTATTACTTCTCCCAGTGGCCCACTACTGTAACAAGAGCTCCCTGTGAGGCAAATGAAATCTCAGCCAGGACATTATGTTCTTTTAATTTACCACAGAAAGTTAACAGGTAGTCAGCGCGATCCATGGTGGCTCGAAGGGAAGGTAGTCTCAAGAGGATATGTGCACTCATTAGGGTCAGATAATTCTCTCCTCAACTTGGCACATGACTATCTTTATTATGCGCTCTATACAATCTTATATGCTTTTGTTTGTCGCTGTGACAAAATTGTGTTTTGTCACCCAGAAAGTACACGATCCTCTGATGAATTCATTCTGTACCGCATATGCCTCAGCACTCTTATGAAAAGCATTTATTGATAGATGGGTAGATGGAAAGATCGATAGATAGAGGAATAGATAGAAGCACATACTTTTTTTTGTAGTTGTGATAGAAAACTGTGAAAGAAAAAGAAAAACCCTGAAATTTAATACAAATGTCAGATTAGAAGATAGTTGTCAAATCCAGTATTGGACTCTTCAGGAATCTCCATCAGAGGTGATGCTTGGCCCTCACTGAATTCACCGAAAAGCTCTCTCAGTGCCTGCCATTATATTCTTTTTACTCAGCCTTAAGTTCAGACAGCTCAGCCTGTTATCTGGCATTAAAGTTTCCCAGGGTCCAGGTAAGCAAGCAGATAAGACTGAATCGATGCTGGTTTTCCAACCAGTTTTTAAGCAGATATCATGTTTATCTTTCATTTTAATTAGCTGCTGGATGATATTGAATCTGTGTCGTCACGTTCAGAGCCGCTCAGAACATCCTCTGCTTATAAAAGCTTTGCTAATCTCACACGCCGGATCTGGGAAGAGCACAGAAGAGGAAAGAATATTTAAACTTGGAAAGGTATTTTTAAAAGCCGAAAAGCTTCGCAGTTTCGAAGGTGAGGGAAACATTGATCCATGGAATAATAAGCTGTCTTTCCTGAGAAGTAGGTGTCTGTTTTTAATTAGCAGTTCATTGCTTAGTGTGATGCTTTTATCAGACAAATTCAGGACCTGTTAAAGTTCAAGAAAAAAGTCTCAAAAATAGAAGTGACACACACATTCACTTCTTCCACATCAAATCAGCCACTAATTGATTGAAGATCTTGTTGTAATAGAAAGCCGTGAAATATTATAGAGTGTGCTGTATTCAAATCAACAAAAACTTAAAGCATCCCAGCAGGAAGCCACTCTGTGGTGGTCCTGACTGTCTTTCCTCACTTGAAAACGCAATATATAAGCATAAAAGCAAGAGAAGACAAAGGGCAACACATGTTAATACACAATACATGTAAGCATGTGTAGGTGTTCGTGAGTGTACTTAATGTGTTCATCACTCTGACAGGATAGGGGCGTGTTCGGTGTGAAAAGTCATCTGATTGTGGGCAACCATGCTGGGAATAAATGACAATTGTGACATATTGGTGTGGGATCTGGGGGAATAGAGAAAATTATATTACCGGCGGAGCCAGTGGAGCAGTCCATCACCCATCGTATGCAGTTAACAGACACCCTATGCTAATAGTGTGTGTGTGTGTGTGTGTGTGTGTGTGTGTGTGTGTGTGTGTGTGTGTGTGTGTGTGTGTGTGTGTGTGTGTGTGTGTGTGTGTGTGTGTGTGTGTGTGTGTGTGTGTGTGTGTGTGTGTGTGTGTGTGTGTGTGTGTGTGTGTGTGTGTGTGTGTGACCAAAACAGACAGATGGAGCAGACAGCCTGCATGTAAGGACATAAGCTTGTGTGTGTGTGGAACAGAATCCAATATTCTTATTTCTCAGTCTCTTTGTCCCTCAGATCCCCTCAGTCCCCACCCAGTAATGATGTATTTCTATCTCAGTTACACACCATAACCCGGAGAGACCCCTTCCAATATCACCACATGTACAAGTTGTTTACACACCACTGAACCAGAGGGAGTTGTGTGGAGACCAAGCAAGACAGAGATGAAATGAATATTTATTTCAAATAAGGGTGGGGATGTTCGCTATCGCACTGGCATTATCATACTCTCTGACCTAAACTGTAGAGGTTATTGCTTCATCATGTTACGCGATAGCTCTATTCCAAGGGGGATTAAGGTAAAAAAAACACAGGGATTTGATTCGGATTCACTTGCGGTCACATCCTGTTCTATTGTCAAACTTGTTAGTCAAGGACGAGGAACTATAGCAGCAGACATACCTTGCACTATTTTGTCTGGAGCTATCACTCAAGTCTGCCCACTCACTGAAGACTTGAACAATGATTCAACAACCTTTTGAAAAAGCGTACGCTATTTTTCCATTTATGGATGATTGTCCTTGACTACTGTGAGCAAGAACAGAACGCGATGGGCATCATTATTCTAAGGTTTGCCCCAGAAAGAGCTATTGATGGAAGTGAAGAGGAAAACGCTCCTGAAGCTCATTGCAGAGAGGATGGTATTGAGGTTGTTGAGGGTGCCGGGGACTATGTGAACACTGAAACAAGACCAAAGTTGGGGAATTTAAAGAAGTTTTCTAGTTAAAAGAAAAATACATTTTTCAGCAGCCTTGGCAGTGTTAGACAGCCCTGCACGCTGCTCAAAAAGTCTGTGTTGGGACTACATTTATACTATCCAGCTCCCTGGGGTGGAGTGGATCAATGACCATTAAAGATGTAATTTCAAGATGGCTCCTGCAAGTCAGAGTGGCATGAATAAAAGATGCAGAGGTTGCACACACAAAGAAGCACATTCACCCTCTTTATCTCACTACAAGTGCACCACAAACACACGGTATGCACATTCATGCACTCACACACATGCACATGGTTGAAATGACATCTTTTAAAGTGGATTTCTGTACTAATGGTTAGGACATTTGCGATTTATTTTTGTCTGACATTTGAGCAATACAACAGTCAGGATGAGGAGCAGATGTATTTTGAGCATGCGGACCTCATGGATCACCTATCTTCCTTTAAACGTGTATCACTTTAATGAGATATGCACATGCAGAGGTGTCCCTCATTTATCCTTTCTTTCTGGCGGTGTAAGAGTGTGATCACGTTAACAGACTTGAGCACAATAGAGAAGGAGATCAAACTACTAGACCCCCTGTCTGTGCCTATTAAGAGCAACATCCTGGAGGTGGAGAGCTTGTCCGATATTAAATGCCAAGGAACCGAGTGGCCAGACTGCTTCTTTTGCAGAGGCACACCGTCCTCATGAATCCACATTTGACACATCTCAGCTGTGAATGCTCAGGGAGTTTTATGTCAGAATGGACATTATGATAGGGGTCTGATAGGAACTCTCCTAACATTTACAAGTGTTCCCTGGATGTCGTCACCCGTCAGTTAAGTGTAGATGCAAGCCAGTAAGACAGGTAGGACAGAGGAGGGTGCTGACAGGAAAAAGTGAGGTGGAGGACAGAATGTCTTCTTTACACCTCACTGGAGCTGGAGCTTGGTACATGTTGTGCCCCTGCTTTCTCATACCTGTTGCTGAATGCAGCTCATTTGGCAGGCAAAGAAAACCACATAGATTAGTTTGTAACCTGGCATCACATTTATTATCGGTCATATTTTTTGTTTATTTAAGAATTAAATACGCATTTTGTGCCTTGTGTATCGTTTGATTAATCTCATCTCCTGATCCCCACCTACAGATGGTTCTACTCCGTTATTGCTTGAGCAAATTGTTTTAAATCTCGGATGGGATTCAGTTCAGGGTTGTTGAGTCAGCCCTTGGACCCCTGCTGCCAGGATTAGTCAGCCTCCGCCGCAGTTGTTGACGCTTCCTTCCCAAAAGCACTCCACTCCACCCCAGTCTCTCTTGTTTGCCCCTCCCATATTCTTTTCTTAGGTCGCCCCTCTCTCCTGTGAAATGGCATAAAAGGGTCAGATTCTCACATTTTACGCCTGTCATTTCCATTTCTAATCCTCTGGGGTTGTGTCTTGGCTCACACCAAAGATGCAGAGCCATGAGCATCCACCCACAGAACAGCAGTCCGCAGCCAGCGCCAAATACTACCAGGCTTTTTGAGAAGGAGAGACACTATAGGTGAATGTGGCCGCATGGTGTCCATTTCTTGTATGATTTTGCATCCCAGACATTGTAGGTAAAACATGTAAAGTGCGTAAAATATGTGTATATGTTTGCATCAATCAAAACTTATCGTATGATATCACATATCATGTAAAATATCTAAAAGAGCAACATGAAGTTTATTTATTCTCCTGGAAAGCCAGATTTTTCTAAGAGAGCAGATGAACCGTCGCTCACCATCTTTGCTTATTCAGGCCAATGAAGAAGGTCTGCATGCATGTGCAGTTTGTGTGATATGAGACAGATGACTTTTTGATTGACAGGCCTAAGTTCTAATGGCAACTCAATGTCAGCTGCTCCTTTCAGCTGTCTTCAAAATGTGATAAGACACTGTATTTATAGACCAATTAAACCAACTCTCACCAAAATGCAGGCACAAACACTTTTGTGTCTCTCTCTTTCTCCCTGAGTGCATACAGATTGACGCACTTTATCGATGAGGTCTTACTTGCTATTAGACAACTGTTATTATGGTGGATCCTAGGAGGCCAAATAATGACAGTAATGAACTCAAACTTTGTGCAAGCATGTCACTTTTTGTAGTACTCTTATCCCAAATCACACTGAGGCAATCAGAGTCCATTCAAAATGTTATGAGAACAGAATATGAAGTAGTGGAGACACTTAAATGGGCCTGCAAAATTATCCTCAGTAGAAAGGGCTTTCTGAGCCACTGTGATGGTGTTGTTTCAGTGCAAAGTGTTTATTATAATCAAGAACTTTTGAGACGTAGATATTATAAATCGTCTTGAGGAAAAAAATCCTGACACTTTGCAACCTACAGTGAGAAAGTAGTTGAAGTGCAGTTCAAGTACAGACATAACATCAGGTTCGTTGCTACAGGGCCAATGAGAAATACTTATCACATTGATTGGCGTACTTAAATTCAGGTCTTGATCAGCATAAGACTGCACGGTTCACAATGACACAGTAATTTCCAAAATATAAAAAACTGTTTCATAATTATCTTTTAAAAAAAAAGTGCTATTACAAAATTTGAACGAGGTGTCAGGTGAAATATTAAAGATAAGCCTTTCAAAATGAGGTGATCTGATTTAACCACACACCACTGTATAATTTAGCCTTTTTGTGGAGTTCTTTCCAGTTTGCAAAATGTAGCCACTTGACTAAATGTGTTGTTGTAAATATAGCAATTCAACGTGTATTACAAGAATTTATTTCATTTACTTCTTAGAATTTCTCTGACTTTTGATTCTTAAATGATGATGGTAGGTACAGTCAGAATTCCCACCGGAACAATAGCGCATATCAATCAACAGGCAAGACGAGGAAACAGACCTCAACGTAAAATTAAAACGTATTAATTTGTTCAACAATACATTTGTGTAAATAACTTTTTTTGGTGAGACAAAATGGCAGCTCGAGTCAGCTTTCACCAACTTGGTATAACTAATAAGTTAAGCAAAAACAAATGTAGTCTCCTAATGCATGGCATGGGTTTTACATATCAGCCATCATTTTCCTGTAGCCCTCTTCTCCTTTTTCCATGTCTTGCAGTTTTGTCTTTGTGGGGAACATTTTTTTGCCATTTTTTCCCCCTCTCTCCTGCTGTTTGAACGGATGTTGCTAACACTGCAGACCTGTCACTCATTCATCTCTGGAGGAGGCGGGCACATTGCCTCAGTTGGGGGAAGTGGCTGAGAAGAAAAGTTGATTGGCAGAATGGAGAGGGAGAGGAGACATTGTGCTGGGATGCTTAAAAAGTGAAGCAGATGAGCAAGGAGGAGTGCAGGATACGGTCTCTTAAGGTGATACAAAGTGAAGCGGTCAGCATGAGACCAATATTGTACAAAGATCCATGAATTTTTTATGGTTGATAAAATACAGAAAAAGAAAAACACATTTTTCAAAGCTGAGAAACAGCTGAAGGCAAAGTTAAACCTGGGAAAGTGAATGTGATTTCATGTATATGGATTGGCATGATATGAATTAAAATACATTCTAGTGTGAAATGTATATAAGTATAGATCATATTGGCAGGATAACATCAAAATACAACTGTGTGTCATCTTTGTGACATATTGTAGTTACACATTTGTGTAGGAACAATACAATATTATTGTTTCCCTACCTTTAGTATTTCTTTTTCATTTTTCATTTTTAAGTATAAACTAAATATACAGATGCAACTTGTCAAAAGAAACAGTGTCACTTTAATAAGAACTCTGTGTTCTGTTGGATTATAACTCTATTAAAAATCTATTCAATTGTGGCTATCCAGATACCACACAGGGTTTCTTGACCAGGACGTGGTTGTCAGGCTCAAAGACAGTCAGACAGGGACAGGAAAAGTCAGTGTTGCCACTCTTGTGTCCCTCTAGTTAGACGCCTTGACCTTCTTGGCCTCTGTTTTCAGGGAGGAGAATTCATCACGAGCCAAAAAGATTTCAAGGAGACTAATGCACTGCTCACAGTGGCAGGTCACTACACTTCCATCCGATACCTTCGGCTTATCAAACGCCTACGTCATTATGGAGGCAAATGAAGCAAAAAGGGGAATGATGTGATCAGGGAGTCCGCCAAATGTCTGGACATCAGGCTGATAATTAAAGAAACCCGAGTCTGAGAAGTTTCTTCCTGCCTTGGCAAAGATGCTTGTGTTGATGAGCATGGAGAGATGGATCAGCTGTTCAGTTAGAATTGCAAGACAGGTGCACACGAGCATCGTGCCGAGAACAAATTGTACATATAAAGAGGACTGTGCATAATGTTACTTTTCTACATGGTTAATTTAAGGTACTGCCAAATGTCTGATTGGCACCGGTAATTTTCTTTTCTTCTTTTTTTTTTCCCCACTAAGGTTTGAACTAGTTGTCAGGTAGAGGCATTGGTAGAGATGGAGAAATGAAGTGCCTGTGAAAGCTTGTTAGTTTTCAGAAGCTGTCATTGGCAGCAACAGTCAATACTGTATAATTATGCCCATTCGATTCAAAGAGGCCAAACTGAGAGGAGGCAAATAGGTTTTGTTGTAGCTCCAGCCAGAATTGGCTGTGTTGACATATCAAAGCTGCAAACTAAGGAGACGATATACTGAGGTACACAAAGCATTTAAAGTGACAGAAGACAGCTCACGATAGCTTTCTCCCAAAAATATCCTGATGTGATGATCACAGTTGGTCATGTCATTAAGACGGTCATAATTTAAAAGCGGACTTTGGCCTTTGTGTGCGATCGTAACAACCATTCCTGAGTATGTATTTTTGCCTTAACATTTAGATAAGAAATCATTTATAAAAACAATTGAAGGGTAAACGTATTTTCTTTCATTACAGTTAAGGCACTTGCAAAATATAAATAAATATTTAGGACGTTATTTGAAATTAAAAGCACATAGACATACTATCTTATAATGTGGGAAAAATAATGGAAAGTTCAGTAAGACCCCTGTTTTAAAACAAATATATGAACGAATGTCATAGCCACACCTGTATTTTATTTTACCTTTACTTGTTTGTTTGAGTCTTCATTATTTGCATTTTCATGCACAACTTCCCTTGAATTGGCCAAAAAGTGTGCACTTATTTAAAAAAAAGAAAATCTGATCTAAAGAAGCATCAGTTAGCTGGAGCCAAGACTCTAAACAGTCACAGTAACTGAATGATTTCTACTACCGTCAGTAAAGACAAATACAGATTTGTTAAATAGCAATTTTAACCACAACACGGTGTTGATTTGTGTCTGGTAAGATGTTTAAAATGTGTTCAGTTTCAGACAGTTTAATCAAATACTGGTGATTTCGCTCAAAATCTCCATTTAATCAATTACTCGTTACCTTGCTATGGATTTTATTCATTTAGGTGTTTGCTGTATTGCTGGATAGCCTCTGGCTTGTAGAATATTTATGTGTGGACAATACCCTGGTGCAGTCTGGCTGTGGCTGTGAAGAAGGGCTCACTGGTCTGTGGCACAAAGGGGAATCACATATATGTGTGGCCGTCACACCTTGAAAGATAAATGTTCTGCATCAGTGACAGTATGCGTCTCTCTCTGAAGGTGCCAAAGAGGTGAATGCAAGTGGGAAGACATTTACAGTACGGAGCTCTCTGCAGCTGCACGTAGGCAGAAATGATGATGGAGTGGCCTACACCTGCAGAGTGGACCATGTGGCACTCGCACAGGCACCACAGCAGGCAACTGAAGTACTGGAGGTCCACTGTGAGTGAACACACAAAGCTCACATACACACTCAAACATACACCATGAGTCGGCTTGTAAAAAAGAGGAGGGAATTAATGCCAATGACCTTGGTTTTTAAGTGCTATTATGGCTGTAAAAATCTTGTCAGCTGACATTCATTGTAACAAGACCCACATTGACAGCAGTGGTTGTGAATGTCCTCGGTTTACTTTTATATTCAGTGTACATTATCAAGCTATCAAAATGTTTTTATTCTGTTTTCACTTTTAATTCAGTGCCTTAGTTGAACCACTGCTGGCATCAGGCATGTTACTACTTTTTCATAAAAAATAAAGTAACCCTTGTATTATATCAATAGCAGGGTAATATTGGCATAATCACATCTGTTTTTGTTTTCCAACTATATCCACTTAATCCAAGGCCTCTCTGTCCATCTTAGATGCTCCACATGTGGAAATCATACACTCCCTGGCAGTCCCACAGGAGGGTCAGTACTTAAAGCTGGAGTGTGTGTCCAAAGGAAACCCTTCGTAAGTCTTTTAAATTGTCCATTAGTTTGGTTTAGCTTTCTATGTGATGTTGTAGACAGGTCTTTGCAGCATGCTTTATAGTCATGCATCCTCTTCCAGGCCGGATCCTGTGATGTGGACAAAGGATGGAGGTGAACTTCCTGACCTGGACAGGATGATTGTAGAAGGCCGTGAACTCACCTTTACTTCACTGAACAAGACAGACAATGGCACCTACCGCTGTGAAGCTACCAACCACCTAGGGACAAGCAGTGCTGAATATGTACTCTACGTGTATGGTGAGTTCAGAAGGACAACTGTACTGTGTGTAATGATGTCGAGAAATTCAGCAGCACAGAAATCTTCACCGCCGCTATTTAACAACATTGGAAGACAACAAACAAAACATGATAGGACTCTTTTCACTCCAAACACTGGAAACCTCACAGAAATGAAAACATTTTACCTGTTCACCAAAAAGCAGGATTATATTGCCTCCTGATCTGCATATTGTATCATTGCTAAGAGTGATTAGAGCTACCATCTTTCAGAAAAAAGAATAAAGGCCTTGGGTGACATAAATGCCACCAACGCCTTTCCTTAAATAAGCTTGCGTCCCAGAACATACACACACACACACACACAGTGGCCCACACCAGGAGGGAAATGTGTGAAGGAGGCAGAATTTAGTGCTGCGTTGTCAGGAATATCACCGGGAAGGAAAAGTAATTCCTAGTAATGCCAGAGGAGGTGGAGGATAAAGGGACTCAGTGTCAGAGAAAACAGATAGTTCTTCTTCTCTTCCGTTTCTCCTCTGCCATTTGTCTCTTCACATTAAGTAATAATGCTTTAGCAAAAGAGCAGTGCAGTAAAAAATCCTTCCCTCCTGTTTTAGAAAATGTAGACTGTGTTAAGAGCAAAATAAATCACACTACTGGAGATATGTAAGAATGTCATTAAATACATAGTAAAAAAAAAAAAAAGGTCTTGTATTAATAACAATAAAAACACCAAAGAAGGCATTTCATGTACTATTTTGTATGAAAGCAGACCTGATCTAACCCATCGACTGCTTTTAGTTATGTTCTGCCAAAGCTTGAGTATTTAGGAATGTTTCTGAATGCCCTTGGTGGGTGTAGAGAAAATCGCAGTTGTGAAAATGGTAAGAGACACAAGAAAGGTTTTGGGAATTATAAAAAAAAAAAACATTAAATTCCAGAGTAAGTCTAAACAAGCTCATAAATGTTTAAGTTGGATCATTGGATGAGCTTATAGTCAAAATGCCAATCAATGGTAATATGACCTATTGTAGTAGATTATTAAATTGAAGAAGTTCTCCTCATATGGAGACAATGGAGAAATTACTAAGTGCATCAGAAAACTGATTATAATTTATACAATATTGTGCACATCAGTGTACATGTACTTATTTAATAACATCTTAAACACACAATGTGCACATTTTAACATCATCAAGTCCTTTTTTATTCTTAAAACAGCCAGAGACTTCCCTCAACTCATTGCAAAAGTGCTTTAATAGATCCCTGAATCAAATCAAGATCATAAATGTCATAGAAATATAATGTCATCTTTCAAATGAACAGACTTGAAATGGCTTACAACTTGATCTTCAGCGAGCAGCGCTTCATAATGTCTGCTGAGTGAAAATCAAAAGGGTAAAATCAAAGTTAGGACAATGTAAAAACCCAACATTATACAACTGAAAATTCAGATCTAATTAGGTAGGCTGCCAATTTATTAAACATTTTATATCATGCACATTAACTTCTGTGACAAGGTAATATGAAAGGTACAAAGTAACTTCATTTACTGTGTGTGCTGTGTGACTTTTATATCTTTTACAAGCCATTTCAAGCGAAGCAATAGCAATGTTTATGGGCCTCTTACTGAGATATTTAATTAAAGCCTCCATCCATACAGTTGAAGCCACAATATAGGATCAGGAGTAATTAATTATGGATGCTATCTAATATTTATGACACGTTTCACCTTCAAGTTCAAATCCTGTATGAAAGCTTTATTATGGAAGAGGAGGATGTGAAGTTCACCAGCAGATGTCTCATCCAGGTAGGGAGGATCACTGCGAATACTCACATTTTCATCAGATACTCAGTAAATTGCCATAATCTGAAATCGGATTTCCAAGTTGAGATATGAATCACTGAATTATTTTCCTTGACATCTTTTTTTCATCTGTAATTTCTTTATTGAAGCCTTTCATGACTACAATGGAGTATAATTTGGAGTTTTAGCTTAAGGCTACTTTTATTATGATTATAATTGTATTTGTTTGTGTCAGAATAATTACTTGAAGTAAAAAAGAAAATCATCAAATTGTGAAAACCTGCCGTCACAATGTTCTGCGTGGCGTTGTTAAAAAGCAATAAATCACTTGATTAGTCACTGGTGTGATTAATTATTTAAATAGTTGGCAGTTAATTTGCTTTTGTGTAAATGACTAATCCTTGAAGCTCCAGGTTAACACGCATGCATCAGTATGTGCCAGCACATTACCGTTCTTTCAAATGACTGATAAAGCTAACAGCAAGAATAACCAAAGCACATAATGGAAGTGATGTTATTAAATGGACAAATTCTATGACACAAAAAAAAAAAGCCATTTGGGTATGGGAGGGTCAAAGAGTCCTATTCAGATTCATTACTTGTTCTTCAAATGGCACCCAGTCTGTTCCTACCCTTCATTAGTGATTAGCAAACCTTTTAGCCCTTCACAATTACCACCATAATTCTTGGAAAATACCTTTTTAATGGTTCCCCTCCAACAAGGAGACGTCTTCGCTCTTCACCTCTTTCCTGGAGACTCGCTGCTTAGTGAGTCACGCGAAAGGCTGAAATGTCACAGAGACACAGAGGACGTTTGGCCCTGGAAAAGACTACCACAGCCAATTAAAAGTTCCCCGCTCACCGTAAAACGCAGAGCAGCATAAACATAAAAGGCAAAGTGGTAGTGTAACCTCATTAACTGTCTCACAGTGTTTCTGTCCCTTTTTTTTTTTTATTGCTCCGACATGTGACGGTGAGAAGCGCTCTTGCCATTGTCCTGTGTTGAGGAGTCAGAAAAAGAGCATGGTAATGATGGCCTGGCTTCTTTTTACGTAAATCACTTCTGCAAACATGGGTAATTGGCACGGTTCATTTGTCAAATGACTTTCACTTGGTGTAGTCCAAATTCCTTACTTGTCTGAAGTTAAAAGAATATCTGCTTTCAGAGGCCAGCAGCCAACATCAGTAGATCCAAGGGTTTTTAGTTCTCTGGCTACAGACGTGGCCCTCCCATCCAGACCTAGAACATCTAAAATAACCATCACTTGTAAAAAAAAAAAAAATTGTGAATATGGCAAAATTATAACATTACTGGAAGCACATGGAGCACTTGGCTCTCTGAACAGATTGTACTTTATATGTTGTGTTTGCTGCTATACATACATGCTTTTATCATGATATGTATACAGTATAACGATACTCCATTGTAGGAATGTCCAGCTAATATAGTGGAAAGGCTTTTATATGGTTTTCATCCAGCATAAGACAAATCACATAGTGGACTTTAGCTACTAATGTAAGATCCTGCATAAAGCAAGCTAATAGATTTAACTTCCAGTTTTGTAGATGACCAAATCACATTGGGGTTTTGCCGGCTTCACCTTTTCACACAAGTGCAATCGGCTGAAAACAATATCTTCATTTGCTTGTGGACTGAGGAATTGAATGAAGCGCTGAGGCCCCTCCAGGAATACGTGAACTGTGATCCCATAGAGCTGAACGTGTTATGGTGAGACGTTCTCAAAAATATCGCTGTTATTGGAGATAAATCTGAATATGCAAAATAAGAAGGAAAATCACATTATGAGGGATTATCAAATTCAAAGTTTGACTACAACACAGAAAGTGTTAAAGAAAATTTTATTTTGAACACAGAAGTTATGGTGAGGCAGCTAAGGAAATGCCTCTCATTATAATACTAGGAGCGTTTTCAGACATTGGAAATCACATTGTACATTAAACCATTAGCATAAACTCCTCCCATCATGTTACACTATCTTGAACAAACCACTATCTTCCATATTCATGAAATCAAACCTTGAAAATGGGTAGTGTCAGAAACAATGTGTGTTTATGTTAATAGCATCCACACGTGTATGTGCACAATATAAAAATTATGGCTCGGTTTCTTATTTATGATTTTGGTACTTCTCATAAATCATAAATTCTTTTGGATGTATCATTGATTCAACAAATGTTGATCTCACAATTGGTAAGAAAGCCTTACCACCTCAAAAGAAATCCATAATGCTTTAAAACAATGTTTGTTTTTTGGTGCCACGCTTTCCCGCTTGTCTGTTTTCAGTGATCGCACATTTTATGCTTTGAATTATGTCTTAAATCCCTTTTGTTGTCTATTACTGCATATTTTCTTTTGTGTTTTAAAAAGTGTCTAACTCTCCCATGTGGCTTTATTTTCATTGTGTTATTTTTGTTTGTGCATATATCTGTCTGTCCCCTCCACCAGACGTCCCCACCACCCTGCCTCCATCCACCACTCCCCCAATACATCCCATCCCTCCAGATCCCACAGCTCTATTAGGCACCCACGCCTCAGACCCCACAGTCACTGGCAACAGAGGTACAGTACCACCCCACCCATCTCCACAACCCCCTCAGCATGCCGACGTATTCCGACTTCGCTTGTACTTTCATTTCTCCTCAGAGCTCTGACTTAACTTTTCTGCTATATAACTGCCTGGAGCATCCGTGCTCCTTTTCTCTGGTGGGCAATATAAAACCTGGAAACGTATACAATATATTGCAAAGAACAAAACTCTTATCTGATACTTTTATCTTCTTTGAAAAAATTATTTGTACACCTTTAGGACTGTAAACAAACAGTGCATTTTTGATGCCTCCTGTCCACGTTTATAAATGTTGCTTATATATTTTTTTTAGCTCCCTGAAGACATTTCAGGTCATTGTATGCAAAAACTTGTCTGGCTGTCCATATACTCCATCCACTGTCCCTCTGGCATTTCAAAGACTCCAGTACTTCTGTGCCCCGAAACCTCAAAGAAGCAAATGTCATGTCCAACTGAAAATGTCTGGCCACTGGAGACGTTTCATCATGACTCCTAATGTGTGGTAGATTCTAGAGTATTCTGAGTTCGTCACAACCTGATTGTTGCACTGCTAAGGCTGCATATTTGGTGATATGAAAGAACCTTGGGACTATGGATGCTGTTGGTATAATAATTTATATTAGCATTTTACTATGAAATGCATTTCTAATGAGCTCAGGGGGAAAAAAACATTGAGGATCATAAAACGCTGAGGTTGTGTCAATTTTCAAGCATGTCTTGTTCCTGCAGAGCCTAATGACATTCAGCGAGTTATGGCTTTGGATTCAAACTATTAAAATTCACTGATGCGTAAGGTAAATTAAATAGCCATCATCATCCTGTTGCACTAACCAATCCACATCCACATAAACCAGTGTCATTTCTGAATGTCAAAAAACAGACAACAGTAGTCATGTTTTTTTGCTAAAGTTTGAACACATAGCTTCAGAGCTAAGGTTAAAGCACCGAACTCGTTTTGTTTTTTTAGCTCCACTACACACACTGGTTTCTATATTGAAATACTGCAGCATTCAAACAGTAAGCATGACCAGTCTTTTTTTAATAAAGAATTTAATGAAATCAATCAGTAAGGAAATACAGAGCTTTAGTTAAAAATGTAGAAAAACAAAAGTGAAATGATGGTTTTAAAAGCATCTCTTGTTCCTGCAGGGCCTAATAACAATATTTAAAGGCATAGTGTTTAATCTTTTTTTTTTCCTCAGGCATGTATTAAAACTGAAGTGAAAGGTGTGGGTTTTGCAATAGTAGCTAGTATAATATCAACAGTGAATCTTTCCTGAGAACTGCACACCTCATGTATGAAAAATAGGCTCCATGCAGAACGTCTAGATGTGGCACTGCAGCAGCATTGCGTGAACCTTGCCTCATACGTGCACCTCATGCAGTTTGTGTGGCAGCTCTAAGTTGGTAACACGGGGGCTGAAATGAAAAAGCAAAAGGCCCCGCGATGCATGCGCGCTGGGTTGTAAGGCTTAGATGAGATGATACAGATTTGATCCCGGCTGTTTAACAGCGGGACGGCTCTTTAGCAAACATACCATGAGGTTTGTGGGAGTTTTTGACTCTACTTGTGCGGCAGCACAGGTGAACTTAAAGCTTTGTCTAGTTGTATAGGAGTTTGAGCTGCTTGGTATAAATAATCAAGTCCTGGAGAGTCACATGGAGTGTTGTAGCTAATGTCAACAATACTCTGGGCACGGTATTGTTGTGAAGTGAGCCACACAAAATGCGTCACTTGTTGTTTGTTTGCTTGAGTGCAGCATGTCTGTTTCAGTGACCCGGAGAAACTGTTGTCCTGCTGCTTTCGATTTACGGGCCTATCTCCTCATCCACCGTCCCCCACGGTTCACCAGCTTAAATGACTGAGATGATTTTTTTTTTTTTTTTTTTTCCCCACAGAACGTATGTTTGCATTGAAAAGAGCCAGTTCTTTTCAGCATCCCTAACTGAACTGGCTCTGTATTTAAAGGAGCCAGTTAAGTTGTTTTGGGCATCTGACCAGGATCCCTACAGGAAGGCTTTCTGTGGGAGCACTCAGGCAAATCCAACTGGAAGGAGCCCCTGGGGCAAGCCCAGAACATGCTGGAGGGATTACATATTCCACCTGGCTTGTGAAAGCATTCGGATCCTTCAGGACAAACTGTACAACATGGCTGTAGAGAGACGGACTTGGCATCTCTCTAAACATGGCTGTAAATAGATGGTTGGTAAATATATCGCTCACCTCTCGGAAGGTATAGCTTTTTTATCCCAACAGTTCCTGCATTTCCAAGAGGATTTCTTTTTTTAGGGGGGGATCATTATCTAAATATGACTGAAAAAAACTCTTGCCAATTTGTCCAGTGCCTGAAAAGCCTTTGTATTTTAAAACAGTCCCAGTCTTTAGCGGCCAGTTCAGATGAAAACATTACACCGGGAGAAAAGTTCAAATGACTTCTGTTTGATGGAATTTTAGTTTGTCTTGTGATTATGTATCTTTGAGAGCGGTGGCACTGACGGCAGTGCTGACAAAGCACCACGTCCGCTCCAGCGGGGTGACATGCCCCTCGAAGTATTTTGAGTGGCATGTCAATTTAAAGCGATACGGCAGTATGCAAAGAAACACACTCACTCATATATCATCTTGATCTTGGTTTATGATGGCGTTGCAAGCATATGACATATTCAAGTTGAAGGAATTTAACACATTTGGATTAAAATAAATATGAAAATATATTCAATAGACTGATGGGTTATTGTCCTCATCTCTTGTCTATGTAGTTCTCGTCATTCAGGAGTCTTGACTTGCCTTCTATTTTTCCACTGCTTTGCATTTTCTCTGAGCTTTTGTTTCAGTTGTGTGTCTCCTCTGCCCTCACATCCCTCTGAAGACCCTGTTAGATAACAGGCCTGAACACATTGTTGGATATTCCTCATCAGTGCACCTCACTTCTTCTCTGATGTCTGTTTGCGTGACGCAGAAACACAAGAGGAGCTAAGCCTCTCAGTGTATCTTCAGGGAATCTAAATATCAGACTTCTTCACCGCGTCCCCCGTCACAGGATACCACACTATCTGTTTTCATGTGTCTACTTGATTTATTACCAGGCCCTTTCAAAGACCGGATGAAAGCAAACAACTGTGGAGCGGTACCAGCCCCCATGACGTTTTGCCTTCTTAATAAAGATGCTTTCCTGCGCAGAGGAAATACGCACTGTATTTTCAGCAGTATAGCTTATAAGTAGAACATTAGCATTTTATGAAGATACCCTTTCAGATGTACATGTCTATGCTTTTCTGTTGCTTTTTTTCTTGCACCAGCCTTACATCTTCCCTCTATTGCTCTTCATTAACACCATTTTGTTTGTTTTTTTGTTATTTTTGTTTTTTGCAAATTCCACAACAGTCTGTCCAAAGAATAGTTCGTCAGTTAAAAATGGATACATTGAAAGGAATGAGCAAAAAAAAAAAAAAGTCAAAAGCAGTTGTGGCACAAGGGGATTCCTGATGCAAGTTTACTGTCAGATTGACATGAAACCGAAAATTCATTTCAGTTGATCCCAGCCCTCGTCAACCAGTAGAGAGCGGTATACAAAGAGACCAAAAAAAGCAGAACTGAAAAGCTTTTCCAACTTTGACTGAAATATCATAGATGTAGTTTTGTGTGTTGTTCATAATAATAATGTTCTAATTGAGTTGTGAAATCCAAATATTCCTCTTTTTTTGTTCTTGGCAATTTTAGACTGCACTATGGTGGAGTTCAACCTCAAATCTTGGTTTGACATCATTTTGAATACATAGTTACAACAACAAAAAATCACCATGACTAACACATTTTTAACTATTGTTTTACTCAAGCAGTGACACTTTGGGGCATTTTCAATAACCTGATCAAGTCGACAAGGACAATCCCTAAAATAGGTGTACATTTAAAATGTTAACTCTGAAACTTAATTAAGTTGAGATTAATTTGTCACTTCTTTCATTAAAATGTAGTACTTAAAACACTTTGCTTATAAGGTACAAAATCTTAAACATGATTTTGAAAAACTTTTGCCTGATGACAGTGAGTATTAGTGGCCAATATAATAATGTGCCAGCTCTAATGGGATATGTAAATTTGGCAGTAACCTATGCGTCTTAGTTTATCCATGTTGATCCTTAAAGTGTAGCTGGTATAAAGGAATGGTGGAAATATTTCAATTTTTCATCTGCATTGTATAATATAAGGAGCAAAGCATACCTACAGCCTGTGATTCTCTTTATTAATGAAGTGCTGGCAGGTAAGCCCAACATTCACGCTGCTGCAGTAGCCCAGCCAGCCTTAATGGCTATAATAACTCTTCCGCTAAGTATCAGAGGTCTATGTCATGTCAGACCTTCCCATTTCCATAAACACACTCTCTCTCTCTCTCTCTCTCTCTCTCTCTCTCTCTCTCTCTCTCTCCCTCTCTCTCTCACCGACTTCTCTAAAAATTTGCCAAGCATTTTTTTTATTTCAGGGCTTGCAAATTAGCTTTGACCTTGCGGAGCTGAAAGGTTGAATCATGCACAAGGGTTCCTTTGGTGTTTAAAATATTTACTATTCACTACTCATAATCAGCATTCGTGTGGCCAACCTCGGCCCCAGTAGTCTGATATTGCTGCAGAGAAAAGGCCCACTGCTGAGAAGACAGCAATTATTCATGCCTGGTGTCTCTGCCTGTGGAGAAGGCAAAAAAAAAAAAAAAAAAAATAGAATAATACTCAACTACCTCCTTGCACGGTAAAAGTTATCCTTTCTTTGGTTCTGTATTATTTCCCCAAGAGGAGCCAAGGATAAAAACAAAGAAATGCACCAGGAACTTTGAGACTCTTAATCAAAGCAGACATCATTACTTGGAAGAGATTACTAAGTTGTCTTAAATTGTTACAAGCCAGGTTGCTCCCTGATCTTTTGAATGCAAGTGGATGCCTTTGTGGTAAAGCTGTCATGTTTTACAAAACACAATACAGAAGCGCTCCCTCCCCTCTTGAAGATGATAGCAGTGACTACACACTGAAGGAGAGGATTCATTGCACGGGCAAAGGATTGGTCAGGGCTCAAAAGTTTGGATGAGTCTCTGAGCTTTCTCAAGGAAATGTTGGCCAGAATGCAGCATACAAATGTAAAAGTAGGACCACTTTCCCATGCTACTTGTCCTGCTCAGGCTTAAGACTGCTGATCTATGAGGGTGTTGTCTGTGTACTCCAGAGTGGCAGTTTTGTAGACGAGTTTTCCGACAATCAAGCTATTCATTGGATTTGAAACGACTTCAATTTCAATACATAATTTGAATTATTCAGTTGTTTCTAAACCTTTTGACTAGTAGCATGTTTGTGTGCCTGCGTGTGTTTTTATATCACATGTAATGAATAATCCCTTCATCTTTTTTATTCTAGTCTTTACGCTGTAAAACTCTGTTGAATAAAATTTGGAATCCCTGTACTTAACGGATATGCAGACACATTCAAAGATAAATGAGTTAAATTACTCACACTTTATGGAGGCAGTTAACATTTCAACGAATGTCCTTTTTGTTGCTGGTAACAAGTATTTCAAGATCACACAGGCTATTTCACTGCACCACATGTTGTGTCTTTAACCTATTCAAGCTTCACCAGACCGAGGACAAAGCCTTTTGTGATAACTCAATAAGGAAAGGAACAATTTTTGTTCCTCTGGGAGATTTTTCACCACTTTATTCAATTGCTATCGATCCCGTTTAAAATGGAAGACATGGGTTAGGCTGTGTGATGCGAAAAAGACATATTTTCTTGAGGGCAAGTATCCAGGGCAGCTGGTCGGCTGCTGTGTTTGAAACAGAAAGGTTGAGGCGGCAGCCGTCTGGAATGGTGAAATGGTTAAATATTGAACTACACTGGCCATCTTCTTGCCATTTTCCTTTCCTCGCTCCTCTCTTTCAAACCATAAAGCTGAGAAGCACAGGAGAAATTAAAACATAATGCAAAGGTCTTTCCACTTAATGCCGGGCGAGCTTATTGATGACCTGTCACATTATCTCGCTTTGGGGAAGAATTATAGCAACAATTTGGTATAAAGTGTAGAACAGAAAAAGAGAAATCATTAGATCCTGGGGCTACTGTTATGAATTACATGTAATAGCCCTTCTTTTCATTAAACCTCAACCGGCAGAGGACACTTTGAGCAATCTTACAGAAGCACTCACGAGCATGCACACATGAGGCGCTGTAATTTTCATTTATTGACGTGATGTTTTATTTTGATCTTTAGTCATTTATTTTCTCCTTCCCTGTCTCCCATGGGAGATCATTGGGCCTGTGGTGATAACTTGATTCCTACAAAATGCATAATTTCTCCAGGCCTTTTATTTATTCTGCCTCTTTATTTCATGATTTTGATTAATGCTATGCTTTTCCCCTTGCAGTCAGAAAGCATCACGCTGTCATTAGATTACCTTATCATTGCATTTCTTGTATTTTATTGTTGTCTTTTCTGAGAGGTTATGGATTTTGAGGAATGCAGTGCTGCTTTGATTTTTGCATGCGGCTTGATTAATTTATTTGATTAATCATCCTTCTTTGCCGATGACTTCACGCCGTTACCCTGCTGACCACAATTTTCTTTTCCTTCTGACTAGAAAAGGAGAAGGTGTTTGAATATTCAAGATAATGTCCACATGTGGGCTTTATTGAATGATTAGTCAAAGTAATTTGTTTTCAGAATCTAATTAATCCACTCTGACCCAGCAAGCAATAAAGTACATGGACATACACACACACACACTTGCAAACCCACACACATACACGTCACATGTGCAAAAACGTCTCTACGTTTCTGTCTCTTGCCGTCCTCTCACATGCTTCGGTGCATGTATTCAGAAGTGGCCACACAAGTGTCTCTTAGCCCCATGCTACAGCCTCCAGGGACTCTTTCATCTTGGCGGTGGAGGCAGCATTAGATGCAGATTGGTGAATTTCCAGTCTCAGCCAAAAAAGTTGGGCATAATTCACTCATTGAACGAGTTGAAGTCTGCAGGCACTTTCTTTCCTTTACTCACCTCTTTTTTTAAAGGTTCACTTTCCCTGGGGTCTATAACTTTGACGTTCTGTCACTGCTTTGGAATTAATGCGCAGTAACAGGTGTTTCTTTATGTTTCTTGCTGGGAAAAAGTCATTTTGGGACATGAAATAAAGAAATCCCTTGGAGGGAAATGTTTTTTGGGCTTTGTTTTGCTTTCTTTTTGTGGTATTTTACAGCACGTTACTAAGCAATATCTTACCCTGGTAGCTTAAAAGTGTCTCACTCTGGCACACCTTTGCCCCAGTTACAGCACAGCGGTGTCAGCTGAGGGCGCTCAGATTACATGCAGCTTTACACAGTTAACCGGACTAGTGCACTGTGGTTTGGGATGTCATGCCACACTGCATTGAGACTGTACAGTAGGCCACTCTGCACATTTTGAGTTGGGATCATGTTCCTCAAAGACTCTATGTAACCATCCAGTTTAGCAACATGTTGTGTTACTACCCCAGCTATAATTGCTGTCATTACGAATGCCTGTTATCGTGCTGCTACCTACCGAAGAGAGAAGGGAAAAACAGTTGTTTCCATTTTGTGCTGGTCAGTTTAATGCTGCCTGTTAAAACATTCACTCTTCAAAAAAAAAATCAATAAAATGCACCCAAGCCACTAAATTATCTGTGCAACATGCCTCAAAATGTGAACTCCTTTGTAATTATCAGCAAGGGTCTCTCAGTTTTTGTGTGTACCTGTATTTTTCTGTGCTGGGCTTACACATTTCCCTCCAGCCATCGTTTATACCACTTTATCCAATTTAGAGTCTCCAATCCCAGCTAACTATCAACAGGGTGAAACCTCAACAGGTCGCCAGTCCTTCACAGGGCAAAAACAGAGAAGCAGGCAGTCACATATACTCATACTTGTATCCACATTTGTGAACATTGTACTAAGATCCTACTAAACCATGTTATTGGGGAAACTGGCGTGCCCCTCAAAAACCAACCACCACAGAACCATGAGTGAAATTCACAATGGTCAATTCGAAATCAACTGTGACTCCACTTTATCCAGACCCCATATGTGTAAACATAACAATTTATATTTGATATCTGCTAATCACTGATAACATGTCTGCATTTTTTTCTACATTCACACACAGCAGGTGCTGTCAGTAATTAACAGTTTATTTTGTGAGCAGAAAAAAAGATCGCATGGCTGTTGTATGTAGCAGTTCAAATTTGTTGAAACGGCAAATTGTAAGGCTGGGGGGGTTGGGTTTAGTTTGGGGTTTTTTTTAATACAAAAAAGAAAAAGAAAGAGTGGAATTTTCCATCATGGGTGTAAAACAGCATGATGTCATATTTCAAAACACACTTTAATTATACCCAGTAAACGGGTGAAAAGAGGGGAGCAGCTCTGAGTGGTATGGGCTTTCACCACGTGAGCTCTGGTTCTGTGCAGAGCTGTTTTGGTTTTCTCAGGAGGAAGAAGGAGGTGGATTTCTTCCCTCCAACAACTGAGAATTTGCTCAACTTGTTAAACAAAATATCCACAAGAAAATAACGTTCACATGCGCCAACACCTTTAAATATACCCATGACTTATTCTATAATATATCATAAATCTGTCATACATCTATTTCAGAAACATGTATTTCTAAAAGGGTTTTGTAGGTTTTACGTTTGTTGTGTCTGTTATTCCAAGGTAATATTGCCTGTTGAGGCATAATGGCGTGCTTCCATACAAAATTAGATTCCCTGACCTGACCCGCGACACAGACACAAGGACAGAGTCGCTCTGTGAGCCTGTGCTTAAACTAGATGCTGCTTTATTGATCTGTGCAACTGAAACCACGGCCTCAGTGAGCTATAGCTAAAAGGAGGGGCAGAGAAAACATAATCCAAAAGAAGACACAGTGTCACTAGGGGATGAATTTCAATATGAACAATTTTAAAACCAAGGAGGGAAAGAGGGTATCGGCAGCAGTATGGAAAAAAGTGTTTGAGATGCAGCAGTTATGATGTGTATGATAAGCTCAGACTGTTAATGTGAAAAATTACTTTAGATGAAAGGCACTGCAGAGGATGACGTACTGTCGGACCAACTAGATGCTGTGTCAATACTTGAAACAATGGCTAAGCTCTTTCGTGACGTTCTTCAGCTGTTGAGAGTGAATGTTGTATAATATAAGTGAGTGGAGGACGCATGTCTGACATTTAGTATGACGCCCAAAGAGCCACTCTCTGACACTTCAGCTACATACAAAGCTTTGGATTTGGAACCTAATGTTATGATTGGTTAGACTGGAACAACTTTGTTGTTTGATTGTTCTCTCATTACAGCATATTAGTCCTGGTTCAAAGTTCCTCCCATATTGCAAAGACATACTTGTTATTGTGATAGTTGATGTCTGTCTCTGTATGTTAGCCCTGTGATAGACTGAAGTGGGTGTGCCCTCCCTTTTGCCCCATGTTAGCTAGGATCTATTTAAATGACTCTCACTTGGATAAAGTGGGTGAAGAAAATGAATGGATGGGTGGTTCAGAGTTTGGTGAGTCTGACTGTATGTAACTTTTCAAGTACAAATCTGCGGCATATTTTCCAATATGCTTACGCTGCTGTTTATATGCTACAGACACATGGTGAGGTTATTGTCAGTTAGGGTTGAACGCTTTTAATGTTTTGTAGTTAATAAGCAATTCAAGAAGTTTATTATGCTCTCTGGATTTACAGCACCCATTGTGTGTTTGTCCTTGTCCTCAGGTTTTCTTAGTTGCCTGTTAGATGGTGACACACATCCAGCTGTAGCATGTTGGATGGCTTCTCTTAGCTTTTTTTTATCTACTTCCCATTCAAGGGAGCATACAGTATCTGTTCATTGATATTGATTAAAGTAGCAGTGCACGGCTTTGCAGTAGATTTCTTTTTTCTTCCGCCACATTGCTTTAGATTTAATATTTGAGCTTCTACTTCAACTAATAATATTCCTTTGCACATCATTTCCCAATCACTATATCACATTTCATAACCAAAGGCTGCCTAATGGCTGAATAGTTACGGTGCATAACAAATGAGCTAAAATGCCCTCAGCGACTGCGTTGACGATTTGACTCCCAGTCCCAGCCTGGTGGATCGCTGCTGCGTGTCATCCCTCTGCTCTTTCCCATTTAAATACAGATAAGGAAGAATACAAAATGAATACAGTATGGCTTACATTCCATCTCAAGCAGGTATAATATAATCAACATAATATATTGTGACCAGATAGAATGGCATGATTTTACATCGTCATTTTTAGACTTAACATTTACCCACACTGCATCCTTATTGTAGATCATTTTTCTCTTACCACACCCATGGGCAGCGTCCGTAAAAGAGATCACATGAGAAGCATTTTTAAGTGCAACGCTTTTGGTTTTGTCCGGCCAACCAGTGGTTCACAGAAGATCTCAACCCATTTTAATTTATTAAACAAGCCCAGCTCACAAGGCCAGATGACAAGAAGGGCATAATAAATATTAAAAGAAGGGTTTGCTCTGCCACGCTCTCATATTAAATCACACAGAGAAGAATGTATCTGCTCTTATTAAAAAATAATGTGTTCTGGAACCATAAAAATGTATAACCTACTACTCTAGATCCCTCCTCGTCTTCTTTCCCCTTACCTTTCAGTCCAAGTGAAATTTCTCCCATTTTGTGTCCATCAATCACTATTTTTTTCTCCTTTCTCTCTGTGCCTTTTTACACCCTTGCTGTATTTTTCTCCTGCCGTCAGGAGCAGTGGACTAGAACAGAATACTTATGAACAGAGTAGATGAACTGTTTGTTTTGTTTTTTTCTAGGGTACACACATGAAAAGCATTTACACTTTGTAAGTTAACATGATTTTATGTCACAGGCTTCTGTTGCAGCATGAATATCAAGTTAAATAAGTATGCCTCTGAAATTCTAATCTTAAAAGTCAAAAAGTCTACTCTCTTTGGCTAAAGTGATACTGTTAAAAAGAAATTCTCCAGCTTAATAATGTTGCAGCTCTTTTACATTTCTGTACTTGACACACTGTGATAGTCAGTTTGAAAACACTTCTGAATTAAAGCAGAACCTAAACAGTTCCACACATCTTTCTTTAATGTTAGGATTCATTTCCTGTATCAGCTGCACTGCATCTTGACAATGAACAGTTCAAAGATTATTCTGGTTTTGAGCTCTTGTAAAGACTAGAATATATTTGAACTCCAGCTTTAAGTCGTTCTCTGCCTCCTAATGCCACATCACAATAGTTTATGTGCCTCTACATTGTAACCCCAGGGCTTTTGGTTGTTGGGTTGTCTTGACATTAATATACACATATATACACATTTTATTTACAGACCGCTGTAAGGGATTTCACTTAAATCTGGCCCAAACAACCACTTTCACTCAAAAGTGAAAAAATAACATTAGGATCAAGCTATGAAATGAATGTGACTCAGTGGGGCAGTGGTTAGCTCTATTGCAATAGAATAGAATAGAATAGAATAGAGGAAAGAAACAGAATAAATCAATAATGTTAAATGCCAAAACAAATCTCTTTTTCGGAAGCAACAGGCTTTTTCTCATATGCCTTTGAAGAGAAGAAAGATAGTAAAGAAGGATTTAAGATTTCCTTTTTTTTTTCCAGGGTGTCCTTTCTTCACATTTAAACAAACTTACTTTTTCCTAAGATCAAATTGTTTGTCTGTATTTGGCCTGTGAACCAAAATGGGTTTGACATTTATGCTTAGGGGATTTATTTTTTCAGACTAAATGATTTCATCCTCAATAAAAACTGACTCATATTTCATCACAACGCTGATAAATGGCTCCACTTATTTAGCATGTCTTCACCTGAGTCTTCGTCACATGTGTTACAGATTCAATCCCCTTCACCTATTCACACACCAATAGTGGCAAAGCTGCCGTGCAACATATTCACCAGCTGCAGTAAGCAACCTGTGGCTCCCTGTCTTACTTAAGGACACTTTGACACTTGGAAATGTGGAGGTGGGATCAAACTGCTGGTCTTGCGATCAAAATACGATCTGCTTCACTACCTGAAACCAGAGCAAACCTGAAAGCAGTTTGTCAGACATTAAGCAGCTTTCTCCGGAGCTACAAATATCGCTATACAAAACGCTCCCTAAGTAATCAATAAATATGCTCCTCTTGGGGGAACTAAATACATAATTAGTTTATTTAAGGATACTGTGAACAGTCTGTGACTGTTTGCAATATACCAAGTGGATTATCTTTGACTTTATGTCACCTTGACATAAAGTCAACAGTTGTAATCTATTAAAGGATCAGACGGCATGTTCTGAGAAAGTCAAGGGCTTTGGCTCATGGCCGGATGTCTCAAGCATGACACCAGTATATTACCTGACGGAGATGTGCAGTGTGTGACTGACTTGTTTGTGTCTGCCCTGGATTGTAATAGCCAGACTGAAATGCAGCAGTCAGACAGTGAATGTGTGTGATGGTAAAAAGAAAGAAAGAAAGAAAAAAAAAAACACTCACCAGTCCTGACAGATAGAGGTGAGGAGGCACAACCATGTGTGTAAACTAAACGCCCGAATCTTCGCCCTGCTGGGTCCTGCCAAGGGAACATTCCTCTACTCTCTGCTCCACTGACCAAGTAGAACTGCAGCACAGTGAAACCGCAGCGCACACGCCTGTGTGTGAGCGCAAGTGTCGGTATGAGTGTGTGTTTGTCCACTGGGAGGCAGTCAAGTGTGACGGCCTGGTCACTCGGACCACGGAGACTTATGGAGCGAGAGCAAGGCAGCTGTTCAATTTGGCCACATGGGCAGACACAGAAAGAAAAGGAAAATACTGAAGAGAAACGGTGTCAATATACGATGTGGGCTCTGTGTCTAACCCGACACTCTATCACTACTCTGACATTGCCTTATTTTAGCTATCTTGAGCCCACAGACACACAAAATGGCAGGGGTTGTATGTGGCATGCCCTGGCACTTGGAAAGGGATAATGAGATGGGTGCTAATTTCTCAGGTGTCATGGACTGATATGAATAATACAGGCTATTCCGTTGCCTATCTTCCCTACTGCTGTCACTGTCAACTTTTTTTAGATTCACCCACAGTCGGTCCACACACTCTGTGCCATCAGTGGCGTGTCCTTACTTTTACCTTGAATAATCTACAAACTAGACTTTGTGAAAAAAGGAAGTCAGTGTGAATAAAAGAAATAAGACCCTGTTGAAAGAAAAGGACGGGTTTGATGGGTTTCTGCATGAAGCATGAACAGGCAGATCCTTGACTCTTTCATGACTCGACTGTCATCTCCTCTGCCTCTCCAACAGCTGGGGACCTGTAGCAACTCTAACACCTAATTCATTTTCCTAATAACAATTTTTCCTCACTGAGAAACAGAAAAAAATTGATCTTTCCTTTTCATTTTCCATGTGATGATTTATTTACTGCGTACTACCCTTCCACTAGTGCCCTGGTTTGCATGTTGGGGACTCGTAGGGCACTGTGGGGGTGGTCCTGAATTATTTACTTGGGGGGGGGGGTTTTCCCAGAGTCCCTCTTTCATTCTCTTTTACCTTCATTTTGCAGGGCGAATGTGAGTCTGCCTGTCTCTTTGTGTCAGTGTGGTGTCTGCCTCTCTTCTCTCCCTTTCCATTTTATTATTCTCGCAGTGCTATGCAGCTCTGTGCTGACTGCACGATGTGAAAGGAGAGGGGAATGACGGCTGCTCAGAACAATCATTAGAGCAGGAAGGAGCTGGAAATAATCTTCTCTTTCCTCCTTGCTGTGTTTTGTATTGTCTGCCTTTCGCTGTGACTCTGCCCTCGCACCCTCACCTCACCAAGCAGAGCTTTCATCCACTCTCTTTGTTTTCCCCTCTGTCTTTCCTCAGATCCCAACGCTCTGGGGCAGCACGGCACTGACCATGCCTTGATCGGAGGAGTGGTGGCTGTCGTGGTCTTTGTCACCTTGTGTTTAATCATTGTTCTGGGAAGATACCTGGCCAGGCATAAAGGTAAAACCCCACCGGACCAGACATTCGTCTCACGAGGCTCATGAAAGTAGTGGTGCATGTCCTTCCTGCCTCATCACGTTGGCCTCTCCCCATTCCCACATTGAATATAACACCTGCAACAGAGATTATGTTCAGTTGTGTACACATAGGACTTGTGCATTTTACAAGCAGCACAGAAGTTTTTGAAGTTTTGAATAAAGTAAGTCATTCACTGATAATTATGGTTTCAATAATGAATGAGTTCTAATTGAGACTGTGTATTCTAGCTGTGTGTGCGTGCTACTCAGGCACGCACGCACATTTGCATCCCTTATAATACATCATGCAACAAGCAGTTACATTATAGTATAATATCTATGGGTTTGAGATCCAAATTGTAAAACATCTTTGTTTTGCAAACAATGTCAACGTTACTGTCAATTTGTATTATTACAACTTATACTACATGGTGGTCTATACTGTTTTGAGCTGCACAAAGACTGAGAAAACTTGTAGATTGTTTGCATTCATAACAATATTCATGTATGATGTGACCGGCTATAATCTTGAGTCTGCTTACTCTAAGAGAGAGAGAAAGAGCAACAAAAATTTCGAGATGATGGCCATTTTTCAATGCTAATGCTCTAAAATTGAGCTCTTAATAAAAACTTCGAGCAGCATCACAATATTTAGACTTTCAATTTGAAGCCTTGACTGATGACAACGGAATATCTGCTGATGTTCTTGTTGTGGCGTGTATCCATGCAGGATTTTACATGTGTTCCCTCGGCTGTATTTACATATACCGCACTCTCGTAGCCTCTCAACATTCTGCGTATGAATAATGTAGCATTACTGATGTTGTCTTCAGATGTGCTTTTTGCCTCGGGCTACCGACACCATGCAGGGCTGCTCAGTATTTGTTTTGCTTGATATAGGTTTGTTTTGTTGCTTCCACAGGAACATACTTGACAAATGAGGCCAAAGGAGCGGACGATGCACCCGACGCTGACACAGCCATCATCAACGCTGAGGGCAACCACGCGCACGCAGAGGAAAAGAAAGAATACTTCATCTAGACTGCAGAGGGAGCTGTGCAGCTCTCTCCCTTCCCCATTCTCTCTTTCAGTCGCTCGATCACTTATTCTCTCTTTCTGTCTCCCATCTTTCTTCTTCACCTCTGACCACTGCTGCCGTTGTGTCGACAAGATGCCCGCAGGCAGCCCACAAACGGAGAAGTTCCCCATGTGTTTTCCAATTCTTTCCCTTCACCGGGTCCATCTCTTATCATTTGCATCGTGTCTTTTTACCTTTTTATGTATTTGGATTTTCTTTCTTTTCCGCCCATGTTTTTTTTTTTTTTTTTTCCACAGACAGCTTGCTGCTGCCGCTGTTGCCCGTTCACGCATTTTCTTTTTCCTCATCTCTTGAAGTGAATACCTGGAAATTTGTACCGTGGCGGCTTTTACCATGACCCTCTCCCCTTTGTCCCTCGTTTCTCCTGTTTCCCCAATGAAGCAGACACCAATCACATGATGAATTTCCTTTGTTCACACACTTTCACAAACACATATCATATCTCACATCAACACGGTGCCTAAAAATACAGACGCCATTGAACTTCTGTCAATGCCTTCATGTATCGTCTGTCAGTAGCAATGTAAATGCTTTGTAGGTGGTTAACTGGACCATCATTTCATTGCTTAGCACACAGCTTTTGATTATGATTATGCATTGCATCTTTTTTTATTATTATTTGAATGAGGATATGTGCTGTTTACGCCTTATACATGTCTATCACACTGAATATGGTACTTCTAGATGATCCACCTCTCCCAACCACTTCCCCACTAAATAGACTTGTAATTAAATGGTCGACCCTTGTAAGATAAGAAGAAGGTTTTGTGTAACACTGTAGCAAGGTTTGTCAGATAAGTGTATAATATGAGTTTCATTCTTAGGGTAGGAGTGATAAAGGGTAGTGTGGTTTTGTTTAGAGCAGAGAATACACACCAAAAATACACGAACGATGCTGAGAGAAGCATTCCATAAAAACTAACGCAATCAAGTATTTAAAAACTATTTTGCTGAATCTGCTGTCCCTGTGTACTTTTATCTGTATATTCCTGCACTGTTCAGGCTGCAGTTTAGCAAAGCACCAACAGCGTCTGTGTCATCTGGACAGCTTTCAGTAGTTTGTGATTCACATGAAGGGTCCGGTTGTACAGAAAGAGTTGTTCTCCTCTCTCTAAAAGCTGTAAAAAATTGTATTGAAATGAGTTTAGCTTTTCACTTTGAAGAATTTTTGTTTATGTTCATGTCACATGAAAATAATATTAGGGCTTAAGGACCCCATGAAATGTAAAAGAAACCATTAGGTAATAAAACCACAACACAATTGTTGTTGGAAATTTTGGAGTTTGTAAATTGTCTACCGTAATTTGTTTTGCTCATCTTGACACCTCGATCGAGGTACAGGCAGCTTCCTACAATTACTGGTTCATTGGTAAGCATTCAGTAACATCATTTCTCAGCAAACAAACAAACAAACAAAAAAAGTCTGACTGCAGGCACATTCTATATTTGCTCTGCCGCCTCCAGATTGAAGCTCAACTCAAGTTTCTAGAAACTGCTATACTACTATCACCAACAAGTCGTGCTTCTTTTTCATGCTTCACTCTCTGCAGGCCTAACTTTGATTTTCATTTCATGGGGTCTTCTGGCAAGAAAAAAAGTTTAAAAAAAAAAAAAAATGGAAAAAAGTAAAAGCTGGTGTAAGTGCTGGGTCATATATATATATGCAGGGGCCTCTTTTCCAAAACTTAAAACTGAAGATAAAGCGAGAAGCACAAAAATGTCTGAATGAGTTACTGTGTTCTTTTGCCAACAAATAGATTGCCTTGAGGAAACTGGAACACAAGAAGATGACAAGGCTATCTCTGATTCAATTCTGGATTTAAAATCAAAGAAAAGAAGAAAAAAAAAAAGGGAAGAAAAATGCAGTGCATCTTTTTTTGAAAATGTAAGCTAAATCATGTTTTTATATTTAAAAAAATGTTTCTAACTTTTTTGTTTAAATGGTTCTAAGCTCCCTGCTGTATATTGTGTCTGCTAAATTGTGGTTGACTGTGAAAATTGCTGTTAAATTCTGGATTTCTGTATTTCTTCAAATTTGTATATTAGCCATTTTACCTATTTCCTTTTTTTTTTTTTTTTTTTTTTTTTGCTTTTTCATCACGTAACCCTTATTGGAAAACTTTCAAACAATTGTATTTTTGTTTTGGCACAAGGCATGTACATAATGTGTGAGAACTAAATTTTGGTAATACACATTAGCATGTTTTTGTTTGGTTCTTTTTCATGTTTAAGTTATTCAGAATGAAGTTACTCCAGAGAGAGATGACAGTGAAAGTGTATTTGTCACCTGGTTTTTGGAGGTGTGCCCTTTGGCGCTACACATCTGAAGGATTTGGTGGCGTCGGAACTGGAGAACAAACGTGATTCGTTTTTGCCTATTGCTCACAGACAATGTGCTTTTGTTTTCACCAAATCCTTAAAATACCATTTGGAATTGTAATTTACAGACATTCACATTATGACTCGATAAGAAACATTGCCTTTATAGCTGGCGGCAGGAAACGTTTTTACACACATAGGACGACTTATCTTAGTAAACGTTTATTTAGTTTTATAAATGTTTCTGTTCATTTGTCATAAGTTTGCAGGAATTTGGCTGATTTACTCACATGAAAGAGCGATAAACACCTGAAGACTTTAAGGCAACGCACTAATCTACTAAAAGGGAGCAAATTATTACCAAGGGCAATAAAATAGTGGGCCCAGCTGTCTCCAATTCAGTGGCCAATTTACAACATTATGCAAATAAGGTCAGCAAGTAAGGTCTTTCTCTATGTGATATAACTCAGTGCTGGAGTGAATCACAAGTTGGGGATCGTTAGGTTAATCGTTTCAGTTTGTGCATTACCTGTCGAAAACATTATAGCTGGAACATACACCTTTAAGCAAACTGTCAAAGAAAGACATAGTTGAATACAAGCCTCCTCCAGCAGCTTTCTTCCTTTCACTCTCGAAGCCCTTCCCACCAAACAAGCAGAAGCGTTTGTATGCACCCCTCGGTTGACTTGTAAGCGTACCTACACACTGTATCAGACGACTGGAGCACATTGAGAGAAGACAAACTTTAGCAGCTTTCCTCTGCACAGCGGCCATTAGAAATTCTGGGGGGGGAAATCCGCAGTGCAAAGCCTCATTGTTCCAAATCCAATTTGATCACAAGGGTTTCTCCATGTCTGAAATACCTCAACAAACGTTTACATGCTGTGTTCTTTACTTTCTGAGTGAATCCTCCATATTCTCTGTTGCTCTGTGATTGGAAACTGCATTTCCATCGCATCAGACCTAATATCTTAACCAGTCTGCCAGGCGTTCTTCCAATCTACCGCTCAAACAACCGACTGTCCTTGAGTTTTTATCGATGAGTCTCCTACTTGGCCTGACTCTTAATTTTATTAAAAATGTTTACAATAAATGTGAAAATACCTAACCATGCACCTGAGAAACCTAGATTTTTCTCTGCAGTGTATTTGCACAGGTGACTAAACATCCGATTCCAAGTCAATGTTATTATTTAAATGGATTAAATGCATCTATTGTTGAGAGTGGGCTTAGAATTGATAAATATCAGCACTATATTGTAGCAGTTGTAAAACATGACTCTGAATAAAAACCTTGTCTATTTTGATTGTTGGCTGCTGCCATGTGGCACCCGTGAATAAAGATACACAGCAGAGTGAACTAAAACAAAACTGAAGAGTCCTTTATCAGTGTTAAGCCATTTATGAGAACTGAAGAGGAAAAATGCATTGAATATTTGCGGTGGCTGTTTAAACTGAAAAGTTGCCAAGTGTCTCGTAGTTGTTCAGACCTGAGCATTGGCCATTTGGCTTCCCCTGACCGCCCTGTAAGGTTCAATAACAAATGTGAGTCAAATGAAAATCAGCGTACATGATAGATGCTCGATAATTCATGCTTTACCTATTGCCACTGTGTTGAAAGGTTACAATTTGAATCACCATAATCAGACAAAACACAAAGAAATGTAAGCGCTTGACTGATGCAGAGCAGGAAGATGTCATTTGTGAGATTTGGTCCTCCTTTCTGCCCTGAGTTGTACCTGTACATGCAAGCAGCAGCTGCTGTAGACCAGGATAAAGACTATATACAAGTGAACTATCTGTTTATTCAAGCAACACGATACCAGCTTCTTTCAAATTGTTATAAAATCAAACTATGAGGGGCCCACATACTTAAACAAAAAAAAAAATCATAAACAAAATGTAAACACTCTAAGCCTGGATCCAGTGCCAAGAGGAGATACATTTTTAAAAATTTCAATTTCTCAAGAACATCATGGAGATTTAGGTTTTTATTTTCCAGTGACACCAAAAAAGATCTGCCTCCCAACCCCAGCTTTAATGATTTCTTTTGGAAATGCACAAATGTTGATTACCAGTTTCTCTTTTTTGCAGATCCAGTGCACATCAGTCAGTCAGAACAAAGCACAGATGTAAGGAAATCTGTGATTGGGAGATTTTTTTCTTTTCAGTAAGAAGGCTTTTCTGTAACGTATCCTACAGCTGAACATAATGCTGCTGAATAGCCTGTTCATTTAATTTTTAAATGGTGGTATATCTGTAAGGAAAATGCATTTGTGGATCGAGCAGCAAATAACCAGAATCAGAAATTTTTCATGATAATCCCGCAAAAGCATAACTCTCACACATAGGAAATGGAAATTAACAGGCTTTCCAGTGGTACAAGATTGAAGATAAAAGAAATAAATTCCCCAACACAAATGTCTTTAATTTTTGTGTGTGTGTGTTGATTTGTAGGATTACCTTCCACTGACATTTTAGAATACAGTGTTATTTGTGTGTGTTGATACAAAATTCACAACGATGTAATCTTTTTTAAATTATTATAATTTTTTTTACTGTTCTATCTTGTTTCTGTTCATTGTGTCTTAAATCACTGATGGTGTCGATCACATTTTTCTATTACTTTACACTTCTGTACCCATTTCAGATTTATCAGAATGGTTGAATGGATCCGTTGATCCTGGAGTCGGATAAACAGGCTATTTTATATTAAATGAACACTCTGAATTAACTAGGTGATGAGTTGGTGTCGGCGTTAGAAACAAAACAGGTGCCATTTACTGAATTGTGCACTCTGACTAATTTGACGGATAGTTTTTCTTTCTGAGAACCACATGCAAATATTTGTTTTGACATGGCAGTAATGAGCTAAATTCGTTGTAAATGGCTTTTTATAATCGTCAGACCAAACCTGAATCTGGTTTGATTTGTTTTTTTGTTTTTTTTCTAACCGTTTGGCACGTGCACCACCATGCACTATTTTACTATGACTGGATCAACTGTAGCTGTTTTATCTTGGGTGTCTCGGTCAGTGTTTCTTTGTTGTTGTCAGTTGAAACTAAGCTTTAAACATGTCCCAGCATATATTTGTTAATATTCACTACATCATGGGCCTCTAATTTCATCCTGGCAGCAGTAACAGTAATAGCATAGCTGCAGTGCCATTTTCATTGGGCATAAGTCCATTTTCTAGGATTGTGTGTCACTAATTTTCTGGCACCGAACAAACCCACTTTCTTCGGAAGGTGTGAGTGTCCAGACGAGGATGTGCGTTTATGCAGATTAAGCAGTGCGACACTGGCAGTGGTTTGGTTTTTTTGGGGGGCCATAAAATTGCAGCCAATTTTGAAAACGATTTTCACGTTTGTGGCGGCACACAGAGACCTGTACAAAATGACAAAATAAAACCACTCATGTGTTTTGTTTTTGCCTCCTACACTGTAAATGTGGTGTTTTTAAACCTAGCAGAGATTTAAATGCACATAAAATACATCTTTA
This sequence comes from Blennius ocellaris, assembly GCF_963422515.1. Lineage (NCBI taxonomy): Eukaryota > Metazoa > Chordata > Actinopteri > Blenniiformes > Blenniidae > Blennius > Blennius ocellaris. Next base: position 14,497,450 of record NC_137663.1, read on the forward strand.
ATGTGATTAAAGCTGTTCCTGGGATAATGGGTTGAATAAAAAGCTGATTTATACCAGTGTTAATCCACAACCGCTTGTAGTTTTGTAGTATCCTGACTTGGCCATCAGATGTGTTTTGCCTTTACTGGGCAACAGACAGCAACGATAGGAAATGTGTCTTGATATACTACAAGTCAATGCTGGTGTTGACTGTGAGCTAATATTGTCTAATATGCAGATTAGGTCTACAGAGTGACTGTACAACCACATTTCTGTATATTATGAAATGTAAAAAGATGGTAATGTGGACAAAAAGAAGAGATACATGAGCCATTCATTTGTGTCTCTGTGCCTCTTTTCTATTTCATCCCCTCCTGTATGTGAGCTTCTTTAAAAACACGGATGTGACAAGCCGATGTGATTTGTGACTGTTGAAGCTTGTCCAAAGTCCTGTTGATGATACAGCGTTGTGTATTCATCCTGCCATGGCTTTTTTTTTTTTTTTGCCACAATGCACCAGTGAAATCTGGCCTCAAAATGTTCCAGTCAATTCACACAAGTACTCATTTTTCATCATTTTTGCATTTGGCTACTCTCTGAGTTACTGGATATTAGAGGCCCATATTGACTGAATCTATATCAGCTCCTTTTTTTTTTTTTTGGTCAAAGGATGGATATCAAAGTAATGGCCACTTTGAGTTCATTTCTGTCTAAAATGGCTATTTTCTGATTGTATTGGTTTACATTTCTCTTTTATCTCGTGGTTTTGTACTGAACAGCAGTGACGATAACATGGCATGGCCTTCCCCTGTCCTATGCCCTCCCCTTACCCTTCATCTGTCTTTGCCGTACAGTTTGGCTTCAGTGCACTTCTTTGTTCTTCTGCAATATTGACACTAGATTCAATCAACCCAATTCTAATATCCTCACACTGATGGCTACATGTGACAAAATCTCATGTGGTGAGTTTTTTTTTTTTAAGTAAAATTATTATACCAGTTTATTTTGTTTTGCATCTCAGGAATATGTTTCATTGAGTTTACTTTTCCTTTTTCCTTTTTTTTATTTTTTAAATGGGGGCTTATGAGCACCTCTCACTCTGCTCATCCCTGTATGCTGACACTATGTATTTGTTGAGTTTCAGATTATCACAATGTTAATAAAAAAAAATATTCAGTGACTCTTCAGTAACTCTGTCACTTTGCTGTCCTTGAAATATTAGGCTTAAGAAACCGTTTTTTGATATGATCGCTGACTTGAAATACTGAGAATTTAGAAATATGCTGCAAATAATCATGACTTTCAAGACTGATGGGTGTGTTTTAACAGAATCTAATTTCCGCTTATGATCTGTAAGCAGTTCAATGCTTTTTGTCCTCAACCATGATGTTTTTCTTGTAGCAACACACATATTGATGTATATCAGTCTTTAGCTGGAAGGTGCTGTTTGGCACTATGACTCACTAAATCCCAAATATCCACAGTAAAGTTCAGTAAAGATCGACATTAGAGCTAGAAATAAGTTAGTTCAGCTTCTGATGTATTGGTGAAATAAGGGGTTTCATATCAAGCTGTATTGAAAGAGCTTGACTTGATATATAGCACCATAACGAAGGTGTTTCTCTCCCATTGTCTGTGGGATTTATTATATTTAATTTAGAGGTTCGTATGTATGAAATGAAAATTGTTGAATAAATAGTTGCCAAAACATCTATATAAGCCTGATTCTATTTTTTTCAGTCTCTTGGAAGTACTTATTCTGAAGTGAGCGATAAGAACTGATAATACTCTACGAATACTACTGCTTTGGAAACATCCCTCATAAACCAAGTATCTATGCACACACGCACTTAAATCACATGCATGGACACATGTTCATATGCTTTTATCAAATAGAATAATTCACATTGTATTTTTTGCTACCGATCTGTATCGGTGCTGTTTTTGCCATCCAATTCATCATGTGGAGCCTTTCAGCTGTCTCTGGTATTTTGCCATATTACTCGACAGTCTATAAAGGCTGCAACACGTCAGGAAGAAGCAGAACTACTTGGGTGTGTGAGAACTTTAAAATTAGTCTCAGTAAATCACAGCAGCACATTGGACATAAAAATCATTGGAAAAATAGTAAGAAAACCTGTGATTCATTTTTAGACAGTGAAGTCTGTGTTGCTGGGGAAGAAATTATTTGTGGAATCTGAAATGGTTAGATAAAGACAATGAAGCCGAAAAAAGTATGACTCTGACAGGTTCCACCCACAGTTATTCTTGCGAGCAAGTTGCAGAAATAACAAAAACATATATCTAATTCTGATTCACCACAGACCATTTTGGCTCAGAGAAGAAAATGATGTTTGGTATTGCTAGTGCTAATAGATGATCTTGTAACAGGGATCCATATTTAACTTGCATCGTTGGGTAATAAAGGGGAACTGTGTTCACTGACAATGAATTATGTGAAGATTCCCAGGGCAAATGCAGTGGTTTCATGTGCAGGATCAACTGTTCTGATTGCAGTCCTGCTCAAGAGCTGTATATTTGTTTGCACCATAGGTGGCGTGATCTTCACAGTCTTTGAGGTGTTAGATTAGGTTTTGTTACATTTATACATCTGGTGGTTAATTTCATCCCCTTCTTGTTTGTCTCTTTTTTGTATGCTGCTGGAGGCGGCCATGTTGTTGTTGTTTTTTTTATTGCCATGTGAGTGCGGCAAACTTGGAAATGGACTTTCCATGTCCCAGTTTATAGCTATAATCTCCATTACATTCTACATCTGATTGATTGAGTTGAGGTGTGAAACAAAATATGGATTCAGAAAATTTAACAATCATTGCACTCTTTTAATACTTATATTTTTCTAACTTATCCCAATGTTTATGGAACTGTGGTGGTAAGCTGTGACAATATAGTGTTAATATGGATTTGGGGTTGTACAACTTTTTGATTTAGATTTCAAATGCATTTTAGTAAATCCATAAAGCTAGCTATGGGTATACTTACTTGTAAAAGGCTCTCCTTGTGGTGAGATTTGGGATATTGGCTCAGGATATCACTGTGTCTGAAGAACGTAAAGTGAAAATGGTTTCAACCCTCACAATTATTTGTGTTCCAACTGCATCAGGAGAGTGGAGATCATTATAGTGATATAAGGAAAAATGGAGCACAGAAAGAGGAATATGAGAAAATGAACCTGGAGAGAGCCAGAGAAGGTGTGAATGCAACTGAACCTGAAAGGCAGGAATGAGAGGTATCTGCACTATTTCAGTGAGTCAGAAAATGATGGCTGAGAGAGCGAATTAAGTAATGGCAATAAGATGTCATGTTAGGCTGGAAAAAAAGCAGCTGCAATCATCCCATCTGTCAGGAATAAATACAGCATGGAGAGGAATGCATTTGTGTAGCTCAGGCACAATTCTTCTCCTGATGAAAAGTGAGGGGTCAGTGAAAAACTCAATTACCACTCAATCAATCAAATCACTTTTGTGAACTGGCACAGAAAGATCAAGGACAACCAGGCAAAAATCACTTTCCATCCAAATTGTTATTTTGCATAACTGCTTTTGTCCTTTATTGTCGAACGGGCTTCGTGGCCAGCAGCTTCCAAAAGGTTTGCATTCCCCTGGGAAAAATATGGTTCAAACTTTCACACATTTTTCTAAAAAAGTTTTCAAGTTTCAATACTACACTTTTGCTGGAGAGGAGAAAGGAATTACTGGACAGATGGAAGAGACAGGTGGGATGACAGGCAACAATGGATTTGAAGATACGACGCAATGAATGAATAGCATGCAACAAAGTAGACCGAGCACTCACTAAATCAAACCCACCACTGTATTTTTTGGGGGCCTTCAATCGACATCTTGACAGCTTGGTGTTTCATGGCTAATCACACCCTAAACGTAATATTTAATATGTAATATATAACTATTGGATTTGTCAATGTGTTCCTCAGTGAAAGGAGGACAAAGAAGTTTTGTTGAACATCTGTCAGCCTTCATTCTGTATTCTTTTCACACACAAAAAAAGCACTAAAGACAAGGGAATTTTTCAAATATAAATAAATGAATAATGAATGACCAAAAATTTAAATTTGTTACAGAGTGATTTGATTGGAAGGTGACCCCATGACTGCCATTCCAAAAAGCCCCGGAGCATCACCAGATCCAGAAGGGTTCTATTAAACTGAGGGATGATCACTACATACACTGCCCTTAGCATGCCAATGTGAGAAAGCTGTTTAAAATGTCTTGCTTTGGTGCCACCCGTGAAATGACAAGGGAACAAAGTAGGATAGGAAAACAAGTGCTAATACTGATTGATGCATTCATTTAAGTTTGTCAGCACGTGTCTGTTTCAGAATGAAGAATGGGCCTCTTGTCTAACCAATAACAAGTTAAGCATGGTTGTGCTGAACACTCTGATACAAAACCAAATCTAAAATGTATGAGATAAGTTATAAAATCAGTCTTTAATGCACACACATACTTCGATGTTTAGAATAAAGTGCTATGTGCAGATTTTTCTCAATATGTACTGCTTGGACCCACTTAGAGTTGCAATGGTTGAAGTGGCCCACCGTTTACACTGGGCAGGGTCCAGAACCGTGGAAACACAAACAACCACACAAACACTCACTCATTCACACTGACAGTCAATTTATAGACACAAATTTTAAGTCTTTGAACCATGTGACCAATATATGTACCGGGAGAATTTGCATGCTAACAAAGTTCAGAAAGTTCACAGAGAAACAAGCCTGGAATTGAACCTGGTATTGTATTGTTCTTTCTGTGAGGTGGAAATACTAACCAGTGTAGAAAAGTAATTTTTACAGGGTTCCACAAACTTCATTGAGCTCCTTGAGACTGGATCCATATAGTTTTAAAGGTTCCCCAAGATCATTTTGAATGTCTTATGAGGACAAGTTTCAGTTTGAAATGACATAGTTTGTTCAAATGATATATTATCAGTCCAGAACCCCAGTGATTTTCGTCCTGTTTGTTATGCCTGTATATTTGTGGAGGTAAAGAAACAGGCTTTCTTGCTGTGAAAGATGTTGAGGTTTGTTGTTTCAGTTTTTGATCATGATCATCAGACATCTACTCTTGGCCTTCACTTTGATATCAGGTCACATTGTTGTTCTGTTCATAGTGTATTGCTTCTTACCTTCGAGATTTTCTCATAAACTCTCTCATCTTTTTGAAAATGTTTCATTCACAGTGTTCTCGACTTACAGGACCGTTTGTAAGCAATTGAGGCCACACCACTCTTTGTTGCTCAAAATTTGCAACCACTGCTGCTCTGGGCTCACTTTCGATTGTTTTTGTCTTCCCAATGGTTTCTCCTTGTCAAACATCCTTTTTGATGTCCTCTACTTCCCATATTCTTCTGCCAACAAATCTGCACAGGCATATTAATTTCACTTACGATACCATCTGTTGTAAGGTGAGCGTAGGCTTTTCGGGGGACGAAATACACTGGCAGAACAGAACTGCTTTGTTAAAATACATTTTTGTTTAAAGTTTCATATCGAAAGTGGCAACATATGCACAGCGCCATGTGTTCTAGTGTTGTGGTCTTCACAACCTGACATTTCCACATTCTGTTCCTTGCAGACCAATGGATCAGTTCACAGCAGAGAGACCAGCCAAACAAATGTAAATTAACTTTGACACATTGAATTGAAGTACTTCTTTATGGGGCGTCAACATCATAAATGCAATTTTGAAGATTAAAAAAAAAAAAAAAAAAAAAAAACATAAAATTCAAATTGCATTTACATACCAAATAAAACATTTAATGTTTTGATTCCTAACAGAGTTAAAATTATATAGTTTCTTTGAGTGATATGCTAGGTAGGCAATTACATGTCCAGACCCCCTGTGATTTTCCTCCTATATGTAGTACCAGAGCTTGAATGGTCTCTGTTCAGCCAATAAAGCGCTTTCCTGCCCCTGGGTTTAACTTTTGAGGAGAAAACTGCAGAAAAGGTTGTTCGCCAATTAGAAACAAGGATGCAGATGGCTGTGCAAAAGAAAAGAGAGAAATATGCTGGTTTGTCTCTCTTTCTGAAGACTGCTATACAAAGACTGCTCGAGATGAATGGGACCCTTTGCACGCACACACGCACACACACACACACACACACACACACACTCACACACACACACACACACACACACACACACACACACACACACACACACACACACACACACACACACACACACACACACACACACTCACACAACTGTCGTTAAGTGTCACTTTCTGAAAGTGCAACATCGTGGAGGCTCACACCTGCCCACTGCTGTCATTCTGCCAGCTGTGAGAGCCGGAGCTGTCTCGAAGGTATCAGCCACTCCATATGCAAATACATTCCTCTTCTTTATGATGTGGTGGCACCAGCGCACATATCTACTCGCCGTCTTCAAGTCTTTTCAGTTGGAGACACTTCACCCTATCCGTCTATCAATCCCAATCTTTCTCCCAACTGTTTTTTTTTTAACCATGATATCACTTCCTTCAACACACAACACTTACCTCATCTTCATTTGCTGGCTCAAACCTCCTTTTCTTCCTCCTCCCCTGCTGTATCCTGTCCAACCAGACCTGTGTTTACCTTGCGGTATAATTCACTTCGGAGGTTGACAGAAAAGATGTTAGTCGCCTTTGATGTCCAATAATTGTGCTGACCATGTTTTCGCTGGAGCCTTACAGCCACAAATAGCCCGGGTGCACACTTACACACTTAGGCTCCACAAACAGTTTGCTGTGATTCAAGATGCCATCAGAGAGAGAAAAAGAGCTTTGATGTCTACAAGGTGTACTTTGAGGGAATTTTCCCCACATGAGCTTCTTGAGATCCTCAAGCAGCTCACTTTTGACTTCTGTGAACTTCAGACCAAAGACCAGAGGTGATCAGGCAGGTGACCTCCCGTTAAGCCGTTATACGGGGACGGTGCCACATGTGAGAGGGACATGAAGACATCTTGCGTCTGTGGGGGAAACAAATGAAATAAATAAGTACAATTCTGAGATACAGCATTTTAAAAGATCGTGTGTCTCATTCATGCAAGCTGGTTTTATGTCAAATGTCACTCAGCCACAAATGGCTGACTGACATTTGACAGAAGAAGTACCCAGGGAGGGGAATACACAATTTGGGGATCATTTTTTATTTGTAAATCTCTGACCATATGATAGACATTAGACACGTGTGTATGGTGTTCTTTGTCAACTAGGTTCATGATTTTAATGCATTACATGCACAGAAAGATAATTTAATTTAAATATATTCAGAGTTACCATAATTATTGTTCCATTAGTGCCTACACAAAACATAAAATAAACCTGAAACATCTGAATTCAAAACACTGCTACCGTGTACAGTTGACAAAATGTGGCAGAAGTTTTCCTACTGCTCATTTCACAAGCAAGAAAATATCCATTAAAGCCGGCAGTCTGAACATGGTGCTAATAGCGGCTGTCTTAAGTAATAACATCGCAAAACCAAAACATCACTGCACGGCTGTCCAAAGATGCTCATTTCAGGTGAGGCACCAGTGCAGTCGGGGTATATCATGGTAGAATGTGAGCTTTACAGCGGGATTACAAAGCATTAGTCTGCCTTTGGCTGGATGCTGTCATGGTTGCAGTGGTCCTGCGAATTTATATCTGCTGTACAACAAATGGAGGATATAAAAAGGCCTCATGTGTGTCTATTCAAGAGTCTGAGTTTTTAGGACATGTAAGTGTACGTACACACGTATGTGCGCGCGCTGGTGCCTCATTGAATTGCTGAAACGTTATCATGCTTTATTCGAACAGATTACACTCTCTTTGAATTGGTGTTTAAATGTCATGCACATACACACAGTGCTGATAAATGCATAGACAAACACACCACTTAGCATAAGTTGTGCCTGTTTGTGTGCTGCATGTACAAACAAAAAAGAAGGCAATTTCTTCTGCTCTAAAGGGGAATCAAAAGTCTCTCGTTTTTGTTCATGGCTGCATGAATCGCACAAAGTCTCTCTAAACCTTTCGTAAAACATTTGAACAAATACACTCACTGATCAATGCTGTGATTGAGGGATAATGTCAGTTCTTGCAGAGCACCAAAGGTTTGCTCATTATGGTTCTGAGGTCTCGTGAGTCTGGAGACTTCACAGCTGTTGCCTGTTCACAGATGTGTCGCAATAACATGCGACCACATTTATTCACTGCCCACACTTCACAGGCTGACATCAGTGTTCGCACGCTCTCCACAATGTCCTCCACAAGGGGCTCCACATCCACGAGTCACAGCACATTGCGCCTCTGCAGTGGTCTGCCAGTTGTCGGCCAACTCTTGCAGTTCAGATGTCAGCAGGACAGAAGCTGAGTTTCTGAGCTTTTCATTGGACCGCATCCACCCTGTCTGAGGCCCATTCAGTAGACTCGGACTCACCACAGTGTCGAGGAAGAAAGACCCGCTGCTGGGCTGTTTATTGAGTGGCAAGACATGCTTTGGCTCAGTGGAGGTTGTGCATTCATGGCAAAGCATGTAAGCCGGCAATGGCAGCATCCATGGCGACTGTCCCTCATCACTGCCCTGTTACTGATAGAAAACTTTAGCTTCTGTAAAGTCACATAACAAACATTGTTATTCGGAAAATCTGCGAAAAATATTTCGGGGTTATTCTGCCTGTTGCCTGACAATAGCCTTAAGGTGGAAGTGATTAGTTTGTGTCATTGGCTCATACCATTCACTCTGTTCACTTCATGTCTGTTCAGATCATGATACAATCATATCTGAACTTTTACAGATTTTCTCAGCTTTGAGGCAAGAGAGGTTTGTATACCAGAGGTACATTGTGGGGAAAATATATCTTTGTGTCAAGATGCGAGTAGTTTCACGCTCTGTAATTCTATCCATCCATCTCCACAGAGAAAAGGGTGGCTCGATTCAATCAAAGTTGACAATGGGGGGAGGCGGAGTACATCCTGGATGGGTCACCAGTCCCTCACGAGGCACACAATCACACTCACTCGCATCCCATGCTCTGATTAACTTCACCTTGACAAAAACAGCATGCAGTATGTACAGGGAGAACATGCAAACTCCACGGAGAAATGCCTCCCAAACCCATATTTGATCACATCGAATGTCTTAGTAATATTCAAGTAGAATCACACTATATGTTGTTGTGTTTGGTCCCTTCAGAAGCTCACAGTAATGTGGACGTAATTGAACAAATCATTATCACACTGTGGCATGTTTGGGATCTATTTCGTCCATGACACTATTCTTTCCAAGGGTGTTTCTGTTAAAAACATAAATCAAATGAATATCATCATTTTCCCCTCTATTGATCTGGACTTTCCTTTTTTCACTAATGTAGGTAATTCAATGGGCAGAAAAACACATTTGTTTCTGAAGCGACTGTACGAGTGTTAAACCTTGTGTCAGGAGTAGTTTCTCCTCACAGCCAGAAATTGTAGACAGACACTTCCCGGCTGTAAGAATGCCAAAGGGCTGAAAGAGTTGTAACTTTATCAGAGGTTACAAAAAGGTCACGACGAAGCAGGTGTTTTTCTCCGAGCTCTGACTCCACGTACTTCTCTGTTCACGCACACTACCCCCTCCAGTTCGGCCAGAGGTAATGATCTATGTCGAGAGAAAGGCACAACTTTACACCAAGGTACTACACAGGGGTCAGGGTCACCTTTAAACAGATGTTATGGCAGAGGCTGCTGCCAGTGCTTCGGGACATGGGTCAGTATTAAGCAGATGTTGCTGACCAGAAGGGATTAGTGTGTCACGTTCTCTTTGAGCTGACTAAATGCTGCCGTCTCTATGAAAAGACCCCCTGCTTGCCACCGCGATAGCAGGAGTCCAGCTTTTATACTGTTGCCATGGTGTCTGAGAGATGATTGTTAAGGGTACATTTTGTGAAAATGCACCGTTGAACCCTGTGGCTCACTGCTGCCACCATGTCAGTCAACCACTGTCAGACAATATGTGGTGCAATTGAAAATTCAATGCGAAAAGTCTTATTCCTCTTCCAAATGAGGAAAATTACTATAAGTCATTAAGATATCAATTTATGAATTCAAGTTTTCAAAATGTATCAAATATTTAGACTTACTGTGACAACTTTCTTTAAAATCTGGTCATTTAGCAGAAGATTAAATGCATTTTTAAGATGGATTTGAATTTATAGAGTCACTGCAATCTCTGCGAACTTGCACAAGTGACAACTAATTAAATTGATGCTGAGTGTTTAGACAAAAACAGCACAGCAGTGTGCCTTTAAATGACAAATTGCAGCCGCCACAAAACAATGCATATTTCTCATCAAGAGCTTAGTAAAGGAATTCAGTGACATTAGTTTTGATTGTAGAGGATGACAATTTGGCTTATCGCCAAAATCCACTTTGCAGTGTAGACATAATGAGATGGTTTACAAAATACAGCTGCTAAGCTGGATTAAGGACAGAGTAAGTATATGCCTACCAATATACCTACCAAGGGTGGAAATAGCATCTCAATAATAGAGAGGAATTACAGAAAACCAATTCTGTAACCCAATTGTTTTATGGGGTTCACAAGCTATACAGAATTTTCAGAAGCAGGAAATCATCTATCATCTGAGTTCTATACTCGAAAGAAAATATGTTTACACTTTTTTCTTACTACATTTGCTCTTTTTAACTGGGTGTTTGAGTTTACTGACAACAAATAAGTATAAGAAAAGAAATCACAGACTTGCTTATTTGTTTCTTTGCAACAGTTTAACCTACTTTTTTGAGAATGTATTGAAGTAAAACTATAATTTTTTCAAACACTCCTTTTGATAGTCTTAAACAGTCAAATGAATTACAGGCCTCATTGTCCTGAATCTGAGGTCTTAAAATATCTGAATAATTTATAATCTGGTTTTCTGACCCTTGAACCGTTTCACCAGTGATTCAAGATGTCATTTCTATTTTGTTTCGTTTACAATTACGTTTTTGTACAATCTGTAGCTTCATTAAAGGACATAGTGAGAAATGTGTAGGATACAAATGTGGCTTTGTTTGCTTCTCTTTATCAATAGTAATTACCCTAAACAACCTTTCCTAACAGCACTAATGTTAAACATGACATTTGGTTTGTTTGGTTTTTTTTTGTTAATTAAATAAAGTTTTACATATAAGGTTCGGCACAATAGTTATTTCAACATAACCTGGAGAGACACTGACCATAGCATTAATTTGCTGCCGCTTCTGTTCACTTAGAGTAAAATCATCATCATACTCTGGTGTAGTGACTGCTTAACTATGCTCTCTACTGACTGAGGTACTGGCCACTATCAGCAAGTCTAAATTCTATAATGTAGTGTTCATTTTTAGTTTAAGTGACATTCCTGATTTTATGATAGACTGATGAACTAGTCATGTTATTACAAATAATGCGCCACTGTTCACAGCTCAAAGTCAGTGAAAACAAAGAAGCCTTCCCCTTCAGCCAAATGTGAAGCACTTGTACCAATCTGCATATCCATCATTCTGCCCGGTTAAGGTCAAACATTCAACAGAAACAAAAACATATCTGAGTGATGGAGAAAATACTAAATGCAGCAGAGAGTGAGACAACAGTGACTTCACTTCCACATAACGATGTCAAGAGTCAGCACGTATGTTTTAACGTGATATTTGCTCCCCGTAGCAGACACCAACTTGATCTGAAATGGTGAGTTTTGAGGGCTTTGGTAGATAAACACAGAAATATACAGTAGCACTTCATTACTTGCTGTTCTTCTCCTGTCACACGACGTTTGATGATTACAAATCAAATTTAAAAATGTAGTAGACATGAATTTAATTGTAAAATGTAATGACTTCACTTCACAAATTAACAGCATTAATTATTTGGTTCTCGCTGTTCTTTCATACAAACACATGCACTGGGAGGAGTACACAGCAGCTCTGATATGATTTAGCTCAGCGGTGTGCTGTTTATTAAAAAATGGGCAGACCGCTGAGTTCGACACCTCCCCACTGTTTCTGAATAATAAGTATTAACATTGCGCCATCTCCTCGGTGAAAAATGCTGCAATCGAGCAGTGATCGCTCCTGTGTGTGTGTGTGCGTGTGCGTTTGTGTGTTTGCTATACATGTGTAACGCTGTACAAACAAATGCAACTGAGTTATGACCTTATTTGAATTAACCGGAAGGCTTTGTTGTATAGCGAGAGCTTTATTAATTCATGAAACTATCATGCTGTCACTCTCCCTCCTGAGGTGATTAATATGTCTGTGACAGAGGAGAAGTGAATTCCCTCGAGAAAAATATGCACCACGAATCCTCCTTATCATTTATCTGTGCTGTGTATCTGTGTAGCATGATAAATCAATTTCCATTATCCTTCGAGTCACATCAAGTGCTACTCTGTATACCATGCATGTGGAAGAGCCACAATAATGCATACACGGCACGCTGTCATAAAAGGAAGTTTTATTTTATGGATAAGTGCCCGCAGTTTTCACATATTTGTATGAACAACCTTAATTTGTCTTTGATGAAGTGCCCATCAATAAAAGTAGTGTACTAAGACAACACAGTAAAGAAATTCTGCTTCTTTTATTTACTTCCCGAACGGACACAAATACTGTCTAGTTTTGTGTTGTATGGTTTATGTTCCCTTCATGTCTGATTAAGACATCCTAGTATCCGAGGATTTCACCTTCCACATCCACCTTCCACGCCACTTCCTGCATCTCAGTTCCGACTCAGCAACTAGAGCTAATCCTGGCTGACGATCGGTAAAGGCAAGCTCCAGCATGACCAGGGAGAACATGCAAACTTAACACAGAAAGGCCCCAGAGCCCAACGACCAACACTATCACCATTAGGTGAGAGTACTTATCACTACACTGACTTTGGAGTGTGATATAAATCTGTCTGTGTAGTTGCTTCTTGTTTAATTAGTCCAGCCACTATTCCTCTGATTTGGTTTGTTGGATTTGTCTTCCAGTTTTAGTGAACTGAATGTATGTAAGGGCTGCTTTTGAAATCAGCATCACTTTGTGAGATAATTATCTTGCTGTTGTTCCAAAGGGAAAAATAAGTCTTTTATTTAAAGTCTTTTTGAAAAGGTTTTGTTCCTACAAGTGTGCGGCCTAGACCTGGTTCTGGGATTAAGTGCATGTTATAGCATTTATTTAGATACTAAAGATTGTCATGTCGTGTTAAAGTATAGCCTCTAACCCAGGAACAGAAGAGCTGGCAGACTGTCTATGCCAGACGTCTGCAACTTTTATGAGAAAAAGAGCCATTTTTTGGTCACTTTCAATGAAATGTTATTTATCTGGAGCCTCAAAACATGTTAAAATCTTTGAAAATAAAGGTAACTCTGGTCATTAAATTGTAAAGTTTGATCATATTGACAAAAATGGTTTTACACTTTGGAGCGGTAAACATTTTATCATATAATATTTATCGTTTTTGTTGCTGTGTTAGGTAGTTACACCTCATTTTAAAAGCATTTTTAAAATAGTTCTTTTACTCAATTGAGCTATTTCAAGTTAACAATTTTTTTAGCAATTTTAGTCACGTTATATATATATTTTTTTTTTTTTCTCATGGATTTTAAATATTGTTGCCATGAAATCAATCCTCGCCATTTTAGATTTGTGGATTCTTTTCATTCCTTTTTGGTTAAGAAATGGGAATAATTTTGGAAATGACAAATAAATGTTAATTTGCATACAATTTTGTGAAAGTGAGGAAAAGGAGAGTCACGGGTAAGTCTAAGCAACCAAGAGGGCGCTACGCGAGAAGAATAACACAATCCTCATGCCACCTAACATTCACCCTTTTTCCCATTTGCAGATTAACACTTGAACAATGAAGTGTCCTCAATAGAATTAACTGTGTTCTTGTTTGTATCAAGTGGATACAAACAGTGTGGAAGGTGTGAAAAGGATGCTGCTGCTTTCATGAGCTGCACTCAACATCTGACCAATCGGTGTCCAAAAACGGACAAACAGGCATGTGAGGAAATGGCAACCAAATCGAGAAGATGGAAGTTAGGAACAAAAACAAGAATTAAAGAAGATTCAAGCAGGAAATCCACTGGCCAGATGGAGTGAATAAGCTTCACTCGTTTTAAAAATGACCATGAAAAGCTTCCCTTTCTCTACATTAACAACGGTTTAGTGAAGTCTGTTAATGTTCCACTGGACAAGGTGGATTCATAATTTCCTTTCACTTAGGGCCTCAATTTGGTGAAGGGCTGCCCAGGGTCTCACAAGCATCTCTGTACTTGAAATAAATGTAATTTTGTCCAATTGCACATCAATTTCTCTGAAATTGTACAGCAATCTCTGTCATTGGCATGCTTCTCCATCATGAAATGTTTGAGTGTTTGCTGGCGCCTGCTGCCTGTGTCAAATCCCCCCTCCCTCTGCATTTCAACAAGATTTAAATCTGGGCTTTGACTTGGGAAAAAAATCAACAAAACCTCCATCTCTTCAGTTTTGAAGCATTCCCTGGTGGATTTGGCAGTTTGTTGTGTTGTCCTGGTAAAAGGTCCACTCTCAGTTTAGCTTTTGCCTTTGGACAGATGGCCTTGCATTATCTTCAAGCTCGCTTTGTTATGATGCAGAATTCATAGTTGACTCAGTGACTACAAGCTGCCCAATCCCAGAGGCAGCAGAACAACTCTAAACTCTTCCTGCCACCAAGCTTCACAGTTGGCGTGAGCTTCATTTTTGCTGTCTTTGGTCTGCATGTCTACTGTTAGTGTGCCCAAACAACTCCAGCTTTGATTCATCTGTCCAGAGCACATTATTCCAAAACTCCTGCTCTTTGCCTTTTACTTTCTCTGGCACACTGTGTCTTTGCTTTAATGGTCTTTTTGGACAGCCGAGGCGTTTTTCCCTGGCTTGCCTCCCATACGGGTCAAACTTTTGCAATCTCTGTCTGATTGTGGATGCATACAATTTGTACACTTTGCCACCATGAGTTGCAGAGTTACCTTTGAAACCTGTGATATTTTGAAGAGTTTTTCTTCTCCATCATTCAGTGAGATTTCAAGCTGAATTTATTTTGTAAACCAAAGCAAAGCTATAAAGGTTTGTCTATCTAATAATCTGTTTAATGCTTTCTGAAAAGACTGGATAATTGCTATCTTTATTTAATGCCTGCTTCAAAAAACCACCAATAAATCATAATATACTTTCAATATAAGTGAAGTGTAAATTAATAATAATCTATTTTTTGCAGTTGTTCCATCAATGAAAGAAACCCATGAATTCCGCTTTTCATATCCTTTATTTTCTTTCCAGCACTGATTTCACTTCACAGCACTGAGACATGCCAGATAGCACTTTAAAATAACCCCGTGTGAGAACTAAATAGATGCCCATGAAAAAAAAAAAAAATATGGAGAGCGTAGGCAAGACAGAATAAGTGAAGGAAAGATATACCAATAGAGATGAATGAACGAGGTGAAGGACTATGACATTTCTTTCCTTGATGTGGTGTCAAAATCACTTTTCACTAATGTCCCTCTTAACCCTGAATGTATCACCGCAAGCACCCGCACACACAGTTGCACGCGCACAAGCACAGCCATTCATTTTTTATTTTTATTTTTTTTTGCCATCTGGTTGGAGCATTTGAGGCCCTTTTAGTGGGACAGGGAGCTCAGACAGAGAGAAAGCGACTGAGAGGAGGAGCAAGGTGAACACTAGGGCAAGTGCACTAATTGGGCACAAGCGAGGAGGGAAAAACACTTTGACTTTCTTGTCACCTTGTCAATGGGATGAGTACATTTATTTATTTTCAATACTTCCAACTGTGGATGGATTAAACCAGTGGCTTATAATGTGGTAATCAGTGAGCTTCAGAAGTGCAGTCGGTTGATTTGCGTACTTTTGTGCTGAGCCAGTTTCCTCTGATGCTTGTTTGTCTTCCAGCTTTCCAGTGAGATTTCTATTTACAATACAGACACGTGAGAAATATGTTCTCATTCAGACTTTCACAACATGTCGGTGTGACAGAACACATGCGATGTGCCATCTCAGTTCAGCTGGGTTTAAGTGGATTTTCTTTGTCACAACTATTAAGAAGATAGACAATGAATTGAACACAATGAATAGATGAAAGGATTGCAGGGTGCAGTTGAAGCTTCTTAAGTGTTTCTTTTCACCCTCCATTTTTCACTATTGGTTTAAAAAAATAAAAATAATAATAATTTACCTCCTTGATAACCATCAAACCAAATGCAGTCACTGCATTTTTACAGATGTACATCTTCTTCTCAGTTCTTTTTTTAAATCTATGTACAAATAAAAAAAACAACAACAAAAGTACCAAAAATAGGAAGCTTTAATTCAATCGAATTATTATTATTATTATTATTATTATTATTATTATTATTAGTAGTAGTAGTAGTAGTAGTAGTAGTTGTAGTAGTAGTAGTAGTAGTAGTATTAGTATTATTATTAGTATTATTATCATCATCATCATTATTATTATTATTATTATTCAATCCCTCTATTACAGTGAACCAAAACAGTAATTTCATAATATAAAAATTGTGAGAAAGAAAGAATTGCACTGTGTTGTTGATTATCAATTTTGGTTTATTTTTTTTAGATGAATATTGAGTTTAAATTGAGCCATACAAATATGGCATATTTGCAGCATTTAAAAAAAAAATATATATACTAGCCTTAGATTTATGCAAATAGGAACTATGATGACACCTAAAAATTTGTGTCTCAAATCACATTTCAGATTTTTTGGTAAAGGTAAATATCAGTTTAGCAAAAAGCATACATTTCGCAATATTTAAAGACAATTTGTTGACATCAGAAGAGACAGTTTTGCTCTGAAGCCCCTTGAGCCCAGAGGCGCTGCTGTTCATTATTTGAAAGTGGAGCTTTAATTGCCAGTCTAATATCTCTCTCCATCTACTCACAGATTAAACAAAGAATAACATGGTACATTTTGAATTATTGAAAAACACTTATCGATTAGCGTGTAGTTAGCCGTTTGTGAAACGCACGTACAAATGAAGCGCTTTATCACGAGGCCATTCAGGCCATGTCCAATTTCCCCTCACTAGTCATTGATAAGCTTTCTCTTTGCCCGTCACTCAGGACTTAGACTGATTCCCTCTCAGCCCATGAGCCCAATTTAGTCTCCACAAGAATCTATCACACCGCGATGTTATCTGCAAGTAACCCAATCTCCCCATCATCCTTCCATCTGTCATCCTCTAAATGTGTCTCCCTTTCTTTCTCTCCCTCTCTATGTCTCCGCCTCTCTCTGACTGAAATACTACCTGTACTCCCAATTCCACTTCTGCCTTTCACTGTTTCTCACTGCTCATATTTCTGGAGGACCTCACAAACTGATCAGGTGTGTGGAGAACCTGACTTTGCATATAGATCACATCCTCGTTGACAAGGTACGGAGAAGAAAAATGCCTGGATCCCTCACACACGAAGCCGTTCAGTAATGTGATGGATGAGTCGCATTTAGCTTCAGCAAACTTTAGGGACATTTCACTGATATGATTTGATTAATTGCCAACCAGAGACGTCCACTGCGACCGAGGGAAATTCTGTTCGACGGATCTCTGATAAACTCCTTAACGGCTGGTTCTGTCAATCAGTCCCATGCACCCAATGTGAAAGCATATTGAGCAGATGTGTGCGTGATCTACGGAACAATGAGCCTGCCCCTTGGACTGTCACTTTGTGGAAATTACGAAATGTGTAAGTGCCGGACGTTGGCACGTCCTTAGCAGTAAGAGGGACAAACGGCCAGTATCATAAATGGTGATTGGCTGCTGGCCCACAGACTTACACTGACTTGGTAATGGGCTCTAGAGATGAAGGGAAATAATAGAGGAGATAAAAGACAACTCTAGGGAGAGTGCCTACTGGGACTGCGCACGAGAGCAACCCTGCATCACCCGTCAGCATTAAATGCCACGCAAGATATTAAAATCTTCAATTATGAAAATTAGATGTTATTTAAGTTTTGGATGCTTTGGTGCAAAGACCTTAATTAATCCATCTGTAATGGTCAAACCATTTTCTTGGCATCAAGGGAGCGATCGTCCCCGGGGGTTTGTGACCTGGAAGCCATTCTTGTAATGTGAAGCAGATGTTGAACATAATCAGAGTTGCATCTTAATTTTAATGAATCCTGCAGGGTCGTTATAACTGCCATTAAATACCACACGGTGCCACATAGTCTCAATAACTGTCACCGCTTCAGATTATGCAACAATATGGACTGTTTTGAAAATATGAACTCAGTGGCTTCAGCAAATCAAAGAGACATTGTCTCGCTGCTGCGTTCAGTCTTGTAGCTGTACCATGAGCATGATTAAGGGATTAAATCAATACATTATGCAGGAATACATCTAACACAAATAACACAGCCTCATGAGAAGATTCAACGGAAAAACACCTAAATGACAGTTTATACTTAGACTACTGAGTGCAGCGATAACAGTTGAATAAGGAGAGCTCAAATGAATAGTGCCGCATGATGGGGGTTTTTTTTCTTCCCATAATAGGAGCAGAGTGTCCTGAGCCAAAGCTGCTGATGGAAGACAAGCACACCAGAAAAACCGAATCATGCACATCATTAAAGGTACACTCTGCACAGCTCTGCATATTTGGTCTCTCATTAATGGTGTGGTTTGACATCAGTTTGGTTTGTTACCACAGTTATGATGCCATATAGGGAGAAGCTGCAGCGTCGACAGTCTGTTTGTGCAGGTCTGACACTGAAGGCCAGACCACTGTCAGCACAAGACGCGGCAGCTAGTCTCAAATTTAAACTCACACTATTACTAAAACATTACATTTTTGTATGGCTCTTAGTTTCTGGACAAATCATTTTGTCCCTTATGATGACAAGTAAGATATTTGTGGAGTGTATTTACATTAACTGAAAATAATAAAACTCCATGAACAGAATGTGCTGTATATTGTACTGATTTCATGTGACATTGCCAAAAATAAATAAATAAATAAACATAAGGAAATTTGATGGTTTGGATAGTTCGTATTAGTTCAGAGCTCTGAATATCAAATAAGAGCAATACATGTCTGTTTTTGATCTAAACTTTTATTAAATTAAACAACATTGTTGATTCTTGTCTGATTCAATATCATGATCTCTTGTCCCTCATTTGTTCATTTTGGCTTTCTATTTAAAAACTAGAACTATTGATCGAACGTCTTGGTGGAATATAAATGATTATATAAGATTTCTGGAGGGGATGAATTGAAATAAGGGAGCTAGAGGGGAGACAAATAGCTGGCTATATCACTGAAAAGTTATTGACCTGGAATCTACGTAGTCCTTCTTTCTTTTTGTGTGGTCCCTTGTGATGCAGCAGAATCTGTATCTATCACATTTCAGTAAAACAAAACAACAGTTGTATACAGTATATGTACATCCATACATACATACATACATACATATACATTCATTCATTGTTTACGTTCGTAGACTGTGTATAAGACGTCCATCAAACATGTCCTTGCAAAAGTCATCGGTCGGCCTGCCATCACCAAACAAATGACTTCCGTACCTACATTCTCTCACCTCTCTTCCTTTGTTAACACCACATAGATCCGTATGTCCTTGGGAATAAAGCCCATCTTAGCATGTCATGTTTTTTAATATCCCCCTGTGCCCCCTATAAATATTTATTAAAGATGGGCCATTAAGATGGGCCCGAAAGAATCCCTGTGCCAGACCGTAAGCAAACACCTTCTTGTTTAGCTTGTATAACACATTTCTGGTTTTTGAAGCCCAACTGCAAACGCTGTAAGAGAGCGGACATGCTTCGGCATCAGGGAAGGACATTTGTACCCTTTCGCAGCCTTTATAAGCCTAAACATTATTCTCTTGTGATTTTGCATTTCCAACCAGAGACCCTGTGAGAAGACAAACCAATGCCAGATTTAAGGAAAAAAGTGAGTCGGTGGATGGCGTTGCAAACTTATTCGAATATTTATATACTGACTTTCGAAGTTTCAACAGGAGGCTTGACCCAATTTCCAGTTTAAAATAAAACATGATGTTTTGTTTTTTTCTTTTATCAATATATTTTGCTCTCCCTGTGGGCCACACAGCGTTCAGACAGAAGGATTAGGCCTTTGTGATTTAATACTGTGTTTTGAAGCTAAAGGGGCTGCATAAACTTTGTTCTCTTTCACTACCTTGTCACGTCTCCCAGTCCCATAACTCTTTGCTATTTTCCCATTTCTTGCTTCTCCCCACTCAGACCAGCCCTCCGGCCTCTTCCACATCTCCATTTGGCTGCTGCACTTTCTGTCCTGCTTCATTTTCCCTCCAAGGCCCTGCTTGGCCCAGTTTAGATCAGCCGCCAATGTAAAAGTGCGTATTTCTCCACTTTTGCATATTGTGCACCTCCAGTGTACACTTTATGAGCTCATGTCCTGATTTGCTTACACAAACTCTAGTTGACATTGTATTCAAGAGTGAAATCATACTTTCATGTCCCCACTGAGGTGGGTAAAAATAAATAAATAAATAAATAAATAAACATTTAGCACGGCTGAAGTGACACGGACATCAAAGTTTCCACTTTTCTGAGGGAAAGTTTAAAAGTGCAAATAGGATGTCAAAGTAGCAAGAAGATTATTCTTGTGTCAGCCACACATCAATACACATAATTATGCAGCGTGCAAGGGAGGTATCAAAATGCAAATGCACACGCAGTCAGATTTAAGGCTAAATGTAAATCAAAAAGCATAGAACATTCACTTAAAATCAATCAAGATCAAAAGGGCACGGTATCAGACACATTTGAGTTGAAGTAAGCCGGGGCTAAGTGGAAAACAGCATATGAAGTGTGCTAGATAGAGTGCAAAGACCTGAAACGCTTTCTGTCTTCAGTACATCTTGGGCTCGTTTCACTGAGTGACTGTGATGCAAGCGTTTTGAACTGCCATATGGAGAAATTAGCATGGAGTTTGGCTCACGGTTCTTCCTCTGGAAAGCTGGCACCGCATCAGCAAACGGGTGAAATTCGTCAAAGTGAGCTTGATTTTCGGTGCAATTTGGTAATTAACTAATCAACACTGGCTACTTTCATTCTGTTGGTGTTGTGAAACGATGACTTCCGTATCATATTTAGTGACGAGTGTAAATTTGTACTGTGAACAACAATTAATGCAGCCCCCCCCCCCCCCCCCCCAATTAACAAACATAATTTGTTTGTCTATTGTTTTTCTTTCTGTAACTTTGTGTTTGGAATATTTGATTTGTAGCGTGAGTGGAATGCCACTGCTTTTGGCTGTGCCGTACAAAATGCATCCCTTCCACAGTCCATGATTGACTAAACAGACTAAAATGGCATGTTTGCACCACCATATGACCTCCAACCAACTGATGTGAATTCAACTGAACTTACCGAGTCATCAGACTGTGTCACACAGCGCCGATAGCTCAGCTCATGTGTCCCAACATTGCGACTACTTGCACATTATCAAGATGTTCTTAGTAAGAAAGGCAATTAGAAGTAAAACGCAAGACGGTAGTTTCTGCAACATGTTGGTTGGCACAGTTCAAACAACTATCAAAGTGTCTTCTATCTCCATTTCTGAGCACTTTAATTTGGCAACACTGGCTTTTTATTACATTTGTAGTTTTAGTTCCACGCTGCAAATCGCATCATTTAAACTAATTCTAAACTCAGATTTCATAGGCATGGCTTCTTCTTCAGGGACTGACGAGTGCAGCGTTGAATTGCAACATCAAGGGAAATTATTTTAAGAATCAACAGAAAGGGTTTCCTACTGTTGCAGATGGTGGAAAATTCATTTTGAGCATGGTTCAAATCAGCAATGGCCCATAAACAGAGACGAGCACTTATGGCTCAGAAAGTGAAGATTCTTTATGTGACAAAATGCAATATGGGTCAGGGCCATCTTGAGAAAAGATGTGTAGTCAATACAGTTGTAATAAAATCTCCCAAAGATTCTGACTTGTAATCCCTGATGATAATTGCGTTTGTAAGATAAGTTGTGACTTTTTCAATGTGAGTGTGTTTTCTTCTCAGTTCTCTGATTTCTCAGTCGAAAATCAGACATTTGAAGTTGATGAGCAGTGATGTTGGTAACGCGTTACTCTCATATGACCATCTCATATGATTTTCGGCAATGAGTAATTTAGTGCAACAACTATTTCTGAACCAGTAATCAGATTAAAGTTACTTCTCCAAGTCACTGTGCGTTACTATTGTAGCGTCCAGCAGGACAAGTTTCTGCTTTTTTATTAAATGGAACCGGGCCGCTCCTTCATTCTCCTGCAAACGACAACAACGACATCACGGGGTAAATAAATGCCAATTATAGTACATATCTGACAATAAAATCATGAGTCAGATATAAATACAACAAAGAATGAAGGTTAAAGGTTAAAATATATGTATAAACATGGTGCGGGAGGCAGTGATCAGCAGAGTTCTTTCATTTTCATGTTGAGACGATGGGGGTGGGTGTTGTCGGCAGTTGCTGAAAGTAACTAAAGAAGCAACTTGTAATCCAACTGAGTTCATTTTTAAAAAGAAGTAATCAGTAAAGTAGCAAAGTTACTTATTAAAGGAGTAATTCGTTTTTTCAAGGTAACTGTGGCAATACGGACTGTAAATTGCCCAAAGGTGTGCAGTTGCCGGCTTCACTTGGTGTTTGCTTTGTGTTTGCAGGGTGTATTCTGCCTCCACCCATCGTCAGCCAGCTTCAGTCAATATGGCCTTGAGATAGATCAAGTGATATATTAATATACAATAAGGATGGATGCATACATGTTCACAAGTACTGCACTTGAATGAGTTCATCTTTTCGCTTCTCCCACATGATTTCTTTCAATAAAGGAAAAAAAGAAAAAAGGTCCTTTTATTGTCCAGACTAAACGTCTTTCAATCTTTGAGCAAGATGAATACTAATGGACAGACTGCAGCCAGGTCGTGGATGTGTTTTATAGCCCCCCCGATGCTTGTAAAAGTAGTTGAGGAGAAAAATGATTACCTTGTTCCCCATCTGTCTGAGGGACATGCAAATCAGAGAGGTCAAAGGGGGGTCACAGAGGCAGTCACAAATTGTCCAGTAATGGATTGAAGTAAATTCTCCCCTTAGCGTCTGTGTGGAAAAAACAATAATAATGCCTAAGCCTCGTCAAATTTCACAAAGTACAGCAGAGCCTCATTATCATTTCAAGCAAACAGGAAGCTTCATAGTGTGAACGAGAAAATTCATGATTAATAACTATGGGAAATGCAGTAATGTCAACACAGGAAAAAGGAAATCAACCATGGACACCTGAAATACTGGAAACATTGATAACCGAATATGGATGTGACCAAAGATTGTTTTGTAAGTTAAGCAACAAATTTCTACAAATATGAATATGCTAATCCTCCTATGAGTCATACAGTATGTGCACTCACACAGTCACTCATTGGCATGTTTAATATACGAATGTTCTCAAACATCCATGAACAATCAAAACAACTCTTTTCATCCGACTTGACAGTGAAATGCCTGCAGAGACGGGCAGCTCAGACCGACGCTCTCAGTGTTCTCCAGCGGGAGAATAAATCTTTATTTATAGTCCCTCAGCTTGACATGTTACATTATGTTTCAACAGCAGTGCCAAACGGCCTCTAAGATTTAGCAGGATAAAAAAAAAATGCAGATAAAAATCAAAGACTTTTCTCATTTTCTTCCCAGTGATTAGTCACATCTTGAGCTTGGAACTGTAACAATAAAACAAACTGCAACAGAAAGATGACTTTAAACATTTCGGTGATTAATTGTTTGCCACTTTTTCTCAGCTGCACTTTGTTTTGTAACATGCGTGTTTCAGCTTAATCTCAGTTCAGCTGTGCATTCATCTGTCTCCAGTTACATTAATTCACAACCTCAATCTCCTATGCTCGGTTTGTACAGGTGCATCTCTGGGAATTAGAATATCACTGAAAAGCAAATTGGTTTTGTCAGATATTTCTGTCTTCATAACATTTCAACTAAAAAAGTCTAGAAAATTTGACAAAAGTTGCCAAAATAAACAATGCATATACTCTTAGAAAAAAAAATGTATGTTTTAAGGTACTTTTGGGGGGATTTCAATTACTTCTATGCTAGATTATAATAAATAAAACCATTTTAGTTTATCTGAGTTCTTCTGTTTGATTTCAATTGTTGGGAAAAATTTACATTTCATGGTATTCAAATTATTTTGCATACAATTGACCCTGAACTGGATAAAGTGGTGAACGGATTCATACTGCGTTGAAATCATCATGTTTGAAATCCGTAATGATCAAGGAATTCCCTGGTTTCCTGCTGACTTATTCTTTTTTTTTACCTTGATATTTCCTTGCAGGTATTGGAAAATAACGTTAACGTGTCATCAGAAATATGCCAAACATTTAGTATGTAATCAGCAGTATAACAGAATTTACTGAACTCGTAAAACAATGTGTATGTGGGCATACTTATATAACTTTTATCATCGCATATGCTCTCCCCCTCCATAAAGACCTCATTCAATAAATCAGATTGGATGGAAGCAGACACGACCAACAAACTTTTTATCATCGCACTAAGAGGATGCTGACTGGACAGTATGAGGCGCCTAAAGAGGAGAAAATTTGAGGCAGTTTGCGTTAGAGCACTCTATCAACCGACGCTGTGCTGGCATAACAAAACGAAAAGATTTATACGGTTACAGTTTAAGTACTTCTTCTCCGCTTTCTCTCTAAATGGACTCTTACTTAGCGCAATAAAATTTACATTCACATTATTACAGACTTTGGCTCACGATCAAACTTTGCAGAAATAATGCGACCATGGTGGACCTCTACTGTTGCGGATTCATAGATTTGAGTGCGTGCGTGTGTGCGTGCGTGCTCCATGTATTAGACAGTGAGCGGAAACTCGTTTCCAGCAGTGTTTGTGCATTCATGCATGCATGCGGATTGTGTCAGTGCGTTCTTACATATGAATTTGACTATGCCTGTCTTTGTGTCTTCTGCATGACAACCAACAATAACATTATAACCCAGGGGAGCCTATTAAGAATTAGGCCTCCCCGGTGTGACTCCGGTATGAGATGAAAAATAGAAGCCGTGATGGGTGAACTTCACCGGCTTACTCGGGGGGGTAGTGACTCACTTACAAAAAGCTTTTGTCACTCCTACGTCACCTGCATTACAAAGACTAAGTTGCATACCTGAAGCATGCTGTGTGCATGAATGTTGGGATGCTGTGGGGACTTAAACCTGTTTACACAGTTACATTATAGGTCCCTGTGGGGACGATAAGCAAATGGTAAACCCTTCTTTTTTTTTTTTTTAACTTGGAGGCATGTCCAGGTTACTATAAAGACAAAGTAAATAATCTATCCATCCATCTTTTCAACTGCTTAATCCTGTGCAGGGTTGCAGGGAGTCAATCCCAGCTGACTATAGGCGAGGACAACCACACACACTCATGCTGTTTAAACCTTTTGAGTTTGTATAGGTTTAATTGTAATTATTTTATGAGGTATAGTGGAATCTCAGGCTACTTTCTGTGTCTAGATTGCCCACGGGAGTTGGTTTCTTCGTGTATTTGTCTTGGGATGGACTGTTGACTTGTTTTTAAGCAGAGCCCAGAGCTCAGATCAGCTCCAGTTCCACACAAGCCTGAACTGAATAAAGCACCATAAAGGGTGGATGGACAGATGAATAACTGAGACTTTGCTATTTCCAGTCTGAAAATGTCCCACATTCGGATTTGAACAAAGAACTCTCACAAAAATCCTATGGACTGAATAAAATCATGGATAAAGGAATGATGGCAGAATGCCAATAAAGGTGCAGTCGGCCCATTCCACAACATAACAGCCTGTGTGTTCCTGTGGCTGTATTCGAGATCTTTTAACAGAGTGCAGCGAGCTATCACAGTGGGACAGCTGTGAAACCATGTCGCTGGAGCATGCTACCACAGTGACACCATGCTAATTCGACTGTCAGCATATTCATTAAAATACAAGAGGAAACGGGACAAGGGGACAGAGACACATTTTGCGCCGGTAAGATCCGACCATGATGTCTGGCATAGTGGCACGGTGCTCAAACACAGCACATTACAGTAATGACAGGGTGTTTTATCTTCAATATTGCACAGAGAAACAGCACAAGATTACTGGCAGTCAAACAGAGGAGGACAAATCTGAATGACTACAAATCAATTCCTTGTCTCTCCTTATGTGCGCGTGTGTTTTGAATACCTCAAAACCAATTTTCTGTTCTCTTGAGCACATGAAGTCAAACATAATAATAACATGAGCGCAACTTGTTTTTGAATATGAGCAAATGAGGTTCCAGCAATATCTCCGAGAGAAATGTTGAAATCCACTATATAACATGCGTTCACTTTTTACCAAACCACAAACACCTTCTGGAATCTGTGTCTCTAGCTAGTCAATGAAATTGCATACAAAAGACTGTCTTTTCTTAATATAAAATACAATTTTACACAATTCATACACAATATGTTTGCCTTTTGGCATCAAGAGCACATCTTATATAATACGTATAAGTTCAAATGTTAGTGTCTGTACCAGGAAATTGTGGAAATATAAAGTGTAACTGGCCATAAAAAGAAAAGTTATGCAGTAAAATTCAGAGGATCACCCCCGAGTGTGACCCTGAGTGCTTGTATCATCACGTCAGACGTGAGTGTGTTTCCAATGTTCCCACAGAGTGACAATTGCCTCTGAAACTGAGCTAACATTTCACATAAAAAATAAAAAAATAAATCCCACAGAGAGCATGATATCTGAAATATAATATATCTCAATATTGACATTTCTTGGGTCTGTAGGGCTTGAAAGGCCTGCTGTGTTGTTCGCATCAGCTGTTTATCTGTGCACAGTAAGCACAGTATCTAATGCACTTGTCTGTTAGATGCCAAAGCAATTTTGTTGCATTTCCTCCCCAGCAAACCGAAGCGCGCTCCAATTTCTGTCAAAACAGAGATTTAACTCTCTACCACATTGACTTACAGAAAGTATCCCAATCCTCAACTACAAACAACTTCTGTACTTGTGCTGTGGATGCAGGCGGATGCATTGTGCTGTTAATTTGCAGATAGATACTTAGAGCAACCAGCGGGACTCCACTTTGCAGCACGAACACTTGAAAATCAAATGGCATTACTAACTCTGTAATCTAATCGCTGGCCAGTGTAGTAATGTCGCCCACAGCACAAGCCCCGGGAAACTCCTGGGCATACAAGCAATTAATTAAGTTAATTGCACAGCTCACTTAATTGATTACCTTGTTATTTTTGCTGGCCTTGATAAGGCTCCATTGCACAGTGAGATAATGTAGACATAATGTGAGTATTTGCCTATAGGCGGCATTGCCTTCAGGTATCTCGCTCTCCCCTCCTCTCGAGTCAGTCAATGAAATATCAAAGTGTCCTAGTTGTGCAGCGAATGAGTAACTGATGTCAAATTATCATTCCATTATCATAAGCATAATTAGGTTTATTTATTAGCCATTAGCGTAATACATGCAATCCAACTCAAAACTGATAAGCGGGGCGTATGAGTGTGCATGAGTGCTGATGACTGGTGGCAGAGTGGCAGATTAAAGCTGAGTCAGAATATAACACAAGCACAAACGTTTCAAATGTTCTCCTTTAGTCCTTCTCTGGCATCGGTCAGACAATACCTTTCTAAAACCTAAGTGTTACTGAGGAGTCGTTCTCCCAGATAGAGAAAGGAGTGTACATGCAGGCCCTCTGTGAGATGGTGGGTAAAGCCAGCGGCATTTATCAGTGAAATGAATTGGCCTCAGATTTGGCCTCAGACAACTGTCATATCAACACCGCTGGAGGGTAGGGCAGCCAGCTTTTCCTCTCTTCTCCCCTTCACTCTTCATCCCCCTCTCCGTGCTCCAGTTCTCCATTATCTCGCAGCCTCTTCGCTCTGTCTTCCCTGTTTGACTTGTCCTAATCTGCCCCCCCTCCTCCTCTTCCTCTCGCGCTCATCTCCATTCCTCTCTCCGTCTCACACTGTTCCTCCCTCCTGTCTCTGCCCCTTTTCCCCCGATCTTCCGTCTGCCGTATGAGGGATGACTCTTCCTCCCGGCCTGAGTATATTAGCTCCCCGGCTTCACTCTTTCCTGACAGCTCTGACCTTGTTATAACTGGAAAGTGAGATGTCCACTTTTACAACTGTAAAACACTGAAAGAGCAGCACTATAACTGTTTTTTTACCTTTCAGTTTTACCCTTGAAAACGGATGTACATAAACACATCATCATTAGGGGATGATCATTAGGAGGAAAGCTGCCAGCACCCAAACATCTCACTGAAACGCTCAGTATGAGTGGGTTTTGTTTTGGGTTTTTTTTTTTTTTTTTTTAATAAAAGGAGTACAGCTGGCGTTTGTTTTGGTGGGGGTTTTAAAACAGAAAATAATGATTTGGCAAAAAAATTGGCACCACCCTCTTACAATGCACACCTTGATTTTTACGCTTCTTATAAAAACTAATTACCATAGTCCATCATGCTCCATGGCACCATTAAATGAGCTCATTAAATACCTTTAGGATTACAAATCAAAGTAATTGCCAATTAGGATTTTGTTAATTCTTAAAAACCTCAAGGATCTGCTGCTGTCTTGCTCAGTTTGTAGCACTCCACCGAGCCATGTCCAGCTGTATACTCATCTATCAAGCAGCCATTTTGATGGCTGATACAGGAAAAGCTGCCTGGACCCTATTTTGATGTACTCACTACAGTAAACACCAGGAGCTGGGCCAGGCCTGACATCTTGTGCAGGTAAAGAAGTACAGCAATGTCTCCATCTCTGGGAATTGGATCAGCTATTGTATCAGGACAGACAGTGTCAAGGTGATCTCGAACTTTAGTTTGAACTTCACGTTTTTCTCCTTCAAAGAGGATACAGCTGGACTGAAAACTCTCTTATGCCTTACTTTTCAGCTCAATCTCATGCCAGGATAATATTATAACACTATTATTTATTTAATATTTATATTCATCATCTTATTCTATCGCTCAGTAATGTTGGAGTTTATATATATATCTAATACAAGAAATAATAATACAACAAAGCAATTAAGAATCTTTATCTTAAGCTATCAAGATTGTGATATACAATTCAACGAAGGGATTAAAACAGCAAAAAAAAAAGGAGAATGAATTAGAATAAAGGTGAATATTTTGTGTATTTGTGTGTGTGTGTGTGGGGGGGTAGCATGAAAGAGAAAATGAGAATTAACATGTGAGTTGATTTACAGTATCCCACTCACACATTTTTAAACTGGTTTCCTACAAAGTCTTAAGTGGCACAATGCCAACACTAGAAACTGTCCTGCCATGCACAGTGACTCAAATAAGTTGTTTCACTTGAACCCAGTCCAAGAACACAGAATCCAGTTATTCCCAATAACTTCCTCACACTGTGATGTGTAGTCTTCTAATCCAATCCAATAAAAGAACAGGTTGCTTCAGGGACTCTACCCTTCAGCTACAATGCCCCCAGGGCAGTTTAGCCTGTTTAATAAGACTCACTTCGTTTTGTTATGTAGTTATGATTTATCTTTTTCGTTGTGCATATGGTCATCAGTAAAAAGAACACACATTTCCATGTGTAGTTGTCAACCTAATGTCTTCACTAGATAAAAACTGGGATTCTCTAATGTCTCTTATTATTCCTCCTCGGGGTACCATGAATGGTTGTGCAAAATGTCATGATGAGAATTAAATCTATAACAAAGTGATGGATCGCCAGACCAACTGATCATAACATGGGATTCAAACGCAGACGTCTTGCAACTCACAAAGTTAGATTTAGATGACTTAAGCACATTGTTTTCCACTGAACTTTCTGTGCTGTATGTTAAATGTCTTGTTACTTCACAGCATGATGTATCTAAATGCCTCTGGGCTTAGCTATGGAACAACCAGCCTCTCTGAAACAGTGGGGCCATTTAAATAGAACAGTAAATCAAATTTTGCCACAGGGAATAGAAGCCCATTTTCTTAGCCTCTATCACAATATATAGAGCATTTGTACAATATATAGACATGCCTGTGGGTGTCTCTAAATTTAGGAATGAGCTTGATAGAGATCTGTCTTCAGTGAACTCTTGCAGCTTAATTGCTACCTCTGCACTGAGTCATACAGAGCACAGTCGATCCTTCCCAACTACTTTAGAAAACAATAACGGTGCAGAACGAACTGAGCTATTGGCCATTTAGCTCATGTGCAGGAGTTAACACATGCGGTCTAAAATATTCAGGAAGCACCACTCATGCATTTGTCCTAGTTGCATCTAAAAGGCTCTAGTCATGCTCAAATTGGCTCTCCGGCTCTCATGTGTTGTTATTTCCATGTAGACCAGAGCTGCACTTTAGAGTTGGTTGAGTGAAGCTGGATGCAGAAGGTATTCTGGTCAGGCTAAAAGTACACAGCTGCTTTCATTTGTTGGCTGCTTTGTGCTTCTGCGGTAATAGCCCTCATGAGTAAGGGTGAGCTATTTTGGTTTAAAATCCTTTAAAAAAAAGATTTAGCCCCCTGGCTAATATTTTGGTTCATTATATAAGGATAAAACATTTTTTTTAAAATGTTTTATGATGATGCCAATAGTATTAGCACACATGACACATAAGTAATGAGTCATGTTACCAGCTTTTCTGTGACAATATTTTAAAAAAACTAGTGTGTTTTTGTATCTGTGTTGCAGGCCTTCGGATTTTATTTGTGTACTGCAGTAGTGGTCAACAAGCTTACCTCAGAGCCAGAAGGTCCCAGGTTGTGGGGCTTTGGGGGAATTGCTTGATGTTCTTCCTTTGTGTGGATTGCAGAGTATTTCAATATAAAGTAGTCTAAAACACATGTATGCGGTTAATCGTTGATTCTCCACTGCCCCGGGATGTGGATCTACATGTGTGCGATTGTCTGCCCTGTTGACGTGTGTATCCTAATTTTACCCTTTGGATAGTGATTTATTCTTTATCTTCTTACTGTTTTGACTATTTAAGCTTTTAAAAAGTTCCTATAATTTTCTATTTCAATATGATCACCGCACTTTAAAATCATGCCTTGGTCTTTGGGTGTCCTCCACAGCTGTTACAACATGGCAGCGGTAATAGAAAACGATAAAAGGCCTGTACGTGATGACAGAGTAATAACAGTAGATTTAAACTGTGGCAGACCAAGCAGCCTTTCCCAGCTATAATGACTAATACAAATGCATGTCCAAGAGCCAATAGGCACAGGTCAATAAGCTTTGTTTATTACTTTCATTATATGAAAAGGCAAATGATAATAAAATTTATCATTCTGCATATGAGTCACATACAGTTTAGTAAATAGCATGGGCTGTAAAGTTCCCTGCTACAGTTTGGGGATGAATTAACCTGATTTGATTCACGATAAATGAACCCAATAAATTCCCAGGATTACGTTTGCACTTGCAGTATTGCTGCAAGACGGGAACCATGGGAGAGATATGCAGAATTGAGAAGTGGAAGGGAAGAGGACTGCCACACGAGGGACAAAAGAAAAAGACCGTGTGGGCAATATTACAATAAAACTCCTTATATGAGGAGTCACACCGACAGGCACATGTGCTTAGACCATGCACAAAATACAGACTTAATTGAAGCCATTTGGAGGAAGGAGCCGCTGCCTTTGGTGTTGCAGTTCGCTACAAGTCGGAGGGGACCAGCCCCCTGCAAAATGCTTGGAATGCTAATAGGCTCACAAATGGGTCAGTGGGAGCTAAATGAGAGCTAACTAGGCCTGGCTAATTATGAAGTAAGCAATCGGGCTCGCTGGCCAGAAAGGCCGGTGAACCGACTGCTTCCAAACAAGGTGGCTGCTCATTAGCGTCGACTGTCGGCGGCGCTCTCATGGAAGTGGGTCAAAACAAGAGGACGGCAGAATGATGGATGGCATCTAAAGCACTTTGAGTGTTAAGAAAGAAGAAATGTGTGGCTTCTGGTATGTCATCTCCATTCCACTGCCTTCCCCCCAGCTTTATGGCCATCTATACAAATACATTTGCAACGTTTGATCTTTAACACTGCTTCTGATGGCGATCAACATTGTGACTGGACGCATTCCTCAAATTCAATAAAGTAATTATATGGTAAAGTAACAATCCTTATGGCAATATCTTGTCAATTCCCTTATTTAAGTTTTATGTATTTCAATTGAAAGATTTGTCTGAAAAGCAACACGAAAAGTGAAAATTTTTCCAACATTAATTTGATTCTTGTCGTTAATTTAATCCACTCCCACAGCCCAGAAGTGCAATCTCCTTTTCTTTTAGGGTTAATATACACACCTTTTTTTTCTCTTTTTAATAGTAGTTTAAACTCAGACAATCAACCAGTCTTTGTGATCACACTGCCATCTTGTGTTGAGAGTCGGACTATTTTATAGAAAGAACAAGCCTCACTGAGGACTCTGGTGTAGTTCATAACATTTGCGACACTGCTTAATCAAGCAGATAATGAGCAATAAGATTTGAAGCTGTCGGTGTGAGTGTTTCTGTCAAAACTCGTGAGATGGAGGAGGAGGGGGGTCTCTAGATAAATATTTATGCCCAGCAAACAGATCAATGGCTATTAAAAAGGTCAAGGGCAGATGATGATGGATGCTGGCTGTATGTATTGATAAATTCTGACCGCAATAATGAATTACAAATGCACACACACATAGACAGCAGACCAAATGATAGGGATTAATTCATTGATCATGCTTAATCTGTCATAATTAATTCCATAGGAACAACTGTGATGAGAGCAAGCCTCCATTACACAGATAAATTATTCAACACGAGGAGGAGGTGGACCCGAGATAAATGAGCTTGGGGGACTGGTGCAGCAGTCACAGACTGAGACCAATTATGATCTTTTCCTGGAAACTAGCACAGGTTAACTTACAGTAATATTTGTACGGAAATATCACACATCTGTAATTGGAGGCTGGGGTTAACATAACAGCTCATTAAAGCACCTGGGTTTAAAATAGCAGACGTTAAACAGACATCTTGTATAACTACTGAATTGTTGATTGATGTGCTGTTTTATGAAACCAATAGTGTATTTTTCAGTATATTTGTATTTGAAGCTGTCGTGCAGTCAGATCTCCATCAGTCTGTTCGGTCCCTAAAAGTTTGCCCTCCAAGCTGTATATACAGGTTTTGTTTCTTTTGTTACAGGCCCGGAAATTACAATATAATGATGATAGTCATTAACATATAAAAGATATTAGCTTTGGCTAAAGGGACTTAATGGATCATGGGTATAACAGTACACCTGGGGCCGGAGGTACAAAGCAGTAGTGTTAAGCAAACAGTCCATTTAATTAAAAAAAATAAATAAATAAAAAATAAAATATATATATACAGATACATACATATACAAGAACAGGGCCACATTTGTAAAAGCCTGCATTTCACAATTCACTCATTAGAAAATTGCACATATGGAACATTATGGTTTCTGGTGCACGTAGCCACCAACGAGGATTCAAGGTCAGCTTTTAGTGCCACACAAAGTCAATATGAGTCGTAGATGGGATATGTTAGTCGTATGATGGTCTATTGGCAATAATATATAACTAAATAAGTACTGATTCACACTTTGCCCTTGGAGAAATTCCCTTTGTGTGTGTGTGTGTGGGGGGGGGGGTTCATGTGCGTTGCTCAAGGACCCACATGTTGACCGTTTGCTGCAGGAATCAAACCTGCAAATCCACAAATCTCAAGACCACCAATGCATTTTTTTCTCCCCATAAAGCTTTAAATTATTACCTACGGCCTAATATTTGTTGACCAACTCTCAAAAGTATGTCAATATTGTAACTTTTTTCATTTTAAATGTAAATGGTGAATTATGTTTTTTTTTGCTGTGTGTAAGTGTGGCGTCTTTGAATGTGTCGGTACGCTCTTTGACCCACACGTCACAACCAGTGATAACGTTCACCAAGCTGTATTTTATTGAATTTACAGCAGTATACAGGCACAGGTTTAAGACACAAATCATGTTCTTTGACTAGTGACCATACAAACATGCATTTTGCTTTTAAAATGATATTAATAATCAGACATATTTTCTGAAGACTCCTAAATATTAGGAAATATTGGAGATCTGACCAGATATTGTAAAATTTCAATCAATCCATTTATTTTTGGCAATGTGTTTTCTTAGATGAAAGAAGCTCAAAGCCTTTTCCTGCACATTTGCATTTGAAAAAGAAAATTGAAGCAAACAAAAAACTATTTTAATATAGACAAACCTTTGGACTCATCAACCTCACATTTTTACAATCATCACTTGATCTTTGTCTCTACAAGATTGAACCACTAAATAATCCCTTCATTTCAAGTGAATTGAAGCTCATTACAGATGTGTTGTCTCATGACACTTTTAATCATGAAATCAAATCATGCTGCATTCAGAAGAAGGTTTCTCTGCAGAGTGGGCAGGTGGACTTGTTGCTGGAGGTGAACCATTTGTACTGAACAAAGAAGAGAAGAAGAAATCATAGTTAGCCACATAATGATCAATTGCAACTGAAACAATGTGTATCAAGGTATATCAGTAATCTTAAATTTGCACGTATCTGACAACCACAGAGACTCACCAAACACGCAGAGTGGAATTTCTTCTTGCAGGTGCGGCAGGCCTTCTTGGGGAGGGAGTAGTTGGAGCCGTGGATAACCGAGAAGCAAATCATACAGTCCTCTATCCCCTCAAAGCGTTTATCCACATTGTTCTTCCACAGAGCCAAGCCCTCCATTATGCTGCCATTCTGTTCACACAAACATTCCTGTCAATATTTCATTCTCTTTTCTTTGCTCACCCTCCAGAACAACCCCCCCCCCCCCTCATCCTTACGACACCAACGTCTGGCATTCAAATCCACAGTTTTTACCTGATGCGTGAGGTAGGTGCTCAGCTGCAGCATCCAGTTCCTCCACTGCTGCACGGCAACACCCACGCGCCTCCCACTCTCCACAGTAATAGAGCCCAGAGGGTAGTTCTGCGGTAGCTGAATCACCAACTCGATGAAGATATCATCCACAGAATAGGTTGCAATCACCTCCCGTGCAGCTGAGCGGGCTTTGACCTGGGGCGGCCAGATAAATACATTTACTCTCGACAATGGGGGTCTTTCAGTCAAACAACCAGCCACTGCTTACATTATCCTCAATGAGAGGCTATTCATTTCAATTTGACAAAAATCTAATGTTACTGAGACGGTATGCTGCAAATGTGAAGCAGGTGTGACACTGCAGGGTGTGTCCATCTGAAAAATATTACATACATTTACCACGGGCTGGAGAAGGAAAAAAAATGTTTTTAAGTCTGTCAAAGCTGACAAAAAAAACATTTAGATCAGAAGGAGAGAGAAAATGAAAAAAAAAAAATAAATAAATAAATAAAATAGGCAAACAAAAGCGGTTGCTCGCATGTGCAGAAAAGTGAAACATCTGGAAAGGATACTGGAAAAGCTGCCAGAAACACAGCTAAATGACGCTGAGTGAAATAACAACAAAGACATTAGGAGAACATTAAAGAACCTATTACTGCAAAAATGGATCTAAAGAGGAAAACATAACTTTGCATTTTGGTTACGCTTCGCCAAAGGCAAGAACAAAGAAATGTTTGAAATTGCACCACTTCCATACAGAATTTTCAGTTTGTCATTAAACTAAAAGAAAAAAAAAACTTCTTCTTAAGAATAAATTATGTATGACTAAAATATACATACATAAGTTAATTTAGCAAACTGCATAATCCACTTAACTTCTATCCATTATATTGAACTTTAGGAGAGTTTAAGCTACAACTCAAGGAAAAAAAGTTTGCAGTTGTAAATAATAACTTAGTGTTTTGATTTATATTATTATTGCTTTACATTAAAAACAAATAAGTAAAAAAACGACAAAAATCAAATCAAGTTGTATGAAACGCAGACTAAAATATCAGATATATGAAAAAACATCCATCATTCAAAGTCGTATGATGACAGAGTATTAAGAAGGGATTTCAGAGGAAACTCACGTTGCCTGCCTCAGATTCCCCGTAATGAGTTCCACTTCAGAGGAGATCAAAGAACTTGGTCACCATTAGTGATGAGTCGGGTTTTAGGAAAAGCTAACTGGAAACTACTTGAAGGTCTCAGCGAGCAAACAGGCTGAGAAGGAGCTAAATATATACAAGTACACATGGAAGAAGCTGATATTTCAAAATTAAATAATGGTCATTAAAATAATTTTAAAACTCATAGTGAGGCGGTACAGTAATGTCCAGTGTGATGTGGTCCATTCTTGCAATTCCTTCTATATTTAGTGACAACAGAGTAAAAGCTATTGCAGTAATCTAATCTAGAAGATGTGGAAGCAAGAAAGACCTTCGCCAAATCAGGAAAACATGAAAGTTTTCAAACGTTTTCAAAACAAGGCCGCACAGCATTTAGAAATCAAACTCGTGGTGAACTCACGGTCATGCTGTCGAACATCTGAGTGCTGGTGTGCACAGACAAGATCTCCTGGGCTGAAAGAACCGGGCTGACGTATTTGATGGTGAACTTCTCCACAGCCGCGCTCACCCTCTTCTCCTGGCTGTTCCACCACAGACGCACCATGGCCGGCAGGTCTTGCACTGTGCTGTAGTACACGCTGCAGGCCAGATGGGGGAGCTCCCACTTAACGCTGTGAGTCTCTGCTGGCCAGAAAACACAAGGTGGGGGAGAAAATTGAATCTCGTTTACATTTCACAGTACATGAAATGTGTAGGCGTGTGTCTGCTTTGCTTACCGTCAACAGCGAGACTCAGGCTCTCGGTAAAGAAGGTTTTGGTGTCCCTCGTCTCCGCCCCCTGGCCGGGGTAGATAGGATTCTCAGGCATCAGTTTGAAGAGGTGGAGGAGAAGCTTATTGAGGGAGCAGCTTCTTTTGAGATACTGGGCATAATGGGCCCGCAGCTGCAGAGAGAATGGCAGCGCCAGAATTAGCATTATTTCAGTCAAAACAAAACTTCTCAATATCGTAGATATTTACTGAGACACAAGCACTCATGACTCACATGGGATGGCGAGGATTTAAAAAATGTCAGAAGTAGTTTCCAGGCCAGCAAATATGCCAGAATGCAGGAGTACTCCACACTAAGAGGCTGGACCACTGCAAACTCTCCCACTTGAACCGACGCCAGGATGTTATCGCACAGCTCCTCACAGGTGGACAAGATGGCCATCAGTGAAGCTGGAGGGGAACTGAGCACAAAAATGTAGCTTTAAGTATAATTAAAAGACTGATGTACAATAAAAACACATGGATCCCATCTTTCAGCAAAACATCAAGAATCGCTTGGTTGTAAAAAGTAACAGAAACGCTGATGTGTTCACTTACAGGCATGGTTCATCTCTGTCATCATCCGACTTGTTGTCTCCTTCTCCGTCATACTCGGGCAACAGAGGCATGACTCTACAGTGTCAGAGTAAATAACTCAGTTTACATCACAGACTAATTATGACAAGACCAGTTTGAACATTAAGAAGCCCCCAAAGATCTCCAGTAATGTGTTTTACCTTTACAATAACACATTATAAATGCATTGAAGCAAATTTACCCCAAAACCGAGGCTTTTAAAACAAACTGCTTACTTTTCCAGCATGTGGTAGATGGTGATCTGCAGAGGTCTGGCCTTGAATAGAAGGAGGGGGCAGAAAGTGTTGAGGAGCGTCTGAAGCGGCTGTGGCAGGTTCGTCTTTTGGTCTGCTATAAAGCGTGGCCGCAAGGAGTTTTGGCTCAACTGCTGCACGGGCACGAAAGTCAGAGCCTCGCCGACCGACTGCAGTACGGCCAGAGGGAAGACGGGATCATCTGGTTCAGTGAACGTAGCTGACAATAGGGAAAACAGAGAAGAGTTATGAAATCAGGGCTGCTTTATGCTAAACCTCAAAAAATGTTTGTCTACTCCAAGGGCTTACAATGGCATCTTTGTGACAACTGTTCCAGAATAGTTTTAATACAAACAGAAACTAAAGACATTATATACAAAGTTTTATTGTTCACCTAAAAATTATTTTTTTTTTTTTTTAAATAATCTCCAATTCATATACAGGATGGCATGGATTGTAGTTGCTTCCTCAAATTCAGTGAAGAAAAACATTGTGCAGTCAAACTTAGCTTATACCAATATTTATTTAATCCATGTTTCAGTGTTGCAACTAATACACTTATAAGGGTGCTAAAATTACAGTCTGTAATAGTTTTCACCTCATATTTTATGAGACATCCCTGAATCTGAGATAAACAAACAACTCTTCATTAATTTCACTTTTACGTCTAGAATGACAGCTGCCATAAAACTGGCCTGCATAAATTTAAGTATGGCACACTAAAACCAAAATGGTAAAGTACAAACTCAGAAAAAAAACATCTCTAAACATTACAAGTCTAATTCCATGTGACTCCGTCCAAACAAAACCTTTAGAAAGAGCTGAATTTATGACAGCAGTGTTGTCCTGAATTTAACTCGACTTTACAAGGGTTTCAAATGAAGTGGTGAAGGTTCATGTTCTGTCCGTCAACATTTTTAAATGTTTTTAAATGCTGTTCAGCCAAACTAATGTTACAAACTAAAATAATTGTAAAAAAAAAAAAAAATCTGCTTCTGTGTGTTTGTTACTTTCAACCAACCATTAGGGACCCAATCATTGATAATGACTAAGCCGGGATCCAACCACAGACTTTTGGCTGAGTGGCATCAGGATGATGTCTGTATTTAATATGTTTAACCAAAGAGCTGAAGTAGTTTTTGTCCAGCAGGGATCAGTCTCCAAAGTATATTGGAAAGAGCAGCAGAATCACTTTCTGCAGAAGTATTTAACCCCAGGGCAATCCCAGACCATGTTGATAAAAGCGCCCGTGGGTTTATCTGAACTGCAAGAGCAACTGGGATCTGCTGGAAATTTCAGTGAGTGGAGCCTCCAGAGAGAGAGAGATGACCTGATAACTTCTTTGGAGTTAATAATTTTTAGATATGCTGATGTGTCTGTGGGACTCTCCAATATGTGGAAGTAAATGAGACATCATCGCTTTTCTTCATCAAGGAACAAGGTAATCAAATAGTCCAATGGAACATTTTAAAACTAAAGATATATTTGGATTGCAGATTGTACTGATCAGTAATGAGGACAATGTGCAGTGTGTGGTGTGTGTGTGTGTGAGGCTCACAACCCCCAATAATAAATCTCACAGACCCACCTGTGATTTTGACAGGCAGAGGCAGCAGCAGGCTGTAGATTCCCTGGACGAAGAAATCTGTCCATTCAGCCGCCAGTTCTGACGGCAGTTTCTCCAACACGTCGGACGGCGGTGACGCAAAGAACTGGCTGAGCCTCACTATCAATGCAGCGTTCTCACACACAAACAGCTGCACCCACGGGTTCCACAGGCTGCTCACGTTCTCACCGGCCGTCTGAGGAAAGATCAACGAAAGGACATTTGTCAGACAGAGTGAAAAGAAAAAGTGAAGTTTGCTATGAAATGATGCACACCAACAGTTTCCAACATACTTCCACCCTGAATCACTCTCCTATTACATCGCAGCCACAAAACAGCACATTTCCTTAATGTCTCACCTCCAGCCAGGCCAACATAGAGCAGAGCAGAAAGTCCCACTGGTTTCCTCCCATAACTGTTGGACAGGTCGTCACCACCCAGGACAGGAAGCGCATCATCTCAATGGTGAGAGCCAACTGTTCTGCAGTGACGTTGGACAGGTCACTGGAACACAACGGTTGTATCACATGAACATGCAGGTTCTCAAAGTGTTTGCACAGGTGCAATAAACTGTGTAATTGCATTACCTGCTAAAGAGAAACCAGTCCTCTTTACTGTTCCTCCACTCCATCACAGTGGCCAGAATAGCCTGAACAACCTCCACCTCTATGTGTGTGTTTGCTTTCAGACAACACAGCAGCACTTGTAGACACCCAGACACATCTGTGACACAAGTCCAAAATGATTATTTGACCATTTTGTTCCACGACTGCATTTGATGTTTGTATTTACATCTGTCTGTGTTTTGAGGTTATTCTTACTTCCATCCTCCTGCCAGTTGATTAATCCAGCAGTAGCCAGATCTACCAGAGTCTCTCTGTCTTCTGTTGTCATAGTCGGGCACAGCACCTGCAGCGTGCTCAGTTTGCTTTGGGACACTGGGAACAAACTGATAAAACACAAAGCAATGTCAGTATACAACAACACAGTGGCAGAACTGACCACAAAGAAGCTTTGAATGTGAATTCCAATGCATTTAAATACTGAGTTACAGACCTGTTTGAGCTTCCATAAAGTTCCTTCAAAGCTGTACTGTGAGTCGCAGCCAGGTTCGTGGTGATGATGTAGTTTTCAAGAGTCAGAGACCACAGACCTCCGTCTGTCACGGACCTGAGGGGAGAAAAAAAATAACTTGTTCATTTATACCCACTCTGTACATGATAATGCACAATTCTACAAAATAATGCTGCCTTTATAGGTTTATTTATGCTTAGTTCCCCCCCCCCCCCCCCCCTCCCCAAGCACAAAATTAATTTCTCCTTTGTATAAAGAATAATGATTAACGTTACCTTGAGTAGAGTGTCTCCAGCAGAGTCTTTATTGGGACACGACTGTGGAGACCGTCTGACAGGCCCCAGTCATTCAGCACATTTTGATAGGCTGAAACTATAGGAGGGCTGTAATTGACCTCCTTACACCACTGCAGTGCATAGAGAAGTTCTGGAACTGCAAAATAAAAGCAAACATGAGCAAACTGCAGAAAAAAAAAAAAGACAAACATTTTGGTCCACACTCAATCCATACATCATGTTCTGCCTCATATTTGTACCTGTGGAGTTGATGTTTTGGAGCAGAGAAGGACACTTGGACTCATTTTGGTCACAAGGAACACAAGAAACTGCCTGGACACTTCCCAAGAGGGCACAGGCACAAAGGTGAGCTGGGAGCTTGTTCAGCTCTCTACATTTCCAGATGTCTATTGAAGCCTTTTCATAAACACCTCTGTGACGGCTTGATAATAAAGGTGCTTTGACCCACTGAAAAAGACAACAAAAACCAAAGGGGGGGGGGGGGGGTTCATGAATATCAAATGTTTCTTCTCCGATAATAAATTTAAAGTTATAACTTCAAAGCGTATTAGCTTACTGACCTGAGGTGGTAAGGCTTGTCTGATTCTGGTCCATTCAGTCTGGCTTGGCATCATGACAGTAGAGAACTGGTTGATGATGGAGGATGACTGATCACAGACGGAGACAATCGTCTGCACTAGGCTTTGTACCGCAAGGACCAAAACCTGTAAACTAAAAACATCACCAGAGAAATCTTAGCTAGAACAACAAAGCCAATAAAATGATTCTTGAGATTTTGTAAGATAGATTCACATAAAAGAGTTTTTAGAAAAGTTACATAATGCTTGATTACCCTTTAATATCTAGTGACGTTGTTAGCAGTTGTTTCATCACCCAAAGGGCTGCGTTGTGCAGGAAACCACCTTCTTTGACGTCAGAGTCACAGTGTTGGACCATCGAAGTAACTCCAGTTACACACACTTTCTTCAGCTTATCTAAAAGTGAGTCTTCTCAAGCAACAAGAAAATGTAGTTAATTATTGTGATCTTACCTGATTTATATATGGAAGTATTTGTTTGAACACTGTACCCACCAGACAGTTGAGTGTGTGTTTGATCCTGGGCAGTGAGCTGGAAGACGGTGAGCAGCAGCTCCTCAGCAGAGACAAGTAGAAGACAATCTTGGACAGAGGTGAAGAAAGTGGAAGCCACATCACAGATGAAGGAGATGAGTGGCTCCATGTTGCCTGCATCAGACAGAGTCTTGGTCTCGGAAAGAGTAGCGTGGAGCTTCTCCAAGATCTTCTCCAGGTACACTTCTCCAATCAGAGACTCTGTATGTAAAACAAGTCAAGACAATGATTATACAGAATGAAGAAATGCACATAAAGCCCAAATAATACTAACTACTTCAAAAAAAGAAAATTAACAATATAGAAAGGAATATGGCTCTGTGTGTGTGTGCATTTGTGCTCACCGTTGTTGTGGTGTTGAGAAAGGACCAGACTGATAAGTGTCCAACTGTGGCTGCCTGAAGAGGAGGTGGAAACACTGCAGCTGCTCCCCACTTTGCACAACTCCTCAGTCAAGCCAAGGAGCTGCTCACCCAGAACCGAACCCTTCAGCCAATCACTGCAACTCGTCAGAGTGTCAGGGTCTGTACGCGCCTGAGAGGACAGAAAAGCACATACTTTTGAGTGTCCATTTAACGTATTTGCAGGTAACACCATCTGATTAAAAATATTATAATTAGGAATTTGCAACACCTACCCTCTGAATGATTTGCAGAATAATCTCCCACTGTAAGCCCATCTAAAAAGACAGAATGAGAAGAGTCAACAAACAAAACAGCAGCAACAGTTGAAGCACAACATGCAACGGAGAGTAAATGAATCGGTCACGTTGTGACACGTGCGTCTAACGTTACCGTTGTGATATGGTTCAAGACGCGGGTGGTCTCCTGTCGGCTGCAGCAGTAGAGTGAGCTGAAAACCATCTCCACCAGGTGCT
Source organism: Blennius ocellaris (assembly GCF_963422515.1). Taxonomy (NCBI): domain Eukaryota; kingdom Metazoa; phylum Chordata; class Actinopteri; order Blenniiformes; family Blenniidae; genus Blennius; species Blennius ocellaris. Next base: position 14,540,151 of record NC_137663.1, read on the forward strand.
GAGTATCTTTGCGCCCCTTTTCAGCCAGCCACACCAACACCTGCTCCAGTAGGAACTCCATTGCGGGATTTTTTGTAATTGTCTCGCTGCTCTGCGCAATATCCTTTGTTTTGTTCTCATCGAGTTCAACCAGTGTCTAAGATGAGGACAAAAAAAATTAAGAAAAACTGTAAAAGCTATATAGAAAATCCTGCATTTATCCATCTGATGCAATGAGCTTGAGCAGTTTTCAATTAAAAAACCTGGAAACTTGCTAAAGAAAACGTTATCAGCAAATGACTTCCATTATAATACACGTATTTGTGATTGAGAGATACGACTTACAGTGAAGACCCTGGGTGTGTGGAAAGACCGCAGAAGAAGGGAGAGGAAAACAAGATGTCTCTCAGAGTTTTTCTCATTCACATGCACAAGGCACAACTGTGCCAGCTGGCACACTACATCTTCAAAATGCTGCGTCTGCAGGGACTCGAATGTCTTCTCATTCACTCGCTCAGACACTGTCTGCACAGGTTCTTCAACACCGGCCCCCTCAACGTCTTCTGACTTAGAGAAACACATCCTGACACATTTCTTTCTCTGGACATGCTTTCCGTTCGCCCTCTCAGGGTAACGCATCACCTGGAGAACAAGAAGAGAGAAGTGACTCATTTAGGAAACATGTTCGCCGTTTCACTCGGGTCACAGAATTTGTTTTGACAGCCAGAATGTTGAGCCATATTCTCAATCACACATGATCTTGCATACAACAGTGTCAACTATTTGCAAAAAGCAAACTCACCTGCAGCAACAGTGCTATCCCTTCCAAAGCCTGTGGATCAGCTTCCTCGTTGTCAACAAAACCAACGAGCAAACGACTGAGGTCCTCCCAAAAGTCCACTAGAAGTCTTTGAAAGACGTCTCTTTTATCCTTAGCTTCACCTTCACTGTGTAAACCTGCCCTCTTCTCCCAGGAAATAAGCATTTCTGTGACCAAAGTGAAAAGAGGGCCATTCTGCAGCGAAGGATTGCTCAGAGACTTTTCTAGCAGGGGCAAGAGCTACAAAGAAAAAAAACAACAACAACATTAACAAGAGCTGGATTTTGGTACATTTAATTTGTGGAGCAAATTCTGCATGATGGAGCGAACCTGCTGGGTAATAAGCATGGTTCTGATTCTCTGCTGGTCTTCCTCTTCCTCTGCGTGCTGCAGGATGCAGAACTTCAAGCATTCGACAATAGCCGTTACTATCACGGCGCTTTCTGAAGGGCTTTTCACCGCACGCTCACTAGACAGACTGGAAATAAAGCAGTGTGTTGCAAGTATTATGGTGATGATAAAGACAGACATAGATTATTTTTGATTACTATATCAAAGGATATAACAAAATATAAAGCAAAGTTGCAATTTGAATTGTGATATTATATTGTTTATCCACTATGTGATAAGGAGACATGCATTAATACATTACCCTTGAATTAAAGCAGTGAAAAAGGTGGTGAAAAAGTCCAATTTGGGATCGGTGACCTGCTGGGGCAATTTGCTGAGGAGGGGCATTAGATTGGGATGAAGCGCTTTCGCCAGGCCTTTTCCACCCTCTTTCAATAGAGGCCAAAGCTTAGGTAGAAAACCTTTCTTAGCATTTACATGTGTCCAACAATCCTGAAATAGTAATCAGAAAGATGAAGCAATGAGAAAAATTTCATTGCAAAGACACTGACGATTGAGATTAGCATAGAGAACTTAAAACATTAACATATGTGTGAAATTGTGCTTCAAACACATAACTTACAGGGATGGTAGACACAATGTGAAGTACAGCTCCCATCACCGGCGGCAGCACGACGGGATCTGTGTCGTCGATACTGAGGAGAACAGCTGGACACAGTCGTGCTGCTTCAGCTTGGACCAGGCCAGGAGTGAACTCACACAGAGCACACACCATCTCAAAAAACGCCCCTCTCACCTGCGGAGAGGTACAGCAGAGTAAATACTTGAAAGCACAAGCAAATCAACAGTGGGAAGAAAACATCGTGGTAGCTTCAGATTTTCGCTCGAGCTGTTCATGAACTAAGTATGGACAAACAACTAAATCAATGCACGTTTATCAATGAGTATATCAATCTCACTTTCAGAGCTGGTGGCAAAAGCAAGTGAACCCTTGGATTTATTGAATCTGATTTGATACCATTAACTCCTGTTGAAATCTACTAGTTACCGCTGATCAAACCTTCACTCTAACATAAGCAATCCTGAGAACATTTTGCTATCACATGCAAGATCAAGCTGAGCAGTTACATTTGCATCTACAAAAACCAAAAAAATTTCAAAATATGATGTACTGTTTTTTCATACTTCCCAACATAACCTTTTTGGAAGTATGAAAAAAAAAAACATTTTGAAATTTAAGAGCTGGTAAAACTAAATACAGAATTGACTATAAAGTATCTTTAATTCAGTTAAATTAGATATTACTAAATACTATAAATTACTCATACTTGTGGAGACTTGTGTTTGCTGTACTTCCAGAACTTTGTGGAGCTCACAAGCTCGTGTATTTTTTGCTCCAGGGCCAGCCTGTCATTCTGGAGCAGCAGAGAGAGCAATCTCTTCACCCCCAACAGAGAACTGGTCAGCATGCGCACATATTTGGACTCTCTCTCTTCTTCTGTCACACTTCTGGAGAAAAGAGGAAAACCGGTTTGCCGTCAAAGACTGTTGGGGGGAAAAAAATCATCATTGTGCCCCGTACAGTGGGATGATAATATGTCGATCTTTAACTTACTGTGGATCACTCAGCGTGTCTGCTGTTTCCTTTAACAGAATATCTTGAAGTACCTGCAACATAAATGGCATACTAGCTTTACATTCAGCTCAAGGGATTACAGTAGAAATCCCTCATCCATCCCTGGAGCCACTGTTACCCACATTAAGGATCTCCTCCTTGCAGAAGCTGAGAGCTTCAGGCTGTTTGGTGGGTGAGAAAGCAGCCTGGAAAGCATGGCACGCGGCAGAGGCTGCAGGTGTGTAGGTGTCACACTGGGACAGGATCCAATGGCCCATCAAGCTTTTGAGGAAGGGGGCCAAGCTGCGCCGAACTTTCAGCACCAGCTGCTCAAAAGCCTGCTGGGTTGCCTCCCTGATGCGCCGGTCATGATCCTGACAGACAGAATTATAAAGACTCATTTCTGCAAATTCACACACATCCTCAATGAGATCACTTACAATCTCATTGAGTTCTGAAAAGTAGTTGTTTGTGTAGATACTTCATTTATAAATGGTTTGGAGTTGTTTGACAGATAGAATGACAACTCAATATCTATTGTGGTGAAGTTAGTGTGGCATTTTGAATGAACTGAATGAATATTAGGTTACCACTGAAATCTTGCAATAGATCCTGGGCCAGTAGGGTAAAACCCCTTTAACCTCCTCAGCATCCCGCTCCTGACACATGGCCCCAAAGTCCTGCACAGCCTGACGACAACACACATGTTAGCACGGCACTGCAGGGTCACATGAGTGTGATCAGACACACCTTTCATCTAAAATAGTCAGGCTCATCTCGAGGCTCACTTTCAATCTGGTCACGACATCCCTTTTTGACAGTTTCCTGAGCACAAGGCGGAAATCGGCGTCCACCAGGTTGTCGATGTCCTCGGCGCCGTGAACCGCCGGCACGTAGCTCAGCTCAGAGGACACCGTGGTGTCAAAGCCAATGAACCCGGGGATGACGCCTCCTTCTCGCGCCAGCACCTCGGCAGCTCGGCCACTGTTGGACGGCTAGTTTCGGAGACACAAACCACTGAGAGTGATGAACTGATCCAGCAGAGTTCCCGGACGCTATCAAATAGTTTGAAGTGATGACCTGAAGTTTACATTAGCATGTGCTCGGCTATTGGAACACGCCATCACAATCACTTTAAGGCGTTTGAAAAACTGGCAGAGACTTACCCGGACATTCCCTTTCGTCCGTTGTTTGTTTTTACCCCCCATAGATGCGTCTTCACTCGTGGTATATCTATAAGCAGTGGAAAACCGACTGCATTTGTGGCTGGAACTGAAAGAGGTGAGCGCTGCTCTTAACCGGAAATGTGAATACGTTCATATGCCCTTCAAAATATAATGTTATGGCGTTTACGATTAAAGCTGTGGTCTTGTTTATAGTAAAGTTATAGCAAAAACTATTCCACAAAAAAGGACTCACATCTCTGAAAATCTTGAAATTCGGAATGTGATTCGTCATTGGTGAGCTTAAATGGAGAGTTTTTGCCTGCTCTTTTACCTTGAAAGAAACGTCCTAACCTTCCTGTTTACATAATTCTACGACGTCATCAAGCGTGCCTTCTTCCGGTATCAGGGTCTTCTTTTTTTTATGGCAGTTGGCAAGCAACGAATTAGTGCATTACCGCCACCTACTGATCTTCTTTTTCGTTTGAGTTCAACTGAGATAAAGTAAAATCTGACACACTGCTACCCCCATCAGGACATTGTGGGAAGTGCAGAATATTGACCACTGGCTCAATATCATGCGAGTTGTGTCTGAGAATGATGCAGGAGCACAATGTGTTGATTTATATAGGGGGGGTTGAACAAGATTGATGTGCATCTGTAACAATCAATAAAGTAATGCTTTTGGCCATTTTTAATGTAACCTAGCCCAAAACATAATAACTTAACAATAAGGTAATACAATATTTAGTAATAGTGTAATAAAATATAATTTTTTCTCATAAACATAACAGAGTGTTGGAAAGTTTCATATGAATGAATATCACAACTATATATCCCTTTTGCCTATTTCTGATAATCACCAAATCAGCAGGAAAGGACGTTTTTGATGCTACTTTAGTCATAGTATACATTATTGGGACAACATATTATGAGAATGGTTTGAATATATTCTTACACTGTTAACAAGTTATTACAATTTGAAATGTATTGCATTAAAAAAGCCTGAATTATTACATTGTTGGTTGTTTCATCTAATAATAGCTGAATTGTAAAAACTGCATCACTTCATTTTTAAGAAAAAAATATGTTGATACTCTGTATATTTTGCTTAACTCATGACATTTCTTGACTACAGATAGAAAACAAAATTTTCCAAAGACATTTGATTTGCTTTGAATCCTTGTCTCAAAGTTGGAATGATAAGCAAAGCCAAACCAGAAATAACAATACATGACACAAATAGGAAACAGAAAAGGCTTTTTAGAAGCTGGCCCTGTCAAGCGTCAAATTGTGGGAGCCTGTTCATGTCATCATTTGAGCACTATAAATATGAGCAATATGAAACAAGTGTTCATTATAGTAGCAGTTATAACTATATAACCCGCAGCTCTGTCAAAGTCTTTCAAAAACACAATCATAAAGTGTCAATTTTATACAAAGTCTGTTTAGAGGTTGTCAACCTTTACACTTAAAAGAGCCATTAAATGTCCAGTCCCACCAAGTAAAATATGCCTTTAGATGACTTTATCTAATAATGTACAGCATCACTATATAAACTAAAATCTTGACTGTTTCTTTAAAATAAAGAATTCAAATTAAAAACCAGAAAGAATTACATCTAACTCATTTCCAGAACATTTTGTGAAATCTACAAGTATCAACTGCAGAGAAAAGTTTAAAAAAAAAAAGTTTAAAAAACATTTCAACAATATTAAAAAAGAAACTCAGCAAAGACAGTAACTACATTTTGGATTGAAAAATATTTTAATATGTACCTTTTATACATAAAGACATCTGCTTCCATTGTAATTCTGTCTGGCAGAATTGGTTAATGCATCTTTTGTAACACCACAAATCTTGCACTGCATTTTTCACAATCATGGCTTCTGATATGGAGGTCAGGCGTGTCTAAAGCTGGATTGATAAAGTGACTTTAGACATTTGTGGTACATTTTGAGTGAATGGTCCACTTAAAAGCATTGCATTACATCACGAGTAAATAATACCACTCCGTCACTTTAGTTGACTCATGTTGTTAAGAGGTTCGCATTTTTCAGTAAACGTCCCAAAGAAATTGGAAAGTAATCACTTGAACAACCTAAACTGAAAGATTTCAAAGAAATGTGTTGATGTGGTAGTGAACTGCTCACTTAATGGAGATCCAAAGCTGTGGTGTCCATCTGTTTGTGTGTTAATCTGTTTGTTTATTTTGTGAGCTTATGTGGAATAAACATTTATTCGAACTGTGTTTATGTGTCTATAGCTGCACGTCCTCCTCCTCCTCACTTAACTGTTCAGATCCAAAGCTAAAGTATCTCTGAGGAAACCGTATATTTATTCAGTCCAAAGCACATAGTGAGATTCATTCTAATGTACGAAGGATGGGAGATGTGTTCTCTGCAAAATCTAAGTTTAATCAAAGTTTGCTTTCGAAAAATGACGTCTTCCAACTTGCATGTGGCCACTTTTGTCACAAAACATGAACAATTAGACAAAGTTGAGATCATCCAATTTCTCCACCAGACCGTTTTCAAAATAAGGAGGCAGTTTGTTTGTATTCACACCATTAACAGTCATTTCACGAAACAAGTACTAACGGATATCTGGTGTCTTTTACACTCATTTGTGGTGAGAGTGATTATTTTTCTTCTTTTTTAATTAGCTAATGAGCTGTAATGATGGCAAATTAAAGGCACATTTATTAGTGGCTCATTTTTTCCAGTCCTCCATCACCTCTTTTCACTCATTAGATCTGTAAAGGTGACTAATGTAATTTAAAATAATGTGCGCAAAATAAAATCTGATGTAGTAAAACTCGAGAAACAAAAACACTCAACTGCCTTTAAAAATCGAATTCAATTTAATTTAAAATTTGCTAAAATGATGACTCTCCACCTCTACCATAGAGGACAATGTAAATACACCTCCTGCTACATAATATTTAACGTCAGTTGCACTTGCGGACTTGCAAAATGCACATTCTAAAAAAAGATCCAAGGTGTGATTATCAAAGAATCCTTCCGCTTGTAAATCCAACCAAAACTCTGCTAGCATTGCCCAATGCAAAAGGATTAGTGAGTTGTACCTACAGTTGTGTTTGCAAATGTTTAATCCACCCCCAAAAAAACCGTAAGGGATAAAAGGAATGTGAGTTTTCCATTTTCCTTCCTACTAACTGCCAATGACAAACTGCATACAATCTATATTCTCATCCTCCAGAGGGATCAAATTGCTTGTTTTCCCTGTACTGGGTAAGATTTTCCATATGACATAGCTTTAACAAAAAAGATACATTTCAAATCATCTTTATCAACCAGTTTGTGATCAGTCCGTGTGTGCAAGTGTGCTCTTGCACCTCTCTAATTAACGCCCACGACACCTTGTGTTCAGACAGGTTCTGGGCTTCCGCATTATCCAAAGCGTCTCCCATCTCGTGACACAAAAACAGAACTTCTAAGCACCCGGAACACCTTTTATAAACATCCTTGGGTCAAGTCAGCGAGAACAGCGAGGCTGTCGAGGTAATGCTACAGCCCCGGCCAGAGCCCGCTCCCAAGTCATCCCAGCTGGATGTCACCTCCTGGTGGAAGCACGGCCTGGCTGACCGCTGTGGCGTAGCGGGGGTCCAGTTTGGGCACAAAGCCTTTAAAGTCCCTGGAGGCCTGAGTGCCAAATACATCAAGCACCTGCCGGTTCATCAGGGCGAATCTTGGAAAGGAAAAACAGAAAAAAACATCTTTGTGAATATTTCTCCTTCTGTTGTGGGACAGATGGACCAAATTCTAAAGTACACTTCGGGAAACACTTCAGAAAATCCTAAACAGTATTTTATGATTGTGATTCGGAGGAGGAAGATTTCTCTGCCACGGAGTGCAGAAGGCAGCTTTACGTGATGCACTTGAACGCATCACTCACTGCTGTCAGCTGCTGGAGTTCCGGACCAGGGAAAGCAGCACAAGAGGAAGTCATGAAGAGCAGAAACATCAGTTTTGAGGCACATTTCGGAGATGCAGGGGCACTCAAAACAGCATGTATCTACATGCGGAAGCAGAATCTGGCAGCATCAAGCCCTTTAACCCGTAAAAATTCATAAATTAGCCGCATCAATTTATAAGCCGCAGGGTTCAAAGCAAAAAAGTAGTGGCTTGTATAGTGGCAGAAATTATGTAGAATCTGTATCTATGACATTTCAGTGAAACAGTTGTATATATGTACGTACATCCATCCAGCCATACATATGTCGATATTTATGTGCCCAATTCTTGTTGAGACAAAACTACTTGAAGGGGGAATGACAAAACAGTGAAGTCCCAAGGGACAGCAAACAGTCCATCAATCACATCAGGACTGACTGCCGAATGACTCGCCGGTTTCACAACATCAGTTTAACTGAACTTCAGACAACCACATTCAAACGGCAGAGATCGTCGTGTTCCCTTAACCAAATAAGAAGCGTTTCCCTCTGGATTCAACACTTTGTTCCAACACTAATAAAAAAGAAACTGAACACTTATCCTGGTAAAAACAGGTTTGTGATTATGACTCATCCTCAAACAGAACTTTGTTCGACAGTTACCTCCCCTGTGTTAAGCGTAGTAGGAACTTCCAGTAGGTCGGCCTGAGATTCTGCACTTCCATCACTGCCTGTGGGAGGAACAAAAAAAAAAAAAAAGAAGTGATGAATTGTATTTTATATCCTGACTCAGCTCCAAAAAAAAAAAAAAAAAAAATGCTTATCACGTGTGTAAGCTCTACTCACAGCTTGGAAACAGATAGCGGTGGAGACGGCGTAAATGACTGTGTCTGCGTGAGGGAAGTAGGGGAACCGGCCGGCCTCGATACCCTTGAAGTACAAGGTCTGCAAAGAGGATTATGTTGTTATTGAGATATTGAGGAGCTGATCGAGGTACATCTGGATATGCAGCAACAGAAAGCTCATTCAACTGGTGCGTGCGAGAGAGTGTGGCAGCAAGATCTTCCTATACAGACTTTAACGTTATTGGTACAAGAAACGGTGTGTGCCTCATGCTTCACTTTACCTCAACTAGCTTTGAGAAGAGATACATGGATATCGTTGTGCTTTTGTAGAAGAACATTGACATACCAGCCAAGAAGCCTTGAAATTTATGGGAGGCAAAACAAACGAAAGGAGTCGTCAAACGGGGCAACTTTTGTTGCGGTATGATGAAAATATTTTGGGAGTGTGTTCACGATTGCTTCGTACCCGCTATCAGCGCGTGAAGTTCGTCATCAATGTTACGCAACCAGCGCAACAAGCAGCTTGTTCCCTGAGAGGCCATGAAAGAAGGACAAACGGCACGAGTTTTCTTCTCACTTTAGAACCAAGCATTTGCAACAGAAACTACCAAAAGAACATTCTTGATGCCATTCGAAGAAAAAGAAACGGTAACTACATGGCGTACCTTGTAGATACTGACGAAAGAGCCTAGAAAGGCCCCGAGCTGGAAGTTGTCTTTGTTGTAGAAGAGTGAGGGCAGTCGTGACGGTTTGGTGAACATTTGCCTGAATGCTGACGGCACTTTAAGGCAACACTGGATCAGGTAGCCAACACTGAACATCCTGATGAAGCCCTGGAGTGAAAAATCAGCACAAGCGATTTAGTGTTAGAAATCTACCATCAAATGAAGGAAATCACAAAAAAAAAAAACTACCTCGTTGGATTAAAAGAAGTCTTACTTTCACACAGTAGGAAATGCAGTTGTCATGGTAATGTTTACAACATCTGTGTCTCGGGCCGCGTTTGCATCTGATTCAGAAAAGTAACAAAGAAAAAAACGGTAAGCGATGTTTCATAGTGGCACAAGCGTGTGTTAATGTGTTGTTTTGCCTCACATTGATTCCAGCAGCTGCCTCATGTAAGCTAGCAGGGTTTTCCTCCCGGACCCGGGTCTTTCTGCCGAGGCCGGCGAGTCCAGGCTCGCCGTGGCAGCGGTCGCCTCGGGAGGCCTCGTGCCGACAGGATCTGCTGCGTTGGAGTGAGTTGGAATCTCTTCTTTCCCAATGATGAACCTGCAACAAACAATGGACGTCACCACAAGACGCAACTCGCAGACGAAACGTCGTCAAGACAGAGGCGACTCACTTTAGCGCAGAAAATGCAAAGCCTTTGAGTCCATCTTTGCTCCTGCATTTAGAAATGAAACAATTATCTCAACTTTAAGTGAAATGACGCCACACATTTCATAAAGCCAACGTGCTCACAGTGCTGCTCTGACCTGAAGAAGAACATATAGAGCGATGCAGTTATACAGAACAAGAGCACCTGATGGGAAACAAAGAAGAGTCATTTACACACAAAGACTCAATTCAACCTTGGTGAGAAACATCACATAAGATTACTGGCAGGTTTGTTGACAATGTGCTGAACTCACAAACGTTTTTTTACATTTGGACTTTGACGCTGAATGATTATGTAATCTTTAGGAGCCAAACGTGCAGAATGGAGACTTTTGTTTTAAATTTTTTGACACAGCAGTCTTGTACTTTTTTATTAACTTTACCTTTTCTATTTTTCCTGTACAACTTTGAGATTGTTTACATTTAAATTTAATTATCAATAAAATGCATTTCTTTTTTTTTTTAATAATCAAAATACTGGAACTAAAACTTTCAATATCTGTCATTTTTTAAATGTTTTGTTTTTGACGTTAACAAGAACCTCATGTTACAGATTTTTGACACAAAGGTAAATCTTTTCCGTCTTTGGACAGTCTCACTTGAAGGAAGTCCATTTCTCTGCTTTCTGGTGTTTTCAAATAAAAAAAACCAATCAGCTGGGAGAATTATGCACACTAAATACTGTCAGTGGCAGCAAGACAGGAGTAAAAAGTTGTGCATGACCACCTGATTCCACACACAAAGACAACGTCTCGCTATGTTTTTACCTCGCCGTGTCTGATGGGTTTGACGATGCCTCTCGTCACTGCCATGCGGAACAAAGTCTCAGTGGCCTGGAAGCACGTTGAAGCAATTAGTTGTATGTGGGGGCGTTTATTTACATGGAATTATAAAGTGTGTGTGTGTTGACAAAAGCATTTCTTACAAGATTTGCCATGTATATCGTCAGCAGCCCTCTCCTGGCGGGGGAGTGGAAAGAGGAGAAACGTTAGAGGGTAAGGATATATGACATAGAACATACAGCTTATTAGTAAAAGGAAAAAAAATACATTACATTTTTAGTGTGCTGTACTTGTGAAATGAGTTTGATGTAGAGCAAATGCAAAATTGATCATTGTGCCTCGGTGACCCAAGGTTAAGTGTGAAAGGAGATGACAGGATGAGGAGCAGACAGAAGCGTCACCTGCTTTTGCGCTCCAGGAGGATGGCGATGTAGGAAGCTGGCAGAGCTGAGCCAAACCCAGCAGACCAGGAGTAGAACCCTCCCAAAAGTTTCCTGACGATGTTACAAGGTGTTATTGTGCTGCTACACAACAGTGAACTCAGGTAGTGAAAATGCCTCACACAAGCACGTCTGAGAGGTCCGAAACATTTTATCTGAACAAAGTAAACGAGTTTCTAAGTCATTTGAAATGTTACTATATAAATATTTAGCTTCAAAATATCACATTTTGTATCAAAGACTGTTATTTTCTGTCGCAACGATACATCTTAATGTTTAATCTATAAAAAGTCAACACGACGTGACACAGGCTGCAACTGTTCTGCAAATATTCTGCAGTTAAATACTTTTCATTGCAACACAATGCAGTGTTTGGCTCTCAACTTCAATTATTTGACAGACTGACCTGAGAATGCAGAAGAAAACAATGTAGAGACCTCCATTAGCGGTGAGGAACGAGGTAGACCACAGGATCTCAGGTAGGAGCCTTTTTAAATAGTAATCCTTCTTCCGTCTCCTTAGAATTGCTGCAATCTGCAGAGGACAGTGGGTGGTAGTCAGTCACTGTATTCCATCAATCACAGGCAGATCAGGGCAGCAGTAGACATGTATCTGACCTTGTCCTCTGCAGTCTTAAACACTGTGCAAAGAGCAATACCAAGTGTTACCTGATGCTGAGTAAATAAACTGGAAGCACTTAGTTTATACAGGACATGTCACATCGGGCTGTTCGCGAGTAACCTTCCCATATTTAACCAAGACACAATATGCGGCGTGTTGTGTCATTAAATTAAAGCATCGATCCGCTGGCCCATGTTTGAACTTAGACCCTCATCGACATGCGAGCTAATGTTTAAACGTCCTCTATGAACTAGTTAGCCTCACTTGGCAGGCTGGCTAACTTCAACTAGCCCCGGCCGGGAGTGGAAACGGAGCTCAAATGTTGCACAGAAATCCTCCTACCAGGTACAGCGGCGCGTATATTTTGAAAGACACCTCCAGAGCACTCCTGGTCACGTCCGCGGCAGACTGCACGCACGACGGGTGCCAAGTGTGGCCGATTTCGTAGCAGCAGTGTGGTATTTTGCTGAGGACGGCCATGACTGCCCGAACATAGATAGACACACCGCCTGTAACAAGCAGGAAGACGGCGCCGTGGCCGTGCGCGCTCACGTCAAAGCGCGCTGTCACGTGACAGCCGGAACTTTCGCTCCATAAACATTTACAGTGCCAGAATGGAAGATAGCAGTTTTTTTAAAGACAGTCACTCGTCTGTTTTGTACAGAAACCGCCTTAGCAAATTGTTAAACTGCGCGTTCATATGTCTCATTTAGTTTAATTAAATCAAGTGCTTATAGTGCAAAGTATAGGAGTAATTTATCTTGTTTGTTGCAATATTTGTTTGCTCCAACAATACTTCTTGCTAATGAATCAGAAAACAATGGAATACTTCATTGTTTCCCTTTTAAATGGTACCACGTTTGTAAGGGACATGCATGTATGAGCAGCAGACCTGAATATGTGGGTCATGCCCTCAATCATTTCTGCAGATGCCCAATGGGTTTTTGTTGACGCTATTGACACGTGAGCTTTTGATCACCCAAAGTACTGACAGTAATGGTGTCTGATTGGTTTTTCATCATCGGTGTAGAATTTAGGGAAAGGTCTGCATTCGGACCATATATACAATCAAAGTGTGGCGAAGGCATGGACATTGAGCTGAAAGTTATATTATCAGTGTAACATCTTTTGCTGAAAACAAATGTGAATTTGTCACTATTGGAAACAGCATCGTTTTAGAGTGATATAAAGATTACATTATGCAAGCAGTGGCAATCCCATATCTCCACAGTCAGGGATCAAATACTATGCCCAAAGATGATATATAATTCATCCGAGATTTCCTTCAGTATTAATAAGTAAAGGAGATGGACAAAGATACTGACCTCCAACTCACTGAACACGTGTGTGATGAGGTTGGACGTGATGTTCATGCCAGTGCCTTGCTGGTTGAAGAATGGGAGGTTGTCTCACAGTAGTGTGTAACCAGGCTGGTGAAAACTTTGAAGAAAAAGTGCCAGGCTGGTGTGGCTGCGTATAGTTCTTCCACATGCTACTGAAGCTCCAGTTTCATTTTATAAAAAGAAAAAAAAAGAAATATTGGGGGGAAAAATGCATATTTTTCAATACAAACAAACAAACAAACAAACAAGAGTCAGCCCAAACATAGGCTTATGGAATTGGCAGCGATTTGACAAATTCCTCACCTCACCTCTTCCTTATTCCAGAAATGCTTGGTACTGACTCCAGTGACACCATTTGAATGGCAAATACACAGGATTTACAATGCTATACCATTTATTATCAAAAAGCTTCTCTTCTTGACAACAAAGGAGTAATCAGTAAAACACAAATGGCACATTTTGTACAAATCTCGAATTTTTATGCCCACTATGTGATCTAACTGATCCAAGTCCAAGTTTATATTTCCCATTCATGTATGGATGGATAGATCTATGGATGGATAGATCTATGGATGGATAGATGGATCATATTTGGAACAGTATTTCCTACAATTATTCAATTTCAACTCGTTTAAATTGTACTAACTCTTCAGGTTTTAAAGTTCTGTGCCATCAACATCGTAGCACCAGAGACTGAAACTGACCCTGGTATCTCTGGTTGTACAACACAGATCTGGTCAGCAGGTGGCGCCCTCATTCCTTTGAAGATTTATTTTCCATTCAGTCTTTTGACGATTTAGACGTTTTCTTTTTTTTTGGGGGGGGGGGGGGGGGGGGGGGGGTGCAATGACTTACTGTAGATAATGGATTAAGGGGAGTGATATTGCAAGGCGTTGACCTTAAACATATATTTGTTTAAGTATGTCAGCTTTTTGGTGTAGTTTTTCAATTTGGCAGCTGTCTTTGTTCATAGTTACATAATACAAGTCGTTATTTCTTGAGTAAGTTTACACTGACCTCAAGTATGTCTTGATAATGGTGTTTTTTTTAGAGTAGTGTTTTTGAATATGTTCACATACGTTGTTCCAGTTACTGACTGAACTATCATATCTATAAAATCACTCATTTGTGAATTTCATAAGCTCCTCGTTGACTGCCGATGCAGAACAATAAGCTGTCATCTGTCTAAATCTAGACTCGTGTATATTTTGCAGAGAATACTTGCAGTTTATATTGTGGAAAGTAAGAATGGTTAAACAAGGCTTACACATGTGCTGCCAGTAAAATAGCCAGAGAAGCATTTTACAGGTTTGCAACAAGCCAGTAAATCAAATATGGATAAAATGCGCATTTACAATCATATCTATCTTTATTGGCAACGTTTCTCAGATGGGCAGATGTTCATTAATCTATGTCAGAAAGTGTGGAACGTGTAATTATCTGATATACTTTGTTGTATTGTGATTGAAAGGTGAGTTAATGCAGATTGCAAGTGATCGGATCTTGATTTACATCACATACATACCCATTGTCCTTAAAGGGTGTGGGACTCTTAATTATAGACCCGAATTTCTTTGTCTTTGTTTACAGTCCAGAGAAAACCTCGGAAATATCAGGCCACAACACTTCTGCAAGTGAAATCAACTTCCGTGCTGTTTCATCACCCCCTGGAAATATCTGACAGCCAAATGATAGGGCTGGTGATGTTTGACTCTGCATTTTTAAGCATAAGTAGATCAATTACCTTAATTTCCCAGTGGGTTATTTCAATTACACGCGACGATAATTGACGGGAGAACACTGAGCGGCGATTATCCCCGCACATTTGATAGCTCTGGAGGCGGTCACGCCGTCATTCCCCTCCGGGCTCAATAGACTAACTGTTTTCCTTTTGCAGGGTTTCGTAAGTGCCGCTCTGCAAACGCGCGCACGCACTTTCTCGCATGTAGGAGTCGGCGGAGATTTCCGCTTGTCCTTCCTCCGCAGACAGCAGCGATCATCTCTCCCAGCATGGGCTCAGCTCGGACTTTGGGGCAGTTTGCGGCTTGTTTGTTGGTTCTTCTCTCCTCCGCCTCGGAAGGGACGCGCAGCAGGGAGAGAGTGTACTACGTGGGGATCACTGAGGATTGGTGGGATTACGCACCAACTGGAAAAAACCTCCTGAACGGGAAGAACATCGAGGACGACAAGTGAGTTATGTTGTTTCGTCAAACTTGTGTAAGGAGAGAGTGATGTGAGTGTATTCATTTCATCAAATGGGGTCGTTGAGGTGACTTAAAGTGACCACAGGTTAAAAAGTGCCCAGTGCCTCCCCACCCCACCCCCTTCCCTAAATGAACAGACAGTTTACACATAATAAGTAAGTTTCACACCAAAAGTCCTGCAGTGTGTCATGCTGTCAGGGTGTGACAATGTCTGATGACCTGTGAGGGGATTGTTTTGTGCTTCATGTGCAGTCTGGAAGAGCATATAGGAATGATGACAGCGAATAGGTGTGTTTACTCATAAGATCAGTGGCTTTTCTTTTATTTACCGAATTTGAAACCAGAAACAGTTTATATGTGGCAGATGGCGTGGGATCAGATTGGGTACTGGGACTCTGCGCTCTTGTAACCAAAAACAGAAATATCGGATGAGTCAGGAATGTTCCGGGGATGTGTGTCCCTTTGATCTCCCTGTCATGTTTAGATGCACGGACAACTGAGAGAAGTAATTCCCACTAAATATCACATATAGTGAATGGTTTTCTTTCTTTTGCTGAAACCTTTATCTACCTTCCTTAGTGCTGCAGTGACATTTTAGGTGATTTAACTCAAAGCAATGAAAGAAAAGAAGGTTTCCCTCAATGTGGAATAATCTGTCAACAAAAGTATTGAGCTAAATAAATACATGTTGCAGTCAAAACTTTGTCTCGTATTGTACGTTTTCCTAACACAGACATCAAACAGACCCTTGTGTAATGCTGGACTTTCCTGAATTTATTCTCTGTGAGTTAACTTCCCGCAACTGGCTGACCTCATGACAATGTATCATAACATATGCTGAAGAAATATTTGTCTTCTACAAATATTCTGCTGCAATAACTCCCCATGTTATAATTAATTGATTGGCAGAAACACTTCATGATTTGGGTTTTCAGCCCTGAATCTTATAAATGGTTACATCATAAACCAGGAGGTGGCGGCTATAACTGTCAACCATAATAAGCAATGACCTTAGATGGATTAACCTTGTAGTCTATTGAAATTACACAAAGGCAGAGAAAGCACTTCATTGCTCTTATCAGGTGCACAGTGAGACCACTGTTATCAGAATGTCAGCAAGGTTATCAGTGCAACCTATTTGTAGGTGAAGTAAATGTAAAATGCAGTGTCATCCTTGGTGCTGCAGTGATGAATAGAATATCCCGGTCCAAAATTGCATTTACCACAGCTCCACTAACAGGTTATTACCCTTGAGAGACATGTAATCACAGTAATAACATCTCTAATTAGTAAAGAAGTGCTACTAGGTACAATTTGTTTTGCAGCATTACATCTGCAGTCACAAAACTACAGTTATCTGCACACTGAAGTAAAATTCAGTCTGACATTATTAACTTGAAGATTATCCTTATCAAACTGAGTGAAACAGTAATATTGCACGTTTTAAAAGGGCATCACACCATTTGCCATATTTGTACATTTACAGGAGGACTTCTGCGTTATACCTCATGAGAAAACCTGACCTTGTCTGTATATTGTGCCATAACAGGATTATAAGCTGTCTTGTCTTCTCTTACTTCCTACACACTCTCAGCCGTCTTTCTGCCAGCTGCTTGGTCGCTATCTCTTATGTTTTTCTGTCCCTTTTCCAAAACTATCTCAGGCATGCGTATGTATTCCTCGAGAGAGGGCCCCGCCACATTGGAGGCATTTATAAGAAGGCTATGTATCGGCAGTACACAGATGGTACCTACAGCCGCCTGGCTCCTCGACCTGAGTGGCTGGGCTTCCTGGGCCCGATACTGCGGGCCGAGGTTGATGAAACCATTGTCATCCACCTTAAAAATTTCGCCTCAAGGAACTACTCTATGCATCCTCATGGAGTTTTCTATGAGAAAAACACAGAAGGTAAGGAGTCAGTGTCATCAATGTGAGCACAGAAAAATTTTAATTTTAGTTACTCATGAAGAAGTTTATATCTGTGTAAATTCCCTCTCATGGAAGTGAAATCCTTTGTTCCATTTTCAATATTGCTTTATCCAATTGAGGGTTGACTATGGGTAATGGTAGACTTGTTCTTTTTTTAATTATTATTATTACCCAAGTTGATAAAGAAGCAGTATAAAAGCAGCATAAATTGTGATGCGCCTTCATCAAAATCAATGAACAGTCAAATACAGCAGATGACTTTGAGCTCTTATGGATAAAAGGACTCCAGTAAGCCTTTTTATTTCACATAGTATGGCTATATTGGATTTACAGCCGTAGTAGTATATCAGTCATTGTGTTCAGTGCCAAAGATTGTGACAGTTAAAAAAAGAAACGTAATCTGAACTATGTGTTAGATTAGACATGTGGTAACAGTGTAAAAGGTGGTCTAGTACTGTTTCAGTTACTGTGGTGGGCAAGGATGGGAAATATCTTGTCAGATGTGTCTCCTAAGTGTTCTGAACTTTGCTCCAGTTTGTTACACAACAAGCCCACAAGCCCCTTACCTTCTGGGAGATAGGCCCAGAATTCAGACTCAGACTGAAAGTGAAACTCAGGTTGGGGTTTCAGTATCATCGGGAAGTGATTGTGATTGTTTTCCTGTATAACTTCTGTATTGTATTGTATTACAGAAATGCATGTTAGGAACATCAGGCTATAACTACATTGATACTTGTTACTCAAATGAGGTGCAAGCATCCAGGCTCAGCTGCTGTCTCAAATGAGCAGGAAACAGGAGGAAACCCCCAACAAAAACACTGTGTATTTGTTTACCAGGGGCACTCTATCCAGATGGGACATCAGACAGTTTGAAGAAGGACGACGCCGTGCCTCCGGGAGGCAGTTACACCTACCGCTGGGAGGTCAAACCAGAATTTGCCCCAACTGACGATGATGCCAATTGCCTGACCTGGGTCTACCACTCTCACTTTGAAGCACCGAGAGACATTGCTTCAGGACTTATTGGAGCTCTGCTCACATGCAAGAAAGGTGCTGAGTTATGTGACTGCATGCACTGATCCAAACAGAATGCTGTTGGATTGATTACCTCCGTGTTAGGATTTCTTGTGTGCCAAGCACAAGTCAAATTAAAGTTATCTGTCGATCCCTTAATCATGGTTTCAGCCACAAAGGGCTTATTGAAACAGATTTTTTTGAAAAAGTAGAACAGTAGAACACACAGTCTTAATCCTGTAATGACCACACTTGAAATCTGCAAAGAAAAGCTTCACGGGAAAAGCAGACTCGGAGGGAAGCCACAGCCAAACAAGGATTAAATGCGCCTTGCTTTTGTGCTTCACTTTTCTTTGTGACTGCAGGAATCTTGAAGACGGCGAAAGAAATAGTTCCGTCAAAGCCGGAGTCAGCCCGCAATGATGTGGACCAGGATGTGTTCTTGATGTTCAACGTAGTAGATGAAAACCTGAGCTGGTACCTGGAGGACAATATTAACAATTGCTCTGATCCCACTGGAATTGACCCGGATGACCCAGACTTTCAGGAGTCAAACCTCATGCATGGTGAGAGATAATGAAGCGTTTCTGAGATTATATTAACATTTACATAATGGGACGCATAAATTCTGGCTTTTTAACAAATTCTGTAACCACTTCTGTTAAGTTTTTCTCTTTCTTACCTCTCGTATATGTACGTATATTCAATATGTGCTTCATCTGTCTGAAATCACTATTTTACTCGATATGATTTAACAATAAATTTACGTCAAACATCGACAAATGATACGAAAGTAACTTGCATGGATCAATGTGAATGTGTCCTCTCTGTCCTTTTATCTAATCAATTTCTGTGTTTTTCTCCATGTGACAGCTATTAATGGGTACATGTTTGGTAATCTGCCCGGAATAAAGCTATGCCAGAACCGTGCAGTAGCCTGGCATTTGTTTGGCATGGGTAACGAGGTAGACATTCATTCTGCCTTTTTCCATGGGAATACTCTCTTGGACCGTGGCCACCGCACTGATACGCTCAGCCTGTTTCCTGCCACGTTTGCTACAGCTGAGATGATCCCAAAGGCAGGAGGAAAGTGGCTGTTGACCTGCCAGGTTAACGACCACTTGCAGGGTAAGACAACTGGCCTTTAACCCCGTGATGTGTCACCTTTGACCTCTCTGCTCTGGCTCTTTAGTGAGGCTGCGGTTGCGCATGAGTGCTGACAAGCGGGAACGCATTTTTGAGAAGTAAAGCTATTTTGTAAACTCATGGTGATTTGAGGATTCTCGGAGCAGAGCTGGGTTTTCCTTCTTAAAACCTGCCAGCTGTTGTATTTACAAGCTGTCCAAAGTTCAATGAACATACAACTGAATCAGCATTGCTTGGTTAACGCCCGATGTGTAATGCTAACACACAAAAGAGTCTCGCTGGAATGTCAATAATAAAAATCCTGTCAATAATAATAAGTGCCTTTCTATAAAAAGTGACGATCATATTATAGAATTCTATTCTGGTCACTAATTTCATTATACATAGTTTTGGGTGTGTTAAATGTTCTCCTATTCAGGGAATGAACTCTTGCTGCCAAAAGGTAAGGAAGAACATGTAAACGGAAAACTGAATATTTATGATTTTATGAACCATTAAATCTGACCCTTTAGACTTGTGAGGCTGATTTCCTGAAATGCAGGAGCTTCGTGTTCACCACATGCATTTCGTCTTCTGAATTATGGCCTGTGTGTGTGTGTGTGTGTGTGTGTGTGTGTGTGTGTGTGTGTGTGTGTGTGTGTGTGTGTGTGTGTGTGTGTGTGTGTTTGTGTGTGTGTGTGTGTGTGTGTGTGTTCCTCTATTCCAGCTGGGATGCAGGCCTTTTATGAGGTGGAGTCCTGTGACGCTGAGGCCAGCCACAAAGTGATGGGCGGTGTTGTGAGGAATTATTACCTGGCAGCCAAGAGAGTTCTGTGGAGTTATGCTCCCTCAAACATGGACTTGATTAACAATGTATCTCTAACTGAAGCAGACAGGTGGGCCAACTTGCTGATGTCAAGTTGCTTGAGCTTGAACATGATTGCAAATCCAGTCTATTGCAACTGAGAGTCCGAAAAATGAAAGTTGTTGTTGTTAAGTGACCCAGAATTCAATTGTAAATTTGCACCAAATACACAATCAGCGGAGGTTCATGCCGGCTTTGTTCAAAAGTTATCCCGAGTCATTTCCGTCTGGCCTTTTGATTACTGTCACCTCTAATGCTCTACATCTGTTTGTGTGTATGGTCAGGGCTGATTATATGTGGGCATGGCATTTCTACAGAGTAATAAGTTTGTTATGTCTGGAGGAAACGGTGCAGATAATCACAAAGTCAATCGGTTGTTATTGTTCCTCGAGGCATTTGACTGACCAGCTGTTGTCCTGTTTACTCTCTCAGTAGTAAATCGCTTACTGCTTCTTTATCTCGGCCCTCTGCATTGCTTCTACTCATCTGCCTCACAGTTGATGCTTTTTCTCACACGCCTCCCTTTCACAGTGCATCGGAGATTTTTTTCGGTAGAGGTGGAGGAAGAATTGGCGGCAGCTATTGGAAGGTGATATACAAAGAGTACTCAGATGATACCTTCACGACTGAAAAACCTCATTCTGATGACTTAGGCATATTAGGTGAGGCTTATTCTTTTCATAGTTATCAGATTGGACAAAACTCACAGTGCTGTCTATTCTGTATGCGGTGTAACATTTTTAGAGGCCATGTCCCACATTGTCCTAACACCTTTTATCTGGTTACATCTTTTATACAGGTCCAGTCCTGAGAGCAGAGGAAGGAGACACACTCAGAATAACATTCATGAATATGGCTGATAGGAACTACAGTATCCAGCCACATGGGGTACACTATGACAAACATTCCCAGGGAAGCAACTATGAAGATGGTGAGGTCGCAGCCAGTTACACTGCCACAGATATTTATTGCACCACTGCTTTGTTAGAAGAGATCTAACAGCAGCATGTGATGGTTTTCACAAATACATGTTAGAAAACAAAAAATACAATACTTTACTTTTTTTACATTAACGACATTCATCTAAATGTTGTCAAACTAATAATGCAGGCCAGTTCAACAGAAACACATTTGAATGTCTCCACATTGTTTGTCACATCGAGCAAAGTTGTATATCATGTGACTGTTGGCACCAACAGTAACGACAGAAACGAATTTCTAAATATCAACTACGTTTTAAATTAAGTCAGTCAAAGTGATTGGGAAGCTAATGTGACTTTACGTTGTCCATTCTGTAGGTGTTAACAAACCAGGCTCCCACGTTGGTCCAGGTGAGAACTTCACCTACACCTGGCAGGTGCTGGAGGGCCCATCGGCTTCTGATTCTCCCTGCATCCCCTATCTGTACTACTCGGCCTCTGATCCTGTCCAGGACACAAACTCTGGATTAGTTGGACCTCTGCTCGTGTGTAAAAAAGGAGCGCTGGATGTAAAAGGAACCCAGGTGCCCAAATTACTCCATTTATAGTTTGTGCATGATGAACTACAATTAAATAATTAATTTTGGTTGTTAAAATGATTGATTGCGTTTGATCACAGAAAGGTGTGGATAAGGAGTTCTTCCTTCTTTTTTCTGTGATGGATGAAAACATGAGCTGGTATTTGGATGAAAATATTAAAAAATTTGGCAGCCCTCAGACAAATACAGACGATAACTTAGAGGAGAGCAACAACATGCATGGTAAGTAGAGTATTTTGACAAATTTGAAGATCTGTGTCTGGCATTTGATTAGTACTGACTTGTTTGTAGTTTTCTGATGGATTAATTCTCTTTATACCAGCTGTGAATGGGCGCATGTATGGGAACCTTCAAGGACTGGAGATGTGTGCTGGAGACAAAGTTGGTTGGTACACCTTCGGGTTAGGAACAGAAGTGGACATCCATGGTATTTATTTTGAAGGCAACACTTTCAAGAAGCAGAGCACAACGCGGGACACTGTAAATCTCTTCCCTCATACCACGGCCTACGTCGCCATGCAGCCTGACATTCCTGGTCAGTAACGTTACTTTATCACACACGCCCTCAAATCTACATCCTCTTCTCTGAGTCATAATCTGTGCCCCAGGTTTTGTCTGTCAGGCAGATTTGTCCTCTAAAACATGCTTCGATAAACTTGTATGAATGTCTTCCTGTCAAGTACACCACTCTGAACATTAAACAAAGGAAAGGAAAAGGAAAGGTCACAGCCATTGTTTTGTGGAGCAATTGCAAACATTATCCTGAGGGATACATTCCATTGTTTCATCATAACCCAGAGAAGAGCAATGATAAGCATAAGATTAACATCTATACTTTGGTCATAAAGAGCCAACCACCAGTTTATTATTAGTTGTATTACATATTGCTATTATAATATTATATTATATGTATATGTTTTGGCCGAGATGTTTGGATCAGCAGCGTTTCTATTTAAATGATTTTTGCAGTTACAATATGAAAAACTAAGACAGAAAGAAGTGACAAATATATAATTTCAATATAACACATTCAATAATAATCTCAGCAATACAAAAGAAGTATCTATTTGTCTGCTTCCTTTTACAGAGGTTTGTACAGCTAAGTCATTCTGGTGCAACAGCATTTCCAAATGCTGAAGGTCAAGACTTAATTTCATGTGCCTGTAAAGGAAATATCTCACCGCCTCTTTTTTAAATGGCTTTCATTGGATGGAGTATTAAAAGTGACAATTACCTAAATGGATGATCATACAAAAGGATACTTGTAAATCATTTGATGGAGGGGACTTTTTCTCCATCTTTAGGACTCTATAGTAAAGTAAAAAATAAAAAACCTTCTATAGAGTTGCAGATTCCTAAAATGGATCAACATTATGAAATGCGTTAATAAATTATGATATGAAAGAAAAACATTTGCAACACACTGCAGGCTGAACCTTAACTACATGCCATGATGCAAAACTTACTTTTTGTGATTGTGAGTCACATTTCTGTTACTATGTGCATTTTCACATAATGGGGTGTACGAAACAGAAAATATAGATCAACACATGAGCATGTCAACGGCGCGCCAGTTGCACATGTTAGGTCTCTGTTGAAAATGTTTGCACTGAGGACAAAGCCAAGGAAAACTTCCTCCATTAATGCGTCCAAATTCTTAAATTCTTAACCTCATTTCACTCTCCCAACAGGTGTGTACGAGGTGAGCTGCAGAGTAACAGACCACTACTCAGCCGGCATGAGGCAGATTTACCGAGTGAACCACTGCCCTCAGAAAAAAGTGAAGCACACACGCACAGAGCCAACCAAGACTGTGCAGTATTTTATCAGTGCTGAAGAAATAGAGTGGGACTACTCTCCTGAGAGAGACTGGGAGTTTGAGAAACACCACGTCACATCAGAGGACAGGTGTGTGTGTAAGATAATTGCAGGATTATTGCAGGAGTAATTGCAGGAGTATTTCGATGCTGGAGCCAGAGTCTGTGATTAGTGGCAAAACTTATTACTGTTTGTTAATGGAAGCAAATTGGTACATGTCTCCCAGTCCAGGCAGCATATTTGTGGAAAAGGGGACCAATCGAATTGGCTCCTGTTATAAGAAAGTGGTGTATAGAGAATACACTGATGGCACCTTCAGAGTTCAGAAGAAACGGCAGCCCAAGCAGCAACATTTGGGAGTTATGGGTAAGTTTAGCTGATCTGTGCTGCACTTCTTTTTTCTTTCTTTCTTTCTATTTTTTTTTTTTTTTGTAAGATGTAAAGATAAAATTACTCATGTTTTCATTTTCTCTTTAGGTCCAATAATTAAAGCAGAGGTAGGAGAACAAATCATCATCACGTTCAAGAACAAAGCCAGCCGATCGTACTCAATCACTGCACATGGTGTTAAGGCCAGTGGTGCACACATTCCTGTTACTCCTGGTAAGAAATATGCTGGAACATGTCCATGGCTTTCAAAGCAAGATTTAATTTTTCTCTGCTGTTTTGTTCTGATCGAGATTCAAAATCTTTTCTCAAAAGCAGTGGGACTGATAATTTTTTTCCAATTTAAGGCCACATTCTTGAGTTGACTTGGGATGTTCCTGAAAGCTCTGGTCCAGGGATCACTGATCCCAACTGTATCACTTATGCATACTTCTCCACTGTTGATTTCATCAAGGTGCTTATATTTTCTATAACATTTATAAGGAAGCATATAAATCACAGCACGGCATTCATGTTCAATAAGGAATCAAACATTTTTGTAATGACACCTTATTTATGTCATTTTTAGGATCTATACAGTGGTCTTCTGGGCCCTCTGGTGATCTGCAGACCAGGGACTCTGAAGACTGGTCAGGGGTCCCACAGACAAAGAAGTGATGTGGAAAATGAGTTTGCTCTGCTCTTTATGGTATATGATGAAAACCAGTCCTGGTACTTGGAAGATAATATCAGAACATACCTTGGCGTCAATCCTGGAACGTTTGTGCCAGATGAAGAGTTTGAGGAGAGTAACCTGATGCACGGTAAGAACAGCAGGGTGGGGCGGGATGAAGGTGATGGGCGGGATACGTCACGTGGAGGTCAGGGTGGGCAGAGAGACAGGTCTGTGTTTTTAAGCAAGAAGCCAATTTACAACTATTTACGTTCTTGCATTGATTTGAGATATGCAGCATATAAGAAATCGAATACTGTATACAAAATGATAATAAAAGCTGCTGGGGCTCAATTAGTGGACTGGGTCACCTTCAAATACCAAGGTCGCTGGTTTGATTCCCAATTCTGCTTTGTCCGTGTATTAAAGTGTACATAAAGAATGCATGACATATTTATGTGTGCGTGTGTATGTGAGTGAATTATATTTTCAATATGTGCAAGATTAGTAAAATCCTTTGACCTTTTTACGTATCTGCTATATAGTAGTTCTTGACATGAGATTCACATTGATGATGTATTAGCAGAGATCACTGCTGCCCCTGAGCAGTACAAAGAAACATTTTGTTGGATATGAAAGTGTGATGGATGTTATAACAGCACTTGTTCCAGAATTAGTTGTTGATGTTGTAAAATTCATGGTTTTTACATTGGCTGCATGGTGATATAGTGGTTAGTACTCTGGCTTCATCACATGGTTTCTAATCCGGATGGGCCTTTCTATATTGAGTTTGCATATTCTCAATGTGAATGCATGGGATTACATTTTATTTATTTGTAAATCACTGTGAATTGTCCTGTGTTTGAATGGTGTTCTATGAATATATTGGCCTTGCCTTGCCTTGGGGTGCTGCCAAAGTACAAAAACATGTATGTGACAGTAATTGATAACACCAAGTTCCCTGTGGTCCTGAGTGTGCGCGTGTGTGGTTGTATGTCTCTGTGGTGGACTGACATCCAGGCCATTAGGTCGCAGCCGGGATGAAGCGATATAGGAGATGGACGGGTTTAACTTTGTTTGTGCAACCTCAGTGTCATTCTTTGTGTGATTTATCACAGGAATCAATGGTAAGCTGTATGGAAACCTCCACGGGCTGACGATGACACGCGGCCAGAAGGTGGACTGGTATCTACTGGGAATGGGCAACGAAGTGGACATGCACACTGTTCACTTCCATGCCGAGACTTTCACCTACAAGGTTTGCGTGAAGTCATTCTTTGCCCAAATTCCCTTTTATGGTTACAGAAGAAGCCTCTTGGCCCAGTTTGTATGCTCATTTCCTCCTTTGTTGTACTGTGTATGTCCCGTGTGTGTGTGTGTGCCTGCATACGTGCGTGCGTACGTGTGTGTGTGTGCGTGCGTGAATCAGACGGATCGTGTACATCGTGCAGACGTCTTTGATCTGTTCCCCGGGACTTTCCAGACGGTAGAAATGGTGGCCGGAAATCCAGGGACGTGGTTACTTCACTGTCATGTGACTGATCACATCCATGCTGGCATGGAGACCACGTTCACTATTAAAGGTGCCCATAGTGTATGTGTGTGTGTGTGTGTGTGTGTGTGTGTGTGTGTGTGTGTGTGTGTGTGTGTGTGTGTGTGTGTGTGTGTGTGTGTGTGTGTGTGTGTGTGTGTGTGTGTGTGTGTGTGTGTGTGTGTGTGTGTGTGTGTGTGTGTGTGTGTGTGTGTATATACATTAAATAAAATGTCTAATGCTTCTTTTTTCCCTTTTTTAAATCCAGATATATCCTTACCTGGTAAGAACTTTTTTTTTTTTCATTATGCAACAATTGATTGTGAAGTGTCAGAATTTAAGGTTGTGGTCAAAAATACATTACAATACAGTTTGGATTTTAGACAAAGGTTAATCACATCTACATTCCTAGTAATGCTATTTAAAGTTATTTTTCATGAACTATTAGGAACACTGTTGATTGTAATGCATCCTACTGATCTAATTCTAGTACGTTTGGAATTTGGTTCATAGACTTTTAGATTGTGTAGAACTTATGAGAAATCAAAGGGACCTTAAAAAAGGCCATATCTCAGCCACACATGATTGAATATTACTTTGTTCAGTCAATGTAATTTTTTATTTGGTCTGTGCTGGTGCTTAATGTGTGTAGCTTTTCTCTATGTTATTGAACATGGTTATAGATGCAAGTCTTGTTGAAATATAGTGCTTCTAGAATATTCTTGAATGTATAAGAGGTAATACTGGTAAGATTATATAGGTCTAAATTTAGGGTAATTCATAAAAAAATGACAAGGTTTCCAAATGTTTGGGTTCTCTACCTGTAGAGCTAATATAGACAATGATCAGAGATTTTTATTTTTCCTCTTCTACACTCTCTCCAGCTGCAGCAGCAGGAACTAAAGACTCCTTTATGATGGTGCTGTTCTCACTCGCCCTTGGCCTGCTGGTTGTCGGTCGAATGCACTGATGAGGGATTCTGACAGTGAATGTGAATGTGTTGGATCCCAACTGTGGCCGTTATTGCACTTAAAAAAAAAAAAAAAAAAAAAAAGAAATCCAGGGAGAAAATCACTGTTGCTTTTACTGGAGGCTGTGTATGTAGATATTCAGCTGGAATCATGGCATTCAGATGACAATCATATGTCATTTTAGTTATTATTTTATATTTCGAACAAAAAAGCTTTGTATATTGGTGAGTTGTTCCTGTGCTGCTGGGTTTTCTTGCATCAGTTTAGCTTGTTTTTTTAAAGCACTGCTATGCCAAACACAAATTCCAAATTATATTTCAATTTGAATGTACAATAAATACATTTATTCTACACTGTTGTACTCTGTACATTCGTGGTATTTTGAATTTTTATTCTTATAGTTTCCATGTCCCCTGGTGGTGCATCAAGGTAAGTCTCGACCTATAAATGCAGAGAAGATTTCAGAAACTAAGTATATGGTGCAAGTTTACAAGTGATCCGTGTAAAAGGATCAACTGAAAAGACACTTTTGTTATGTGGGTTTTTCCAAAAGCAATCAGCTCCACAATATGTTGTGCCTACGTTTTAAACATCAATTTTGGAAAGGGAATATCAGACCAAATTTTTCTTTTAACAAGAAAGTCGAGTTTTGATGTCAGCATGCACTATGTACAATATTGCATTTTTGCATATATGTATTTTTGACTCATGATATTCATATGCTTGGGATCACCTGTTAATTGCATGGTTCCAATATATGATGGGTGAAGATACAAGAATTGTATACACCAGACCACAATGGGATTATTGTTGAATCGTTTCAAAAGTGACAAATGTCAAATTCCCATGACATTTCTTTAAAAAGAAATGCCAATACTGTGGATACCGTGACATGTATCCTACTAGTGTATACTGTAATGATAATGAGATTGATAACAAATGGGGTTTTAGTAGGAAGAAATGTGCCATTGTAGGCCCTGAAAAAGAACTAAATGGAGTATCTGATGCTTCATAAAAATACAAGTGCAATCAAATCACCTTTGTTGTAAATTTTAGACCACACCTTCATTGACCACCGAAGCTACAAAATATCTTCACACTGTTTACTTTACAACAAGTATTACTTGGTATTTCTGGTGGACATGGTAGGAGGCATATGCACAAATATGCACTAGTAATATTGGTTGGGATAACTATTTCTTTCACATATATTTAGCCCCATACGGCTGTATAAATGTAGCACACATGCCGACACTCAATATAATCATGTCAGAAGCTTTCGATGATGACTGAAAGAATACAGCTTTCCATAGTGTTTCAATCTTTCACTCACTTCTCTTACCTCATGTGAGAGTTCAAGAGCACTTTTACTTGAAGATGCCTCTGTATGGATACAAAGTCAATTTGTCTTGTAAAATAACCTCTGCATAACCAATACAAGTCTCCTCAGAGGTTACCTAACATGTTTAAACAATTAGAAATCTCAGGACATCAATGAAGGTAGAAATCAGGCCTCTTCTACAGAGAAAGTTAAAATACAACTACAGAAGAAGCTTTCTTTGTGAGTCTTACTCTAAATAATATACCTCACTGTGAATGACAAAAGAGTAGCCTCGTGAAGATACTCATGTTCTTACAAACCTTTCTTGTTTGGATCAGACAAACATGATGTCCATGTTAAATGGTCTCTTGAAAAACAATGAAAACAGGATAGCTTCACGAATTTAAAACCGCCCGCCTGACACCCAAGACAGGATGTGAAAAGAGGAAACATCCAGGCACAGTAGGTCACATTACTGTCAAACAGTAGGCTTACATGCATAAAATATTGATATTGTATCAGAGATCAACAGTAACACACACATTATGTCCCATACGTAAATATTAAAAAGCAACACACACTTAAACACTATTTCAACCTACAGTATGTCACATTTTTGTTTCAGAAAATAAATCATCTCCTAAATAACGTGGCAAATAATCTATTTCAACTTAATATAAAATCACGTAGGTTCAATGGGGAGCATTTATTTCTTAAGATTTTTAAAGATTTTTGTTTCCAGGTCATTCCACAATTATTGATGTAACTTCATCACTTTTGAATTCATAAATGTCTTTACCAGTAACTGTTTTCACAGCAATGCTGTCCTCCAGTTTCGAGAATGTAAGAATGGTCCTAGCTATAGAAATGTAGCCATTCCCAGAATTAGAAGGAGTTTGGTGGGAAAAGCCTGATAAGGACAGAAACTTTGAGAATATCAAAGCAAAGCAAAGTTGGGGAAGTGCACTGAGCAGTTCAATAAATTGTCAGATATCAGCTATTGAAGTGAAGCTTGATGTTTTGGACTCATATCTCAACTTCTAAAAAATAATGTTTTGTACCACACTGGGAAAAATAGATGAACTAACACCATACAGGCCACACTTCTACTTGACAAACCTAGAATACAACAGTGCATATATGTGGAGTATACATTGAAGAAAATGAATAAATGTCCAAAGACTACTCCCCGTATGTTCATGTCTATATTAGACAGTTTATTTTCTTTTTAGTTGTTTATCCCTCCTTTTTCTTTCTTTTAATTTTTTTGCTTTGTCCTGAAATACAGAACCTCCACTTCATGCTCGTGTCTGTATCTGAATGTCATGAAATATATAAAAAGATAACATACGAAATAGAAAGTACAAATATTTGTTTTCAAATATAGGAAGTAGTAGATTAATCCTGACTGATCATCCTTGACAACAACCCTCTGTGTGACTACAAAATTTGCCATCTCACAATACAGTACCTGAAACTAATTGTGTGCAAGATGATTGTAACTCATAAAAAAACTTTATTACATTCAGCAGCAGTGCCCGGCTTCTTTGTTGTGCTGTTGTGCTCTTGTTGTGGTCAGTTCAAACTGACAAACCAATGCAAATGTATTATTATTTGTATTATTCACATCTGTCTATGTCAGTAATAAATCCATTTTCAGACTGGATGTTCTTGCAAACTTCATGACCAAACAAACCACCAAACAACTTGTGTGGAGCCGTAAAAATCTGTTAAATATAGTTTTGATACCCCCAAAAACTTCTTTCATTTCTACAAATTAATATGGTACACTTTCTTTCATTTTAGCTGTTTAAGAAGTTTGACCTTTTTATTTGTATGCTCACTTCTTCTTTTCCCTTTAATCTTTTGTGGTGGTTTAAACAGTTTTAGCAGTGTAAGACCTTTTTTCAGCACTTCTAGCTGTTTCAAGTTTTCAGCCATTTAAGCATCTTTCAGATGTTTTTGTACACATTCACGTCATTTCAGCAGTTTTGACACTTTTTGACTATTTTTCCTTTTTAGTTTAACCACGATGACAAGATCAGCCACCTCATTAACATAAACGTCTTCACAGAATAAGGGATTAAGTGTTTTTTCAGACTTATCTTTCCCAGACAATGAAAACAACACATGTGTCAGTGTTTACTATCTTGGGTACTCACTGATTGATTTGCATATTGATTGCAGTCAAGCACTCAGTAAACAATTTATCAGTTGGTTCATAACTTTCTCATATATTTGGCTTAAACATTTAAATCCTAAAGGTAAAGCAGAAAAGAATGTGATTGGGAATCTATTTGTTAGTTGAGAGTAATACTGAGTTGTTTTTCTCATATTAAAAGATTTGCATTTAATAACCAGATAGCAGTTATTGATTGTGCAGACTTGACGCACAAAACTTGTGCAAGATGTTGTTATCAGATCTTTTTTTAATAATGTAATATTGCAATAAAAAAACAAAACAGATTAAAGCATAGACGCCAGGCGACTCTTTAATTAAACAGATATTTAATAAAACATATTGCTACTATTCAAATAAAATATTCTGCAAACCTGACCACATCCTCTTCAGTAAAAGCAAACAATGGCAAGTAAACAACTGATGATTAGAAAACATGAATGTCTGGTTCAGTGTGCTCATCTGCTCCATCAATACCTGCGATTGATTCAAGTCACAAGTAAGTACTCAACTCCATTATGTGCTCAATCTGGCTTTGTTTTACACTCTTCCAGACCCTCTCATTTTCTGTCACCTTGATCTCATCAAATCAGTCAGTCTTTTATCTTCCAGGCTCTGACTGTACCTATTGAAGCTCCTTCATGATTGTGCTGATAAGCCAATTATTTATGAGGTAATGCCCGAGCAAAGCAAAGGTTGGGTGCGCACACGAGGAATGCCTCTAGGGGGCGCCATTCGTGGAAGGGACCGTATATAAATGTGGATTTCCACACAGTCCACAAACAAAAGTAAAGACATCAGGAGGGTGGAAGCTGGATGGTGCTACTCACAACCAGGAGAGGTAAGAAAGTTACACAGACTTACTGTAATAAACTGTGAATTCAATTTACTTTAAATAAGAAAGAAAATTAGAAATGAGTTTAGATTAGATTAGTTAGAAATGAGAGGATTATTTCAGGAGTGACAAAGGTGCACATGTACCTCTCTCTCCAAATGCTGCCTGAACAAATTGTGTTTAAGTGTGTGGGACTTTTTTTAATATTTATGTATGGGACATTGTGTGTGTGTGTGTGTGTGTGTGTGTGTGTGTGTGTGTGTGTGTGTGTGTGTGTGTGTGTGTGTGTGTGTGTGTGTGTGTGTGTGTGTGTGTGTGTGTGTGTGTGTGTGTGTGTGTGTGTGTGTGTGTGCGTGCGTGTGTGTGTGTGTGTGTGTGAGAGAGAGAGAGAGAGAGAGAGAGAGCGAGAGAGAGAGAGATTGCCTGTGTGAGCTGATTTGCTTATTGTTTGTCTGGCAGCTCCTTTATATTTCGGATGCACCACAGTAATTGCAGACAACAGTTGCGGTTGGATGGGCATGAGAGGACAGAAGACATACAGAGAAAGAGAGGGGCAGAAAGAGAGAAGCAGGCACAGAGCTCACTTTTCACTGTGTCCAGTTTGGACCAGTTTGCTTTTTTGCATGAAGCAGCAGAAACTCTTCCTGGGAGCTTCTTACTGTCTCTAACGTGATGTATGGTCTTTGTACCAGAGATAGAATGATCTGTACACTGCAAGGAGAGGTAATAATTCACTGTGGTTAATTAGTCGAATTGTGAAAACAAGGCTCCAAATATCAACGAGAGAGGCATTAAAGGTTCAGTTTTGCTTTTCAGTACATCAATTTATCTTCACGTAGGTTCAAAGTTAAATGATTTATCTGGTGATCACATAAAAACTGGACCTTTCAGCAAACCACTGACTCCAATGATAGGCTAACTATAAATCCTCCCCCTTCCTTTTGCCCTTTTGTCTTCGCAGATAACTGATTTGTGGTCCTTCATCCAGAGTGCCTGTCGGGGACGCACTCCCTGCACTTCCAGCTTCCTCTCTTCTCTCTGTTCTATTTCCTTTTGTTCTTTTGCTGTTGTTCTGCCTTTTCCGAACCTCTTTAGTAATGGCTCCGACCCTGGCCACAGCGTTTGCCAAGCGCTGGTGGATGGCCGTGACGGCTATCATTGAGAATCTGCTCTTTTCTGCCGTCCTGCTGGGATGGGGATCGCTCCTCATCATGCTCAAGTCTGAAGGCTTCTACTCTTACCTTTGCAACGAGGAGGGTGAGTACGGTTTGTTTTCAAACCCAGCTTTAATTTCTCTCATTAGCTTGATATTGCCTCCATAGACCACAGAGCTTCTCTCGTCACAATGTTGCTGTGCAAAAGCTCATACATTTTTCTTAAATTCCAATGAAAATGCATTACAGTTACAATAAGCACTGAAAAGAGGTGTGCACTGACGATCAGCGTTATCTTGAGTTCGGAGGATTTGGGTTTATTGAAAGGCTGTAATGTAACACTACTGCCTTGTATCCTATTCATTCTGTTGGAAGAATAAGAGTTTGTAAGCTCGTAAGCTGTTTGAGGGACTCTGGAGATTACACCTGATCACGGAAATAAGAACAGGATTTCATGCAGGTAGAGTCGCCCTGTGGTGAAGAAAAAAGCTGGAGGTTCCCATTAAGAGTATCTCATTCACTTCAGAACAAACAGAAGACAGAATGCTCAATAGGAGAGGAGTAATAAAACAAGACTATCTAGACTACCTTTACCATTGTCTTTTTTACCACTTTAGTTTTCTGAAGTTCTATTCAGTTTTCTCTTCTCTCACCACAACAAATGCATACTTGGTGCTTGATTCTAACTACAAATGGGTAATAGAGTGGAATCCTATTCAGGCTGTTTTGAAGAGGGAAAAAGGGACTGTCATCAAGAATCAGCAGAACCTTATTCTTTGGACTTCAGGTGACACTGTCATACCATGAGCCCTCACAACTGATCTGAAAGATACCCTATCTCCTCTAGAGTCGACTTGATTGATTTGTCTCAGCAGGGTGCAGCGTCTGTCCCCATGTATCAAACCTCAAGTTTTAAAACATTGTTTAGTTGGATCATTTATTATCACAGATTGACAAAGTCAAAAACTATCATAGTCAAGGGTGACTGATATCCTCATTAATGTCACTAAGATGCAACACTTTATAAAAACTGCTTCAGCTGCAACGTTTGGCAATGCTGCAGGTGATTTTCTGGAGAATTGCCACAGCACATCTTATCTTATTCTGATGACATAAGTGGGGAGAGGACAGCAGCACCAGCTCAGCTCTTTTCAGGCATGTGACATGTGATAAAAGGAACAAAGAGAGAGCCACAGCCAGCTTTTATTACTGGTAATATGGAAGTTTAAAGTACACTGATAAAGGATAGGAAAGGCGAGCAGACCGATAGAAAAGTGATGAACGGAAGAAATGGGACCACAGGTTGGGAGGCAAAATGATCATATGAAAACCGTGGAGTAAACAGGCGTTTAAACAAACAATAACTATAAGGATAAAAATAGACGAGCCTTTCAAATATAATTAAAGTGGGTTATAAGTAGGTTGCCTTTCATGCTATGGAGGAGTATGTCTGTTGACACAATACACTATAAAATGATGGGTGACAAGTACATATTTGCTCAGAGATATGGGGTTGCACCAGCTGCACAGTTCTCATAAATATTTGACTTTAAAATGTTACACTTTTTACTCATATTTTCAAGTTTCAAACCTTTTGTTTTTCATAACTGTTGTACCTTCTCCCGAAATCAAACAGGTTCTGATAAACTATTTAATTGCCACTGAAAGATAATTCTTGCTGCTGATATTCCAAAATGCCTTCAAAAAACCAACAGCAGCCTAGTATTGTATTCTTACAAGTCTAAATTGTTGTAGATGCTGTTTTTTTTAATCTCCTGATATATTTCCCCTCTGATACAGATAGATTATATCTTGCTGATGAATTGTTTTTTATCGTTGGAGGTTTACCATTAACCCAACTTTCCACGTGCTCTCCACAAATGTGATCACTGTCTGTTGCTGTATTTCTTCGGTGTGAAGAAAAACAGCTGCCGTTTTCACATTTCATCTGTATGACAAAAAGCCACAGGAACCTAGATGTGGCCTTGAAAGCTCCTGCTTCATCCTGACACTATGTCTTTACAGATGTCCCCTTTTTGTTTCAGTATATTCCAAGAAGATGTTAAATTCTTGAATACAAAGTGTAGCAATCAAGTGAATGCATATTTTTCCGCTTCTTAATTCTTGTATCGTCTTTTCAGATAACAGCACCAGCTACAATCTATCCCAATCCTTGGCGATGCCGCCGTCCGACGAATACGCTGACTATTATGAAAGTGAGGCTGGCGTGGTTGGATTGGGAGACGGGGTGGAGATGAGGCCTCTGGTCCCTCAGGGTGGGATGATGAGGATGAACGGTTGGCTGATCTGTAAAGAGCAGGATGAGATGTTGAACCTGGCTTTCACAGTCGGCTCCTTCCTGCTCTCAGCCATCACGTTGCCGCTGGGGATTGTCATGGACAAATATGGGCCCCGTAAGCTCCGACTGCTGGGCAGGTAAGCAAATAAATGTAGAAATGATCTGGGCCAATGATGATGTTGTATCAGGACCCATGTAACTGTTGCTATTTTTTTTATTTCTAGCACATGCTTTGGATTGTCCTGCCTCCTCATTGCTTATGGAGCCTATAAACCAAATGGTAAGCCTGTGTACCGTTGTACTCTTTTTCCACTGATTTAAATAGTGTTAAGCATATTTCTTGTTGACATTCGGATTAACTTAAGTTTATTTTGTTTGATTTGTTGCAGAACTCTCTGTCCTCATCTTCATCGCCCTAACTTTTAATGGCTTCGGGGGCATGTGCATGACTTTTACGTCGCTCACAGTAAGTGTGTGTCTCCACGTGCACTCCACATAATGTTTGTCCAGATGTATATTTTCTATGTCCGTAACTCTTTGTCCTGCTGGTAATATTCTTCTTTAATAGTTTGCTGGCTCCCTGCGTGCTCACCATCCTCACCCCCCTCCTTGTCTGTCCTCCCACTTCTCCTCTACTGTATTTTGGTGTTTGAGCATTGAAGTCTGCTGCCCAGCTGCAGATAGCAGGGAGTAAAAGCGGGAGGGGGATAACACAATGTTTTTTTTTTAATACGTTGCAATACATGTGTTAATTTGTGCTCCTGAGAGAAATTGGCAGTTGATTATGGTAGTTGATTGCTCACACAGAGGCAGAAGAAAAACAATGGATGCTCTTCCTGATTTCCAGAGTTCACAGGGTCGCCCCCTCACAATTAATTTGCATTCCTTGCCAACCATGGTTCATCCTCCTTTTCTCTCTCCCCTCCATCAGTTAAGTCTTACAGTGACTCACACAGAAGTCCAGGGCTGTGCCATGGTGATGCTGTTCACTAGCAAGAGGCGCTCCTCCAGTAAATCTCCTATTAAAACACCCTTCTCTATTCCAGCACAGGCTTTTACTGTAACATATTTCATCTCTAATGTGGTATTTGTTACATCTGCTGAAATGTCTAATGAGTTGCTGCCATGGCCATGGGCCTTAATGCCAGTGATGTGGTAAAACCAAGATTTAAGGCTTTGTTTGCCCTTTTTCTGCGGGCCTCAGTCCATAGTAGCCATCTTACTCCACCACCTCACTGTTGGGTTAATAATCAAACACAACCATGTTTCTCGATCACCTAAGGCCTTCGCGATTGAGGGATTTTACTTAATACCTTACCTGCCCTCCACTTTTGGCTTTCTGCCATATGTCAGTTATCAGGTCACCTTCCCTTTTCATGTCCACCCAGCAGTTGCTAATAGAGATGTAATGATTGAAATCTATTACAATATGTTACCAAGTGGCCGTGCTGTAACCTGGGTGCCTCAGTCAACATGCCTTCTCAAATTAGTGCTCACACACAAACACATACCTCTTCTGTGGCTTTCCCAGTCTTATGTAATACACAGTGCCTGTTGTTGCTCAGCCTCTGAGCACAGAACAGCTTGTGAATTACTTTGTATTTGAATATTTTGCCACCTACTGCCTTGTGGTGTCTCTGCCAAGTCTATTTTCTTTCCTCCTCAAATGGCAGTGAAGGACATGGAAGAACTGTATTCTGTGCATCTATTTTGTCCTCAAGTGTCACATCACCTCAGCCGCCCCCTCGTATTCTTGCAGCTGTATAGAATCCATCAGCAGTGTCTTTTATGTCGCGGGCTGGGCAGCTGTGTGTGTTATGTGATGCTTTTACTTCCTCGCTGTCAGTTTATTGTGTTTTCATGCGCTTTGATGTTCCTTGTGATGAGCTATGTCTGCTTGCTTGTTGGTTTTTAACGGTGACCCCGAGTGTGACACTGTGGGCACTGTCGCCAGGATTCCCTCAGTTTGTCCCCTGCCTTAAACTAAATGCAGTCACACTGCGGCTGAGTTCAGCCGGACACAAAATGGCTTAATTTTACACTAAAATACAATGGAATACAGCATGCAAGTGCAACAACAACCTCCAAACTTTTGTGTTTGGCTAATTTCCTGTGTCATCCTTTCTCTTTTCAAGCTGCCCAATATGTTTGGAAACCTTCGTTCAACCTTCATCGCCCTGATGATTGGCTCCTATGCTTCCTCTGCTGTCACCTTCCCCGGTGTTAAGGTAAACAACACTGATTCAACCTCATCTTTTATGAACTCAAAAACTAACAATGAAGTGCATATGTGTATATAGTGCAGAGTTTAATGGAGTGCCCTGATTAAATTTGCATACACTACTTGTTTGCCTTTGGCGATACAGTAAATATTAATTCAAGGGCCAATTGTGTCAGTGGGAGGTTGTGATTGTTTTATCTGCACATTGGAATGACGTCATAATTCAATCCATTAAAGCTGTGCCCTGGAACCCAAACATCCCAGCGTAGAAAGCAGAGATATGAAAGCTGAAGTTTTGTGAGCAAACAGAGTCAACTAAAGTCCAAGAAGGAGGGGTTTATTTGCACGGATCTGTGTAGGCTGCAATATGTCAGATCGCCTTGGGTGTCAAATATTGCCAATTTGTCAAAGCTGCTAGCATCTTGAAAATACTCACAAGATGCCCTTTGGAGCAGGCTGGTATATCCACGTGCATACATGTAGGTTTGAAAAGACCAAAGCAAATCTGTGTGTGGTTGGGGTATTCCAGTATAACAATGAAAATGGGAACAATAAATTGTACTCTTGGAAATTAAACAGCACAGTTAAAATATGTGGGTTTTAAGCACATGCAATGTAGCATACTGAGAGAGAATCCCATCATTCCACGACTTTTAGATAAGGGACACCGTGGCATAAGCTAAAGGATCTTACAATTATTCACAGTGTAATGATTTACCATTCCCAGATAGGGAACGGTAAATTGTACATGCAGGTATGCAATGGGATCAGTAGGCAAGGTCAGTTTGTCTGAAAATAAAATCCCCAGATGGTGCAATACTTGTTCTCATTGTATTTTGTAAACAGGTGATCTACGACCTTGGCATACCCTTCATCACAATCCTGGTGGTGTGGGCTGCCT
This sequence comes from Blennius ocellaris, assembly GCF_963422515.1. NCBI lineage: Eukaryota > Metazoa > Chordata > Actinopteri > Blenniiformes > Blenniidae > Blennius > Blennius ocellaris. The sequence continues at coordinate 14,578,331 of NC_137663.1, forward strand.
GTTCTGGACTGGTCTACTTGAACTGCTTCTTCAACTGGCCATTAGAACCATTCCCAGCACCTGATGACATGGACTACAGGTGAGTAACACATACAGACAATGGTACACAAACAATATTAATTGAAATGATTAAAAGAAAACATAGACTCCAAGCCTTGGACGATATCTGACTTCATGACTCTCCAAAGTTAAAGTTGGGGCTGAAAATGCAACCAATAATGACACACTTTTAGTCAGGTCACCGCAAATCTATTTGATGAAGTGAAAGCAGTGGAGGTTTTCAGGAAACCAACTAATCTTCAGTTAAATGTAAAACTTCCTATATTGAAAGGTACAAGACACTATTGTTGATGACTTTTGGATGTTTTGAGTTGAGGTGCATGCTGACATGAAATAGCCACTGTCTGGAATCCCTTCTGTTACTCTCATGGTTTTGCACTATTGTGGATTTTATAAGATGGATTTATCTCACCTTTAGATTTCATTCACATGTAGAACATATGTTTTAATCAAAATATATTTCAGTTGTATTATCTACTAACTAATTTGTTACATGATTTATCACGGGATCGCTCATGAGAACCATTGAACACATAAATATAAAGACCAGTCTTCATTTTCTATTATGAAATCTTTTGTCTATCAAGCATATGCTGACGTCATCATCTTTGAAACTGTTTGACAAATAATTATGTAAGACATGAAAAAAATATGCAATGTAAAGCCCTTAGGTTAAAATCTTGTCTGCTCATCATCACGTGTCAACTGTCATCCTCGTGCTAAAACTGTGCTCGTGGCAGCAGAAATTATTTGTCTCCGTTGAGCAATTTGTCACAAGATCTCTTCATCAGTTTTTCTCACTTCTTTTTTTTTTTTTTTTTTTCCCCTCAGTGTGAAGATCAAGTTCAGCTGGCTTGGCTTTGACCATAAAATCACAGGGAAACAATTCTACCAACAAGTGACCACGGTGGGCCGTCGCCTGAGTGTCGGAAGCAACCTGAAACAAAAGGACGTGGCTACAAAAGATGGAAACAATCTCTGCCTGTCCACCATGGACTTGGAAATGGACTGCAAGTCACAGGACGAATGTATGAAAGCAATATGCTGCACGTGCTCAGTTGGCGTTCGAGTGTAACCCGAGTGTGACCTCTTTTAATATGTTCATCTCATTTACGCCTTCTGTGTGTTGTGCTTGTCCTTTTTAGCCCCGTCGTTCTTGAAAACTATCACCACTCCAGTTTTTATACTCAGCCTGGTGACCATGTCCATCACTCAGCTTCGTCTCTTGTTCTACATGGGGGCCATGAACAGCGTCCTGGAGTCGCTCACTGATGGAGACCTCAACACAGGTTCGCCTCTCTGCGTCCGGTCAAAAGATGCAAACGTGGCAAGATCTACTGTTTCCTGCTCTTGAATAGTGTCTTCAAAGCTTTATGACTTACTTGGTTTTGATTATATTTTCAGTGGAAAGGATGGAAGTTGGTAAGACAGTTGTTTAGCTGTAGAGTCTCGAAGCCTCATAACATTATATTTCTAGCTGAGAGTTAGAATTTAGCTTGCTAACTTCTTTGCTCCATCGCCACCATTTACTTTGGTTGTTGTTCACAACACTAACGTAGTCCTTCAGGTGTTATTCAGCTTCAATCTGAACCCACAAGGTATCATTTGTAGTACTCATTAACTAACTTGCCTGTCAGCATCACTACAGTGTGCACGTCACATGCAGTGTCACATGGTGCACTTCCTCAGCATTATCTTACTCTCGACCATAAACCCCCTTATTATGTCATCCTATTGACTCGAGAACGGTTGTTTTCTCCATTATAACCGTTGTTCCACTCAATACTGCTTTAATCTCTTAGACTAATTATTAACCGTGTTTTCACATATAAGAATGTCCATATGAAAGTAGATTCTGTTGCTCTCTATTTCTAACTCCACTAATTCTTTTGATCAAAACCTTTTCTTGCTATTTCTATCCATATCGACTTCATTGTGATCTCCTTCTTAGTGAGCCTGTACTCCTCCATCTTCGGCGTGCTGCAGCTGCTCTGCCTGATGACCACTCCTGTAATTGGTCAGATCATGGACTGGAAACTGAAGGACTGTGATGATGGAAAGGACGACAAGGAGCCCTTGAGCAAGTGAGTCAAGTCTGAGTAGTTCCTTGTGATGCAGCATGCACTCTCTGAAGCCAAAACCTTTAACTGAGACTTTAGAGCTGCCTGTCAGTGTGGTAAATACAGTTAAGAAATGAACCTGCATTGTGAAAAACTTCAGCGATCTGACTTTTCTCCCTTCCTATGCCTTTTAATTGCAAGTGGTGAAACGAAGAAAAAACGCAGGGACAAAAAGACCCAGAAGGTGACCAATGCCCTGCGGGCGTTCGTGCTCACAAACGTCCTTTTGGTGGGATTTGGCATCACCTGCCTCGTGCCCAACCTCCCTCTGCAGGTGAGTCCTCAAGGCACTTTCGAGTGAACTAAACCAAATAGCTTCAGTTGTTACAAACGTTGACTTTTGCTTTCATTTCCCCTCAGATTGTGTCATTTGTCCTCCACACTGTGGTGAGAGGATTCATCCACTCTGCTGTCGGTGGTCTCTACGCTGCCGTGTAAGCTTCACGCACAGACGCACACACAGACATGCACTTTCATGGTCATACTATTGTGAATGTCAATACAGGCTTGTGTGCAGAGACTAAATGAATCTCTTTCTCACCTCCAGATATCCGTCCTCACAGTTTGGCAGCCTGACAGGCATGCAGTCTCTGGTCAGCGCCGTGTTCGCCCTGCTGCAGCAGCCCCTGTTCTTGGCCATGATGGGACCCCTTAGTGGAGATCCGTTCTGGGTATGAATACACACTCACAAGCTCCAACCTACACAACTGCACAAATTGAATCCAGTGGACATAGCTAAGTCTCGTGTCATCCTGCAGGTCAACATCGGCCTCCTTGCTCTCAGCATGCTGGGTTTCTTGCTGCCCCTTTACCTGGTCTGCTACCGACGGACCCTCCACAAACAGCAGAGGGAACGAGAGGACGACGCGAAGATCTATATTAGAATCAACGGCTCTGATGTCCCCGAGGCCTTCGTCTAGAGCAGTGAATTGCAGCAAAGCAGAACGCGACGATTGACACGGGGAAATATGGGCAATCCAATGATACATGCCAAACAAAAGCAAACAAATCTGTCAAGATGCCGACAGAACGCCGCGCCCAATTGTTTTTCACTATCTACAGTTGCAGAGACCGGACCAGTGGTCAGTTTGGTGAGGAGAGAAGTGAAATATGAAGAAGAAAAAAAGAGAAAGAGAGGAAAGACTGTGAAAGGAGTGAGGCATTGGTCCTCTCTATCCCCCCAAATCCTCTGACTTCTTCTTTTTTTTTTTTTTTTATTCTCTCCGCTCTGAGTAGCACTTTAGTATAACTCCATTCCACTCAAGACTGCTTTAAAAATTCCCCTCATGAGCAGAAAAATAAGATGAATTTCTACCTTTGGTACCAGCAACATTGCTAAATGTCACCCTCACAACCAATCTGCCCATAATTCATGGTTGATGTCATTGTGTTGCTGTTTTCTTCATTTTATACATTGAATATCATCTGGACTGTAGAGTCCTATCATGATGTTCCCTGTTTGTTCGTGGATTTCTTTGAGCAGATGGCGGAAAGGGAAAAGCATCAGGAGATATAGAGAAAAGAGCATTGCTGTAGATGTTTCTTAAGCAAGTAGAGAAAACAGTCATGACTAATTATAGAGATTTGGGGATTTTTCTGGGGTTTTTTGTGACATTAACATCTGATTGTAGTATTTACTATAGCTTAGTGTTGAATAACTAGCAGTATTTTGGGAGGATGTGTTCCGCTAAGACATCATGCAAACTTTGGCATGTTTTATATAAAGCAAACCGTTCAGTTTTATTTAGATTATTTATTTCACTTTTTTTTTCTTAAAAAGGTTTTGTATTTCACCATTAGTGCCTTTCCAATGCAAATGTGTCAAAGAGATTAGTCCAGCCAATGTTTATAAAAAAAAAAAAAAACTGGATCCCCTTTAACACGACTTGCACAGTGGGACTTTTTGGAAGACTTACTGCCTTCTGATAAGTGTATCCATCATTGTTTGGATTTCTTTGGTAAATAAAATGGTATTTCATCCAGTGTGACTGCGTCTTGTTAAGAGAAATGCAGAACTTTTACTTTTACACAATGTTGGTTTTTTTGCTTCTTCGGAGAAAACGCACAACTTCTGTGTTAAGTTTCTACTACCTTTGTATATCTAATTTATTTTTCTCCTATGTTTTCATCATAAATGCTTTGCTTTATTTAAAATGTGCTCCATGCATTGACATCCACTCATTGACTGCTTGCTTGCACAAAGCTTCAACTTTTATCCCAGAAGATAATGTAGAGATGTTTTGATATGTGAAAATCAGTATATTTTGCAAGTGTTTGTGAGGGTTAATAAAGACTTCTCCTTTTTCACTGCTCCAAAGGCTACTGCATTTCTCGATTCTTACCTCCCAAGGACAGGGTCATTCTGAGTGTGATGACATCCAGTTCAAATGCTGTTTTACATACTTATCTGTAAATGTCAGGACATTTGTGTTTGGTAGATTGTTCTTAGATGGTTCTGCCAGCAGAGGTCAGTATAAATGACGTGTTTGTGTGGGTACCTCAGGCTGGAGGGAGGCTGGAATCCATTCTTTTACAGTTATCCGACCCTCGCTGAACTGCAGTTCAGATCTTGACTATTTCAATATTTGAGAATGAACTAGGTGATGAGAAACTGAACAAACGCTTCAAATAATTTAAAAGATTGTAATATGATCAATCCTCTATGGCTTACATATTTTATAAAACAATATATATGGTAAGTATATTTTCCAGAATACACACAAGATGCTCAGAATGCTCTCTGGTTTTGACAGGAATTTCATTCAGAGTTGTGATTAAGAGCAATTCTGAGCAATTTGTCCACCAGATGTTCCCAGCACACTCTCACTATGTGTTTGCTTTAACCAGGCCTGTCAGCGCTCCACTCTGCCACCTGATACTACACTCCAGCAGATGGTTATCATTTGACACCTAAGTCCCCTCTCATCACATGAGACGGGATCTGAGAGAATGCCATTCTCATCAGGGACAGTGGCTGCAGGAGCTCTGGTGGAGTCCTGCTGCTGCTGAACCCTGTGTTGACTCTCTGACCCCCCCCCCGGGGTTTGTCCTGGCATAAACTTCAAAGGAGCAACATAAGACCAAAGCTTCATAAACTCACTGGAATGCACAATAATGTACTGATAGCATCATGGTTCGTATATGCGTCGTAATATCTGACCACATCAGAATTAGAAAGTACATTTTGTCTACTCTATATGATCAAATCAATAAGACTGACGAACTAAAAGGTATTACCGGAGACTAAATAGGCATCTGCATTAAATCCATCTAAATGTTACGTTGTTTTTGATATGACGGGAAAGGTTTGCAGATAGATAGATAGATAGATAGATAGATAGATAGATAGATAGATAGATAGATAGATAGATAGATAGATAGATAGATAGATAGATAGATAGATAGATAGATAGATAGATAGATTAGCGGAAGTTGTCAGGCGGATACAGATGTGCTATAAATACAGCAGCAGTTCACTGTTACATAATTTTAGGCTCACACATACGCAGTCACATCCCGCGGTCTTCGGGACATGGCTGGATTAGGGACCTGAGTTGCCTTCCTCTTCAACCTGGCACGCACCGTTTTTTTTTTTTTTTTTTTTTTCGGTCAATGGATCCCCCGAGGATGTGCGAGAAAAGTGCATATTACCTGATAATTTCCATGTTGGATTTATCATTTTGCCGCCTGCAGAGGGTAGAAAGAGTGGCAGGGACAGTCATCAGATATCTGGAGGAAAGGAGAGGGTGCTCAGCCAGATAATCACATCAGATGCGGGGACTTTGTTCAAAGGGCTGACGCACGGTGCGTCTGTGCCAGCAGTGGTCCCAGTGTCACTGTGACGGCGAGCAGCCGCGACTCTACGTCACCGCTGTCATGATGACGCAGAATATTGAAAAAAACTAAACAGGGAGGACCTCTGGACCTGTAACCAAGCATAACAGTCAAATAGACATTTTTCGCTTCAAATAAAAACAATTAACGCTTCATCAATATATATATATAGCATGTGTTTGGGATCGGGATCTTATATTTTTTTTATTGGCAAAAATAAATCGATTTACATAATGTGCATTATTTGTTGGATTTATTTATATATATATTAATGCATCTTTGTAACACTACAACAGCGACCACAGACCACTCCCCTGGTGGACCAATCTCCCCTCAGTGTGTGTGAAGTGTTCTCTCTCTCTCTCTCTCTCTCTCTCTCTCTCTCTCTCTCTCTCTCTCTCTCTCTCTCTCTCTCTCTCTCTCTCTCTCTCTCTCTCTCTCTCTCTCTCTCTCTCTCTCTCTCTCTCTCTTCCCAGGCCTCCGTGCTCTGCGCGCAACAGCAACGCCGCTCCGCGGCCCCGATCAGGAAGTGAATTTGAAGAAAATACGCGACTGTGGCGGTAGGATGACATAGAGGAGGAGAAGTGGGAGAGAGAAGCGAGTGTTAGAAAGAAGACACTGTAACGGAGGGAGGAATCGGCCCTGGTTTGGTTTGGGTTTTTTTTTTTTTGGACCTACATTGAGCTGCTCCTCTCTGGGATTTAACGCACCGCCAAAAAAGATGCTCATAAAGGAATTGTAAGTAGCCGCGAGGTGCGCGTGTGAATGAGCGTTTGCGTGACATTGATGTCGACATCCGGCACTTGACTCTGCGTCCTGATGGGTTTTTTTTTTCCCCATGCATGTCACCCTCTCATCTTCACTGAATCCGCGGAGAGAGGACATGCAGGCAGCTGTAGTTGCATCAGCAGCCGGCGCATGGCTGTGCCCTTCACATCATGCATCACAAGCCCTCCAGTCAAATCCGGAGGCTTTCGCCCTCCGAAACACTATAATTCTCTTTGCCGTGGTGCAAAAATGACGGATGCTCGACAGGAGCCGTGGTGCTGAGGGGCAGAAATGGCTGGTATATAAGCCGCGCCGTGCCAGCGTCCATCTCTAGTATAAAGCCACTGTGGCCATGTTATTGATGCGCTGGTGAAGGTGAAACGACCAATGGAGCATTCCTGCGTTTACGTCCGGAGGAATGGAGGCTGCGAGGTGTAGACTGACCTGGGGGGTGGGTGGGGGGGGGGGGGGGATTCTTCAGGGAGCAGCGGAGGTGGGAGTGGGCAGGTGGTGGTGGAGGTGGGCGCAACGCTCTGGTTGGGAAAGGGCAAATGGCGAGGTTTTGACGCACCGCTCAGATCCCCTGTGAGGATTTGACTGCTGGGGCCGACAGGACGCGATGGCACACGAAGTGGGACTGAGCGTGCGAGGAGGGAGGATTTAACACATTGTTTTAACACGTTGTTTGTTGCAGGCCTCCGTGTCTGTCCTGTGAGGAGAAGTGACTGAGGCCTACTTGGAGTCAGCTGGTGCTTTAGAATAAGGGCAAGGCCGATGAATCGCGTTCAAATTGGGACGATATTAGAATGAGAACGAATATACCAGGCATGTCTCATTTCGACAGGGTGGTCGCTCCTTCATTTCCATGCTCTCAACTGCTGCCAATTGAGTTTTTAAGGCTCATTTTGCCTCAATACGCTGTTGACCTATCTGTCAAGATTTCATCTGTCAGGTTTCTTTGACATATTAGATGCTACAGCTGCTATAGATAACAGCGATCTTTTATTCAAAACGTTCAAAACAGTAGTTGTGGGATTGTTTTTCTTTTTACAAAAAGCACACTGTCATTTTGCTTTTAATGCTTCTTCTTGGCAAGGTCAGTGAAAAACTACTGTAAAAATGTGGCAATATTTCAGCTCTAAAATTGCAACAAATCTGAATCGATAGGGTTTGGTCTGGTTTAAATGGGCACACATTTAAACCAACACTGATTGTTGTCTTGATTTCCGACCACGTGTATGCAATCAATAAATGGCACTGCACCAAAAAAGCTCAGGATCAGAGTGATGGCATGGCTAAAGATCTGAAGTGATTAGGGAGAGTCTGGGCCTCAGCAGTCTGCCTGGAAATTAATTAAATCGGTCACGATTAAATGCTGAATGCACTTACACACTGTCAACACAGGGCTTGCAAAGATACTTGTGAATGCAGTATACATCCTGATAATCTGGGAGTCAGAAAATGTTGAATTGATCCCCATGATGTTGTAGTAAAGACACATATATTTGGTAGTGCTTGCATGAACCACTGACCTATATCACTCCTGGTCCACTTTTTCTCCAATTCCACAGGTGCTCGGGATCCGGACGCCACATTACAATATATAATGTGTGGAAGTGAATGAATAGAAGCCATGAAAGAGCACAATAGCGTAACAAAGAAAGGGGAGGAGAGACAAGGCAAGGAAAAAGAGGGGTGTTTGTTTTCCGAGGCATTAGACAGACACCTGATCTTCCTGTCAAGACCTTTAGACCAAGGAGACTTGCAGAGAGAGACATACTGAGGCACAACTATAGGCAGCAGCATGATGGGGACTTCAGTTGTTTTAATTAAGTTTAACTTCTTCTATTCTATTCTATTCTATTAGACTATAGAGAAAGTTGTATTGTGGCTGATAAACATAGATTGACAGAATACTTTATCATCAAAAAATAATAACTGTTTTATTGTTGTTATTTGACATCACAGGTGGTCTCTGTCTTCCTTACAGCATCTGCTCTCCCACCAAATGTCTGGCTGGGACTCAGACCCAGATGACATTCAGTGGGAAGTGGGTTGCAGGATTATGTGAATTTGGGCATACCTCGCACACTTATAAAACAATCAACAAAGCCTCGTACTGTACATGTGAATCATGTGGTACGTGATGCACCAGGGTCAGGAACAGGAAGTAGTGGGGCACATTTTAAGCTGCTGCTTCTTTGTAAATGATATACCCAAGCCCAGATGTGGCGCTTGTGTTGTTTTTGTTTTCTTTTTATATTAGTGTCTGTAAGCGGATCTACAAACTGTATTTTGGCCAACGTTTTTGTTTGTTCATCTATCTGTGTATCTTTCCCATCCTTCTTTCTCGACCCAAACAAATTTATGTTGTTAAAAAAAAAAGTATTTATAACTCACATTCTGTAAAGCGTATTTATTTTTGCAAAGCAATAATTGTTAGCTATTACTTAAACGTTACTTTAGCTGAATTGAATAAATTCTATATAGGTGCTCTTCGAGTTGATGTAGTGCAGGTGGTGGTTTCAATCAAACCTACACCCTGGAGACTGTAGGTTTTATCATTGCCTTTAATGATCTTTTCATTGACCCGTTTATATGTTATAAAGAAATGTGTTTTTGTCTCTTATTACAGTGAACTCTCTGGACAGGGAGGCTATGACTTTGCTGGCTGTGTGCAGCTTTTACACCACTTATAAACCAGCAGTGAAAAACAAATTTCGTGAAACGTTAATGAATGACAACATTGAGGAATTTTTGTCTCCAGGCTACAAAATTACAACAATAAATAAAGCATAAAAAAACAGTGATCGGGAAAACACGCTGATAAACATTGAATGTGTGAAATTTGGCTTTCTACTCATGTTGACTTATGTTACATATTTTCAATAAAGAACTTCAGAGGAAAACAATAGATCATTTATTTTGCTCTCAACAGCTCCGTGGTATGCTGTCAAATTGAAATATATTGATTTTATACTTCATGAGCTGCTTTTGTGCAGTTCAGTATCCATGCTACATCTTATTGCTCCTGTTATTGTTAATTTAACACATTTGTGCACGGCAGAGAATACAAAAGCAGCTTTGTGCTCTGTGCAGAAACTAAAGCAGTCGCTTTGCTGGTCAGAGTGAAACTTGAAATTCCTCTTAATGAAAATTGAGTTGCTTATTTATTATATTGATTAGAACTGATGGAAGTCCAGACCACCACTGTTTGTATGTCTGTCACATAGTGCTCATTACTGTACGTAATGCACATCACTAATCTCTGTTGGCTCACCGGTTGAAGAGTCCTCGGAGACAGCGGCATGGTACCAATGTTTGTTCATCAGAATATTGGCGCAAGTGAGCTGAATGATTAAATGTGTTTTCAGTGAATCTCCAGCCTCATCCACCTCCAAGATGAAGTTGTTTGAAATTAAAGTGTGAGCAGCTGCACAATTATGATGAGTTTCGGTCAGGCAGCATTAATTATTGTAGTGTGTAAGAACAAAAAATAGCTAATAATTCATCCATCTCCTGTCATTTTAATGTGAAAAGTTTGGCTAATGAATCCTGAAATCAAACACACTGACATCAGTTATTGAAGACAAAAATGTGATTAGAAGTAGCGTCACTCTTCCATCCATTCAGCTTGTGAAGACTTTTTCCAGACTGAGTTCACTGGGCGCACAATCCATGGAGCGGTCATTTAGACTCATCGAGGAAGAACATGCAAACGCCATGAACCACCAGACCATAATCACACAGCACCACATGTATATTCATAATATATTTGCTTCACTTGTGCTTGTTATTAATGGAAACATTGCTCATCATATAGTGTGTTGAAGAAAGTAAACTCAAACACAAAAACCTCAAAGTTCTGATTTGACTTTTCGAGTAATACTGCTATTTCTTCTTCTTTTCCAGTCGAGTGATTCTTCCTATCTCAGTGGAAGAGGTAAGGTTTATCTCAGTGTGCTTTGCTGCGTGTGTGCGTGTGTGCGTGTGTGCGCGTGCACTGGCGAAATGGCTCAAGGCAGAGCTTTTGTTAACTGATTTTTTTTTTTTTTTTTTTTTTTTTTTTTTTTTTTTTTTTTAAGATTCACTTTATTCACAACAGTGAAGCACCAGTGCCTGCTATCATTAAATGGCTTTTCTTGGGCGCCTTTGAACTTGATTGTGTTTACATTTAGACGTTTATATGGTTTGGCCCCATTTTTTTGGCTTATTATTGTTATAACATGAAAGGTCAAATAAACACTGTGTCTGCAGAAAATGTGTGACAGCGGTCACCTTGAAGAAAATCTCCTATAGAATAGTGAATCAACACACCGGCACAGGGTTTCATTGCCCTTGTGCACTTTCTGTGTGTCTCCCATTGTCTTATCATTTCCATTGCAGTCTGCTCGTCTGTTCAGACCTGCATTGTAAATGAGTTACCTGAAACTGCACCTCCATGACTTTGTGGGTTCCCCACTCTGCCTGCTATTTCTGGAATATTACATGAGTGTCATTTACCTTCAAAAGAGGTATTTAGCTTATTATGTTCAAAGATAATCCCCAGACCTAGAAATCACAAGATTATACACATAGTAATAAATCCCATTGATTTCCTCCATTGGCCTTTCTTCAAAGTGATAAAAACATGATATGTTGCTTCACATTAATAAGTCGAGTCCAGAGACTTTATCTTAATCACATCTTTGCATAATAAAAACCCCTGGAAATTGTGTCCATCAGTTATGTCTCGATTAGATGAAAAGTACTGAATGGGACTGGTTTAACTCAAATGTGACCCCACAGAGCCTAAATACCTTTGGGAAGCATCCCCCTGTCTCTGTCAACCAGCCAGTGGAGCGCATCCCTCTGGAGCAGTGATACTCAACCTCTGTCCTGTGGACCATATCTCGCCCCTGGAGCAATTTTGACTGTGCCCCCAGTCAATTAATTCAGCGAGGAAGAACTCCGTTCATTTTGGACTGAATACACTCCGTAGTAAAATGACTGCTTGAAGAAATCTATTCGCAATCTGTACTTGCTGTCATAACTGTAACAATTGTTTTTGTTTGACGTGAAAAGTGTAGATAAGGTTTCATTATACAGGACAAGATAATAAATTCGTTTTTGTGTGATAGACAAATCCGAATTAAAAGGCTGTCATGGATAAATTACATATAAACCTGTTTATGTCTAAACAGACAGAACTGCCACATAAGCTAGCATATTTATTGAGTTGAATGTGAACAGTAACTATAGATAAGGCACTTTTTTTAATATTTAGAAAAGGGTTGCATAATTCTTTGATTTATGAACACAAAACCACAACAACATCATTCATTCAGTTGTTCATTGCAGTTACTACAAGCTACCTTTGTGTTTTGTTGTTATTGTTAATCTTAGCTCTTCTTCTCTGTTTCTGTCCCTTTACTGTCATTGTCAAAAAAAAGCATGAACATTTTGACCATCAGTCTTAATGGAGGGTTAAATATGAGCAGGGATTCAATTTAATTGATATTTCTTTAATTTAGCAGATATGGCTGAAAGGGTTATTTGAGATTATGACAACACGTTTGCTAGCTAAAGGCTTGTTGCTGATCTCGGAAGCTTTATAAACATTTGCTGTTGAAGCCTCGGAATGACCTTCAGACAAATATAATAGCTCAGATGAAAAATAACTTAATAAATACATTTGTTGGGGCCATTTAGTGTTGTTCCACAGAAGAAAAAAAAAGGAAAAGGTGGTGATGGTTGTGACTGAAATTCGAAACAATTGGATACAAGGCATGCATTTTTTTGCTTTTGAATGAAATTGTAGTCTTAAACTTCTAAATTGCATGCACATTAACAGATTAACAGTAAAGTGAGATTAAACCTGCATTCATTTCTCACAATTACATTTGCACGCTATTGTCTTTTCAATGTTAAATCCACGCTGTGTGTGTGTGTGTGTGTGTGTGTGTGTGTGTGTGTGTGTGTGCGCGTGTGTGTGTGTGTGTGTGTGTGTGTATATATATATGCTTTTAATGAGTGGAAACATATTAGAATTAGAATAATTCAGGCTCTATCAACTTGTTCTATCTTCGTGATGTTGTCAGTGTGTCCACAGTGCGCTTCAGCTTTGTACAGGGGTTATGTGGTGGATTAGAGGTGATTAAGAAATGAAGGAAGCCATTGTTCTGTGTTAAAAAAAAAAAAAAATCACATGCACGTACAGGATCCAGAAGATGAGGGGATGTAATGTAGAGAAAAAGAGATGTGTCACTTATAAGAGCGAGAGAAAAACCAATTGGGTGCAATATAAACGTAGTTGGACGAGCAAAAGGAGTCGTGAGCGAACAAGAGTATAAGGAGGAGATTATGAGCACTCAGGAACAGAGAAAGGAGAATATGGCAATCAGTGGAAGGATCAGAAGAAAAACTAATCCATCCTGTGGTACGGAAATAGATGATACACATGAAAAAAAAGTCATCTGTGTGTTTTGACTCTGATCGCACATGGCAACTTGTGCTTGCAATAATTAAGGGAGGCTTGAAAGGAAGCGTATCTTTTATCTCTCTTTTTAAATATAACATCTTTCTATTGAGGTCCAACCCCTCTCTTCCTTTCCCCCCTCAGTACCAGGTTGGCCAGCTGTACTCTGTGGCTGAGGCCAGTAAGAATGAGACGGGCGGAGGAGAAGGAGTGGAGGTGCTAAAAAATGAACCCTATGAGAAAGAGGGAGAGAAGGGGCAGTACACACACAAAATCTACCACTTGCAGAGGTAAGCAGTCTTACAGCACCTCGTGAATGCTTGGGTTGCAGAACGTTCACACAGCAAGATTTAATGCATCATTCCCCAGGAAATGCTTCACTTTCTTTACTTCATTGATGATTGTCATCATGATTATGTATTGATCCCTTGTGTTTTAGTCTGATTTAATTCCTAATTCACTCTATTTTATCCAAAAAGCTGAAAAGCACCGGAACAACAGACTAGATATTGTGACAGTTCCCCAACATGTTTTTAATTTGGAAACTCTGGCAAGATAAGTGAACCACGAGCAACTTCAGGTTAAAAATCCTAAGTCACCTGTTGCCGATATATTAAATGCAAAAATAAGAAAATATATATCAGTCCCTGGTCATAATAGCTTTTCACGTGTCAGTTGAATTATGAACTTGAAAGGAAACTAGTAGAGAAAATATAAAATTGCTGTAATGTGAGCCTTCCCATTGGTTTAGGCCAGGAGTCTGTTTGGATAAATGATAACTGATGCCAATATGTTGCGTTGATACACGTGAATCGAGTGCTGCGTATTGTTGAAGCATCAATGACTAATTCTAATTGTGGATTCAAAAAACATTTTTTTTAATTAACCAGCTAATGGTTTGGTGTGGTCAGAATATTGCAAAAGAATTATGTCATCCTCAAAATTCCAGTATGAGAACTTATGAATACATTTTATGTTTCTTTTTGCATTTAACTTGTTGAACACACGGACCGCCACTCCTAAAATAAATGAACAAAGCGCCACAAAATAATACTTTACTTTTTCTTAGTTTACTTGGTATTCCTTTAAATACCTAAAAATCTAAATGGTAAAATGTATATATCTGATTTGCATTTGTGCTCCGTCCTGCAGTAAAGTGCCGTCATTCGTCAGAATGCTGGCTCCGGCATCGGCTCTCAACATCCACGAGAAAGCCTGGAATGCCTATCCATACTGTCGCACAGGTATGACACACACACACACACACACACACACACACACACACACACACACACACACACGCACGCACAATAAGAGAGCCTACACTATATCAAAAAGCTCAGAATGTAATTCTTTAGATCTTTGTGCACAGTTGTATTTTTTTTTTTTTCAAAACTATATACAATAATTCAAAGGAAATACAGATATTAGGGATTTGCCTGATGTTTGTGCTTTTATTGCAGTTATATCTAGCTCAGAAGGTAATGCAGTTAGATTGGTTGAGGGGCTTTTTGAAAGGTATTTGCCAACAAACGAAAATAATTGTAATTTTTCATTGCTTCATTGTGAGAAAAAAGGTATTTCAGACCAAATAAGTTCCACCCACACTTCCCTTGGAGGACCTCGCTTTCTCTCTCTCTCTCTCTCTCTTTCTCTCTTTCTCTCTCTTGCTCTCTCTCTCTCTCTCTGTTTGTCTCTGAGTCTCTGTCACCTTGAAGGAGTAGTTGAATAATTTACTGCATGTGTCCACCGAGAAGAGGCATGCAATCGCTCAAGCCTTTCAGACTGAGATCTCACACACACACACACACACACACACACACACACACACACACACACACACACACACACACACACACACACACACACACACACACACAACACCCACTGTCTAATGGAGTTGAACAATTCTCTTGCACGTGTGTGAATTGTTCTGTACTGTAAATGCCATTACGTTTCTCAGCTCTGACTCAGTTGGATTGTTTTGGTCTCTCTGTCTCTGTTTGTGCCGGCTCTCTCTTTCACATGACTCTGCAGTTATCACTGTAAGTATGTCTCCTTTTTTTTTGTGCCTGCATAAAGTATTTTATACACAGTATGTCAACACAAAAGATACACTGAGCTTTGATACCAATAGAGGGAACAAATTAACCTGATAGTTGAGAAAGAAATTTGATCCCTTTGAATTGTTGAATGGCAGAGCGAGTCAGATACCACTACCGAGTGTGCTTGCGTATAGGTGTGTGTGTTACATATATTATTCTGTCGAAATGCTCTGCCCTCATCTTTCAGGATCTCCTTTCTTTTCTCCACAGAATGAGTACATGAAAGATAACTTCCTGATCAAGATCGAGACATGGCACAAACCTGACCTGGGGCACCTTGAAAATGTAATTACTGATTACAATGATGATCTGTTGAGCTGCTCGTGTAGATTTGCAGTAAGAGCAAGAAACATTTGCATAATTCCTGTTTCTGGTTTAATATTTCCGCTCCAGGTACACGGTCTCGATGCAGAAACCTGGAAAAAGGTGGATGTAGTCTACATTGATATTGCTGACAGAAGCCAAGTGGAGCCAAAGGTGGGCACTTTAGCTCGAGAGACATGTTGAGAAGTCATTTTACATACATCACCTCATTCATTAGTCTCTTTGTTTCTCCGGTGTCACTTCAGGACTACAAGCCAGAGGAGGATCCTTGTAGGTTCAAGTCAACAAAGACGGCACGAGGGCCCCTAGGACCAGACTGGAGGGTACAACATTCCTTTTAATATCATTGAATTGAGATATTGGTTACTCTAATGTCATGATGTATAGTCACTTTATATTTCCTTGACATTTTAGGTTTTCGATGCTTTCAAGCTAAAAAAAATCCAGTGAGTGTGTTAGACCTATTCTAGCTCAGACTACTTAGCTGAATATTAGGGTTTTTTTTGTTTGTTTTTTGGCTTTTCAAATATTGTAAGCAGCCGATTAAATCAAAGTATCTAACTAACTGGAAATTATAACACTATTCAGCTATGTAACGTTGCTGTGTATTTGTGTATGAATGTAGAAAGAGCTTCCCAACAAGAAAGACTGCCCCCATATGTGTGCCTACAAACTGGTCACTGTCAAGTTCAAGTGGTGGGGCCTGCAAAATAAAGTGGAGAACTTCATTCAAAAGGTTTGTTGAGTTTGAAGGTCACTTTCAACGTCATCGGCACTTTGGTATCCAGGACCTTGAGGTCATTTATACTTCAGCAGGGCTGCTTACGACAAAATATATGACTCAATATCAAGACTGGAATGTTTCTCTTCCTTTTAACTCCCTGGACAGTATTTCAGTTGTGTGTGTTGTGAGAGCTCTTATTTGTGTGTACAATACATTCTCCCAGCTTGATGTAGTCATGGAAAAGTACTATTCAATATCACTCTGCACTAATGTGCTGCATCAGCCTCTAGGGGCCCAACAGGGTAAAAGCATGCAAACAAAAAAAAACAAAAAAATCTATAATATTTTTTTTCTTTTCTCTCCTTTGACAGCAAGAGAAACGTTTGTTCACTAACTTCCACCGTCAGCTCTTCTGCTGGATTGATAAGTGGATTGAATTGAATATGGACGACATTCGTCGCATGGAAGAGGAGACGCGTAAGGAGCTAGATGAGGTGAGCTGCTGCTGCTGCTGAGTGCATTTAGCCTTTGTTGCATTAGACATGAGTAACGATAAGTAAGTGATCTGTGTGAATTCATTTCTCTTCATGTCAGATGAGAGTGAAGGACCCGGTGAAAGGGATGGTGGCTCTAGAGGACTGAGGTTGTGTCAGGCTGTGAATGCTGCTGCTCATCAGGTGAGATTGAAACAACTGTTCAGTCAGTTTGGAGAAGCATAACTGCAGTGTCACTTATATGTAAACAAAAGGCCTATTTCTCTGAAACGTTGTTAACACACTGTAGCTGTCTTAATGTGTGCGAGTGAGCACTTCTCCTTTGCCGAGATAATCCATCCACCTCACAGATGTGGCATATCAAGATGGCGATTAGACATCAAGGTTATCACACAGGTGTGGCTGAGGCTGACCACAGTACAAGGACACTCTGAAATGTGCAGTTTTAACACACAGCACAATACCAGAGATGTCCACCAGAGCTGTTGCCAGGAAAATAAATGTTCATTCTTCTACCATAAACGGCCTCCAAAGGCGTTTCAGAAAATATGGCATTTCATCCAATGCCAGGACCTCCACATCCTCCATCTTTGCCTCCAAGGTCACCTGAGACCAGCCACCCGGACGACCGCTGCAACAATCGGGTTTGCATAACCAAAGAATTTCTGCACAAACTGTCAGAAGCCATCTCAGGGAAGCTCATCTGCATGTCCTCAGTTAGTCGTCGTAATTGAATTGTGTGGGCAAACGTTTACATTTGATGGCGTCTGGCACCTTGGAGAGGTGTTCTTTTCACATATGAATCTCGATTTTCACTGTTCAGGGCAGATGACAGTGTGGATGGAGTCGTGTGGGTGAGCGGTTTGCTGATGTCAATGTGAATGGTTTAGCCCATGGTGGCGGTGAGGGTACGGTATGGGCAGGTGTATCTTATGGACAATAATCAAAAGTGCATTTTATTGTTGGCATTTTGAGTGCACGGAGATACCATGGTGAGATCCTGAGGCCCATTGCTGTGTCATTTATCCACGACCGTCACCTCATGCTGCTGCATGTTGCAAAGATCTGCACACAATTCCTGGAAGCTGAAAACATCCCAGTTCTTGGCCGGCATACTCGCCGGACATGTCGCCCATTGAGCATGTTTGGAATGCTCTGGATCGACATTGAGTCCACTTCCTGCTAATATCCAACCACTGCACACCGCCTTTGAAGAGGAGTGGACCTACATCCCAAAGGCCACAATCAACAACCTGATCAACTCAAAGGAGATGTGTTACACTGCGTGAGGCAAATGACGACTGGTTTTATGACCCCGACACAGTAAAACATTTTGGAGTGTCCCTCCCTTTATTGTGGCCTGCTCAAGACATACCCGTGCAAAATCCATCTGTCTAATCAGCATCTTGATCCACCCGTGAAGTGATCATATATCCCACACATGTCCACATGGCCTGCATATTCAAGTTTTATCATTTACAGATGTATTGTTTATTCTACTTTTTATTTACTCAAACTCTTGAGAATCTTTTTTTCCAGCTCCAAAATCTTTTACTTTGTCATCTGATAATCCCCTAAACTGCTTTTATACTGTACAGTGAATTCAGGGAAGAGATGTCTTGCAAGACATGACAAAGTCCATTTGACCTGATTCAGTTTTGCATGGAGATACAGTTACAGTAAATGTCAGTGCCGGCATGCAAAGGACACATTAAAAGCCAGATAAAGTCTGGAGGTCTCGTGCTGACTCTGTCACTATCTCTGTCCCTCTTGCAGTCCTGAATACCCAGACACCAGCGGATTCACATCCTCCTTTTGTCTCAACTGACACAACACCTGACCGGACGGTCCCAAACCCACCTCCCGCAGTACAATCTGGTTTTCAGGGACCTGGACCCAGTAAACTCCCAGTTTTCAGCTGATCTACTCCACTCTCCATCCATCCTTCCTTCCTTTAGGTCCCATCTGTCCTCCTTTTATTTAATCCATCTAGTGTCCCCATGTTAACTGCTCTGAGGCCTCCAGTAGCAACATTATAGATCTTGTCAGTCAGTCCTCTCTTTCTCTCTCTAAATCATTCTAAACTACAGAGATTAATGATCTCTGCAATTTAGGATTTGTTTCTATTTAGGATAACCCAATGGTGTGTATATATACAGTCTTATCGGGGAGCTGAATAATTGTATTGAATTATATATATAAATATATATAAATATAAATATATAAAAGGGTTTTTAAAATGATTATTTAAGTTTGTGGATGTTTTATTTTTTTTTCCTGACCAGTATGTGTCTTGTCAGTGTTTGCGTTTTTGATCCTCAGATTTGTATATTTATTTTATTTATCATTGTACCTCCTATTCTCCACCCGTGTCTTCCTTCATGCAGTGTTTTCTTTCTTTTTTCTTTTTTTTTTGTCGTTCAGATCAATTTTGCAAGTCTACAAACCACAGTTGCGAGGTCGGGATTGTGCTGAGAGTGTTACGTTATGTCTGTTCTTCTCCTGACCTTCCACATAAGGTTCTTTTCACTCCTCAATACGCTGAGGCGTTTGTGAGCTTTTCTGCTGCTTTGCGTATGCGTGTGCGTGTGCGTGTGCGTGTGTGTGCATAGATATTTGTGTGCGTGTTTGTGTAATGTATTAGGTCATCAAGGTTCTTAGCCATATTTTGCATTTTTCTCTCTTCAGTTTCATCAGGCTGTATAGAACTGCCAAAAAGTGCAGTCATCCAAGATGATGCCTGAACACAAGTATGCAGTAATGCGTTCAGACACATACATACATACATACAGAGAGAGAGAGAGATATTCAACAAGGCTGCAAGTGCAATGCATCACTCTGCTGTGGAGAGTTAACAGCAGGCAACTGGAACAGCCATAAACGAGTGTGGGACTGTTTCTTTTATTGGCTGACAGTGACACACACTGTCACTGCCTCTGTTCTTGCAGCCATTGTGTCATCTCCAGTGGATAAATGATCTTATCCAGCAATAGCAATAACTATCATGACACATTGGACCCTCCTTTGTCACTGCAGGACTACGTTACTCTTCGATCTGGTCCCATCATGAGAACAATTTAAGTAAAGTAGAGCCCGAGCTGAAAGCAAAGAGCAGTCAATTTGCTGGTTGATTTTTTTCTTTTTCTTTTCTGTTCTTTCTTTTTGTTTCATGGTTGTTTTATTGTGTCTGTCTTTGGGTGAGGTGTTTTTTTTCTCTGGAATCTGAAGCCTGTTATTTGTGTTACTGTGTTTTGCTTTGTTTTTTTGGTATATGCATGAGTGTACATGAGTGCTGTAGAGTGATGTGTGTCTGGGCGGAGAACTGATGCTAGCTGGGTGCAGAAATAGAAACGAGAGGAGTGATAACTGCGGGCACGATCCTTCTTCCTCTTATTGACACGTGTTTGCCTCCTTTGTCTTTACTTACTGCTACTTAGTTTCTTTTTTTTCCCCATCCCCTGTTTACGGTACTTCACAATGTCAACATGTTTTATCAGTGTGGAAACCCTGAAGAGTAAAACATAGAATAACAGCATCATGAAAGTTTCCCCACATTTTGGATTTTACTTGCTAGAAAAATCTGAGCAACACAATTCTTATTACACACAATTCAAGAAACCAGTTATTTCAGAAAATACATTGAAGCTGACATTTTGCACTCCGTAAGTAACATCAACTATTGGTACAAATCTGAATGCATCTCATTTATTTGTGGGAAAATAATTGTGTGCTTATGTTGAATCTGGTTGAATGTGTAATATGATACATGCCATTTCCACTGAATGACTACAATTGGAATCTTACAAATAATACTAAGTATCTTTCAGCTGATACTGTCTTTAGAGGGCGGCTCAAGTCATTAAGATTTTGTCATCAAACTTGACAAAGGTCCATGAAATGCTGATGTTTGACTTCATGCTGTGCATTAATCTGAAGGCCTGCTCTGTTTAATATCTTTTTCTTTCCAGTTTAATATCTTTAGTGTTAATAGGATCAGCTTTTTGTGCTGAATTTGACTAACTCCGTACATCACTTCACAGGTAAAAAGAGCAAAGCAGAAGATATTTGAGCAGATTTTATTATTACACTCTACATGTATGTATCCAGAAATCCAAATCCCCAAAAATGTTCTTTTGAATAATGCTCGTTTAAATAATACGTCTTGGCAGATTAAGCTTAAAATTGGTGCATTTTCTGTGGTTTACTCTTTCAGGAAAGTACTAGTCTGAGATTTCCAAACCAATCCATACATGAACTTGCTCAGTGTCTATGGGGCTACCAACTGAAATATGGAGATTTGTGGATGTACTGTATGTATTGACTTTGTAAATAGTAAATAAATAAATGTAGATGAACACATATATATAGATCAGACTGTCCTGCCAAACCTACGGCGCGTCCTCTTGACACGCCATGGCTAAATGTTCAGCATCACACGGACCACAGTGACCTCTCACACAGGACACGTAGCGTTATAGCCTCTGAAACGTAGTGCTGATAAGAAAACTTAACAACACTGTCGACGATAGTCATCAAGAAGTACATTCTTACACTTTGTTAGGGATGATTTGAGGACTCTCCAGCACAGAGCAGTGAGCTGCCATGTGGTTTGTAGAAAATATTATGGAAGCAAAGCGAAGCCCTTGTTCACTTCTTCTTCCTGTCCTCCTCATTCTCATCCCGGCCTCCCAGGGGGCCACGTTTTGTTGGCAGGACAGTGTATAAATATATATATTTTTGTTCTCAATGTTGTTGTACCTCTGTTGTCAGTCTCTGAACTACACTTGCTTCTCTCACTGAAACAGAACTATTTGACGGCAGCTCGGGTCAGTTCATTGATCCACGTAATTAGCTGGTGGTAGCGGCCCAATTCAAAGCCTCCATGCAAGTTCGATGTTGCCCTCCTGCAGTTCGTGTGTGTGTGTGTGTGGGGGTTATCCTACATTTTGGAGCAGCTTCCTCCACGGACTGTGGTGTCAGGGTTTATCGCTACACAGGGGGAACGATGATTTGATGTGGTTGTGTAAAAACAGATACTGACAGTAGGTCCATATTAAGAATTTGAACATAAATACTTCTAAGAGAACGTGGTTTAAGAGAGACAATCTCATAGCTATCCGTTGTTAGATTCCTCGATTTATAATCAGAGTATGAAACCAAATGATTCCATATTCCCAAACTGTTTTTAAATCGTAAAAATTCTCTCTCTCTCTCTCTCTCTCTCTCTCTCTCTCTTTCTGTCTCTCTCTCTCTTTCTGTCTTTCTCTGACTCTGACTCTCTCACTCCTGTTAACTTGTCTCCTGTTTTTTCTTTCTTTTCTTGTGAATTTGTGCCTTTTTGTCATCTTATCTTCGAAATACACTACTGTACATTGGAGACGTAAAGAAATGAATAAAAAGAAGCAAAGCAACTGTACATCAGTTCATTTTTGCAGGTTTTTTTTTTAAACATATATCAGCAGAAGCAATGATTCCTCAAATTTCTACTCACTTGGAAAAGGGTCCTTTGATAAATAATTTACCACTGGAGTTACTACTAATAAATGTTGTGTGAGGCTTGAAATTAAATCAAAAGGTGAGAGTCATACAGTATTGGCTGCCAGCAGAGACGCCCTCTTGAATGTTTTAAATGTTTATTATCCATAAACTCTGATTCAGAAGAAATTATCAGATTCTCAGCAATATCTTCAAAAATTACAACTCGTGTTTATTTGTTTGAGTAAACAAATACCTAAAACATACAGTAAACGAATTAGGAAAACACATTCCAGTAATATGACAAAACCTCATGATTAAATATGTTAATATTTTTTGAAAACCTTTGAGAAGCTGTTTTGTCTCAAATTCACATGGTAGTAAAAGACAAAAAAAACCTCATGTAGGCTTAACTTTCCACCACAGGGAGTGAAATATCTTACATAAATATAAATAACATAGTAAAATACTATTGTTCATTGCTATTGTAATATCATTGTCCCTTCATGATGTTGTTTTCTCTGGATATTCTGGAGGCGAGCAAAATGCTAAAAAGCAGTCAATTTATTATATAGAAGTGGAGAACTGACACATTAGCTTGAACACAAAGAATTAACATAAACAAATTATATGTCAAAGAACCAAGATAAATCAAATCCATTAGGTGATATTCAATATCTAGCTTATTCTCTCATGTAGCTTTAAAACAAAAACCAGTCATCGACAGCAGCTTCTGCACACATGCATACACAGACACTGTAGGCAGGGTAAAATTAATCAGGCTTTGGATGGCAAAGATTACTTTAAATCCTGATTATGAGGCAGAAGAGGAGCCAGGATGGAGCCGCTACACATTTTGTGAGATGTTGATGAGACACGACAGTGCGTGGGTGTTTGAATGGAAATATTTGAAACGGCAAACATTACTGAGCCTTTATGTTGTTTATCTGTCTCCAGTGCTTGGTGATATTCACTCTAAAGAGACCGTTTATCAAAGCAATCACTAATGTACACCAGCACATTGCAATACAAAAAAAGGGCTGGGTCCTGCTTCACAACTACAATTTTCTGGGGCAAATGCTTAAGAAAAGAGGCCTTTTATTTGGGAAAACCGTTCAAGAGCAGTTTGACATTTTGGAAAATATATACTTTTATGATGTGAGGAAACATGGAAACCTCCCATGTTTGGATCAGTATCTTTCCAGATTGTATCCCCTTTTTAGTACTAATCACTACACACCCATGTGGCCCTAAAGTTAGGTCATTTCCTTTCAAATGTGCCATATTCTTGATTTGTCACAAACAAATGGTAAAAATGTCCGTTTTTATGCATCTATTAAATGGACTTGCAAGCTGATACCTGTCGCAGGCAGGAAGACATCAGAAGTGGACATAACCTGAGCATAAAGATTACAAGCAAGAGGCTATAAAACTCCAACACAAACATCTCAGAAACTAATTTCACATTTGCTTAGTTTGTACAGAATAACTACATTAAATCACCAGAAATTATTAAGCGCAGATCTTTCGATGGTTACAAAATCCTGTCCACGGCACCACCAAGAGTCACTGCTTAGGGCGGATTGATTGCTCAATTTGTTGCATTTTTGCTGCAACAGCAGAGAGAAAGGTGCACCTTATACATTCCATGATGTTAAGAAAGCAAAGGATTATTTGTGAATATACAAAGGAGGTCCTTAGTGCAACAAATACCATACGTCATGGTGACACAGACTAAACAGACATGTTCATTCATGAACACTTTCTCTCTGGGACCTAAACCAGCCTGATATAATAGCTTGATCCGATGTTACGCTTTAAGCCCAGAGAAAGTTGTGTGTAGGACCTTGCACCCAGGCGGAGAGCTGCGGAGAACAAAGAAGGAACCCAAAAGGGAATATAACAGTCGAACAACGGGGCTCAAGGTGGGAAAACATATCCAGTCCCTTGACTCCCCTTTGGAGACCTTTGTCATCTGCGCACACGGGGTGTGCAGATTTTTCCGGACACCACAAGAGAGACAAGCTGACAAAGGTAATAATTATTGTCATGTATTTTTGTGTTTAGCAGATTATTTTCAAACGGGTTGCAGAATGAGGATTTTGAATTATTTTCAACAATTCTGACCTTTTGTCCACATTACAAGTGATGCATTTATTGCTCTCTATGTTTCTCATCATATTGCTTATTCTTGAACCAATGGAAGTAAAAGTTTTTGTGCTCACAGTCATTCTTCTTCCTTAATGTAGACATACATTAAAACTAAACCGAAAAAAAACCCAACAACCCAATTTACAATTTTGTTTCCGGAAACAGAAATTATGCGCCTGGGTTACTGACACTCACGTTAAACCTGCATTAACTAAAATGTCATAAAGAGTTTATCGTGTAAGGTTTTCTTACACAATATAGAATTAATTGCAATCAATGCAGGAAAAATACTGGATTTGTCTTGGCTTGTAGACCATTTATTGCAGTTATTCTGTTTTATATAATTTCAATACCAACCAATCATCAATCACTTTTAACCACACCAAATGTACTCCACCAGTTAAGGTGACATTAATATAAAGTACAAACAAGGGCAGAGTAGGCAGGTCATCATATCATTGTGGGATTTAGAATATTCAGAGCAAAGCGAGAGAATGATCTTTGCCATTAAGCTTGGTGTCAAGCCTTAAATTTACAGGTTATGAAGTAGGTTTGGTTTCACAGCTACATGTTAAAAGTTATTTTGGGACTTTAATCACATACATTGATGCCTACTGAAACTAAGAAACATAAGACATACTTCCCTCCAGAGGTAATGCACACTAAAATGTAAATAGATAGCATACTTGTAATGGAATAAAACAACACAAATATTGTCCCATTCCTGATATTGAAAAGAAGAGCATTATGTAAGTGATTTAGAAGGAAGTGATAACACATTTAATTCCAATTCAACTTGAGGCCCCCTTGTGGCCAGAGCAAAACAAGCAACTCTCGATCAAGTGAACAAAATCTGACAAAAAATAAATTGTATAGGGTAAATGTAGCTGTAAGATAAACACTTCAAATACGTCAATAAGTTCAAATGTCACAGCCAAGCTCATGTTTTATTTATGGAACTAATTTCCCTTTTACATTGCACTATTTACTCATTGGCACTTTTTTCTGTTTTATACATTACGGTAAATGTTATTGTCTCTGTTAGGAGCACAAGGTGGGAATGAAATGGACTCGTCTTGATGTCAGTGACTTTTATCAGGTGTTTCATAGCAGTCCTAAAACCTCTCCGAAGTGTCTCTGTGTTTACATGTGATCTGTAGTGCACTGCCACTTTAACGTGGCTGAAGCCAACCATGATTAAAGATGATTACAAAGCCATTTCAGAAATGACTCTCAGGCATCCCTGTCAGGTTTGGCTTTGTATATTTTGTTTATGTTTACAGTGCTCCGGCCATGCTCTTGGTAAGCTGGCTCTAATAACGGCAAAGTATTTATGCTTGGTATGTGTCAACCCTCTTTGTTCACAGTTTGTTCAAGCCTTTTGTGTGCGTGTGCGTGTGTGTGTCCACAGGGGAGGAAATGAGTGCTGGAAGATTTCGAAGTGGTGGGAAAGACAAGTGCAGGTAGGGGTAACAGTGACTCATAAAACCTTCATCGTATTATTTCTCTGCATTTCAGTGGTTAATAATCCAAAGAAAGAAGAATAATGAAAAAGAAATGAAAATAATAGATTGTGAATGAGTGCAGGTAGAAAAGGGTGGGTGGATCCAGAAAAAGAAAGTGTAGCCCTGCTGTGCAATGTCTAAATGCCTAATCTTTTTAAGTAGCTTGTGGCTGCTGGTTCTCAGTCTTTGCATGACTCTGTGATAAAACTTAAATAGCCTCCTATTCATTATTGCTCACCAGTGAACTCTTTGGTTATCCACTTAACACCTATTGCTTGCTAAAGAATTTGCCCTAAGTCTCTTCATGTGACACCGTTAGTTGATGTGGCAGGGACAACCTGGACACCTACTATTCAAATAAGTTGTTGTTCAAAGAAGAAAAATATAATTTTATAGACATGGTGTGGTGTATTTCAAGACAATTGTTTATTTGCTTATTTATGAATATATCGATATATATAATACAATCCAACTAGATTTTTCTTCTAATTAGTTGGGTCCACTGTGTTTGAGGTTTAACATTGGATTAAGCTTAGAAATAACAGCATCCATGCATTTCTTATTTCCAGAAAGTAAATATTCCAAAATGTGTTTTTATGTAATGTCCGTATCTGAAATCAAAGTTGTAAACACTTCAGCAACAAATATCCTACTGGCATTTATTTATTTATACAAACAGTTTGATGTTGAAAAGCCAATGTGGAAATTATTATCGAACAATATTAGTTTTGAAATCTATAAACCACCAGGAAAACTGCACTGTGGCTCCTGATTGCTTTATGCAATATGTGCTTCCAACGCTATTATGTAATTTGCTCATGATTAACTGTGCTACAACTTGTTAATAACAATAAATTGAGCTTTTGTTCACGGGACCCTGCAATGTCTGTGTTAGAGCTTGCGAAAGCACGTTTAACCCTCCCGTCTCTTTGTGGGTTTACAAAAATAACCTTTCACCTATATGAGAAAAGCTTGGATTGAGGCCAAAAGAAGCTAATGCTATTGTGTGCTGTCGCTCCCCAATGGTGGGGTAACATCCATTGTTCTGTGTACTCAGCTGATAGAGTAAACACTGCTGGTAAACCTCTTATGGATCTGACGGGTTGCCCAAGTCTTGCTACACTATTCACAATGATGCCTCCAGTCCTCCTCTTTCACCGTGACGACACGCACCCGCAGAAAAAACTGGCCCACACTCACATGTCTGCGATTATGCTCCAAATCGGACTCATTCTTGCCCACATTCCTGAGTGGACCCCACAGCTTTGGCCATCATTGCTTCATCGTTGCATGACCACACAGGACTTGGCCAAAGACAGAGCCACTCTGGCACAGTCGCACTTCACTCTGGGCTTTTTATGTTGTTGTTTTTTGGAGGGTTTTTTTCTTCTTCTCCCAGAGAGTTGACTAACAAGGAATCAGTTCATATTATTTCCAGTACTCTGGATAGAGTAGTGGGCCTCTTGCTGCAACTATCCCAAGTCTGAAGAGAAATCCAACCGTTGGTGAATCTTCTGCTGGATTTTGCCCACTTGCTTCTACTTGTGACAGAGCTGCATTTCTAAACTTCGGGCTATCCAGGTAAGAAAGCTCACTGACAACGAGAACAGTCTTTTTTCATCCTGCTCTTCAAAGATGGACCCTTGGACAGACAGTCCACGCGTGCGCTCAGACAGTATGAGCAGCTCTGCATCTCAGGGCTCGAGATCGAAGACAGTCCTCCGCCAACGTCTGTCCCAGCTGATGACCTGCATAGAGGACTTGAGCTCAGACGATGAAGCCAGCGAAGAAGTGTCCCGCACCTTGGACGAAGCCTTTCAGCTCTGTGGACGCTTCATTCCCTCTGACACATTCAGGTTGACGAGCACACATGCTTACTCACGCATACACACGGATGCTCAGTCGTTTCAGCACCAACAAAAATGTTTTTTCTCTCCGGGTTCTGAAGACATAAACGAGCCAATGAACACTTTGAATGTGTAATATTTTTTAGAAATAAATAGAGAGAAGGTGAAATAGGTTAGAAATGTGTGCACCAAAGGGGTGGAACTCCATAAACCTGTTACTACTGTGATAATATCACAGAAAAGGCTGAGTTTCTGTTTGTAGTTGATTGCTTTTGTTTTTGCCAAACTCCGTTAACACAGGCTGCACATGGTGACCTGGAATGTCGCCACAGCAGAGCCTCCAGAGGACGTCACTGCTTTACTGCAGCTAGATGTCCAACCACCCACAGACCTCTATGCGATTGGGTGAGAAATAACATTATGCGATTTTAAATAAGTAATTAAAACAAACAGAAAGTAATTACCAGAGCAATTAGGGCGCAATTAACTGTCTGTTGTTTGTGCTGTACACGTCAGTCTGCAGGAAGTGAACGCAACCCCTGTGAGATTCATCTCAGATCTGATAGTGGAAGACTCATGGAGCCATGTCTTCATGAACATGTTGGCACCCAGAGGCTTTGTCAAGGTTAGATGGGGGGAATCTGCCAGTAGAATGTCAATCAATAAACATGTCTGTGTTATTAATTATTTTTTCAATACAGTGAATCACATTTCATTACACAATTGATAAGAACACTGTTATTTCATACAAGCCTACTGTGATCTAAATTAACAACGTTCTCTTCTACTGTTTCCCATCCGTGCGTAGGTCACATCTGTGAGGATGCAGGGTTTACTGCTGCTCATTTTTGCCAAACAAGCTCATCTTCCCTTCATCAGGAACGTCCGGACCACCTACACTCGTACTGGCATCTTTGGATACTGGGTACGATGTTCAAATGAGAGGACTGGTTATCCCTGAAGCTTGTAGACAACAACTTTTATTAAGCTGAGCACACAAGGAATCCTGTTGGCATGGGACGCTGCAGGGCTTAAACACTTGATGAAAGGCCTATTGTGTTTGATTAGCGAAATGTGTAACAGCTTAGACTGAATGAACTCGGAAAGAACAATTAAAATCAGGCCCTTACAAACAGGCAAACACTTGAGGCAAATTGTTTGATCTAATCCAGGTTTTATTAAGAAATCAAATCAAACGACAATGTTGAAACATTGAAGTAAGCATAAATAAACTACAAAACTTCAAGACAGATTTGTAGCATTGCTGTAAAATGAATTAGTAAGTTCTACTTATAAATGCTTAGTATTAGTTTACTGCATTACTTTATTCCTCTGTATCTTTCTCAGGGTAATAAAGGAGGGGTATCGGTACGCTTTTCGTTCTACGGCCACATGGTGTGCTTCCTGAACTGCCACCTTGCAGCTCATATGAATTACGCCTTGCAACGAGTCGATGAGTTTGAGCACATCCTGGAAACGCAAGAGTTTGACATCGAAGACACCCCGCAGATCAGGGACCACAAGTCAGTGCAACTACAAAGAGGCACACAACTATGTATACCAGAGTGGTTGGGCAAATGAAATGAAGCTCTATCGCTTTCTTATAGGGTGGTGTTCTGCTTTGGTGATCTGAACTTCCGGATTGCAGACCATGGCTTGCATTTTCTGCGCTCATCCATCAACAGCGGACGCCTTAATTTGCTGTGGAGTAGAGACCAGGTATTTGTGCTCCAGTCAGCACATGCGAGCACACAAGGCTGCACAATTCCTGATGGATTTTATGTTCCTGCAGCTCATCATGATGAAAATGAAGGAGCCGTTTCTACAGGAATTTGAGGAAGGGCCTTTACATTTTAAGCCCACCTACAAATTCAACCGGAACTCTGACACCTATGACACCAGGTAACTTGTGCTGCTGTGCAGGCAGATGTAGGTCATGTACTGAAATACTTCACACCTTGTATCAAATTCTGTGCTCTTGTTTTCATTTTCATTTTGCACAGTGCCTCAAAGACTTGGTTGGGTTTTAAGTAAGACATTTTTTTTTGTGTGTCACATGTCCCTCACTTCATTTAATTTGTCATTCCCCACACCATCTATTGTTTTCCCCAAAGCTTTTGCCACTGTTTATTAAACCCTTAAGGCACAAGAATTAGGAACCCAGAGCAATCACAGAAGTGAGTCCTTATCTAAAGACAGAGTTGGGAGAAACTCTTTCTTGAATCTTATTCACCGCTGACACAAGCACCATGTATGTGTCTCTCTCAGAAAGAGTACCCTTGTGCTGCCCCTAACCATGTACAGACCCAGGCCCTTGCAGCGCTGCAGCACCACCCTCTACTTCCTCCTCATCTCCCTCACCTGGGGGCTGCTCTCTGTATGGTTGGGGGCATGGTACAGGGAGCTAGACCCGCCAAGGTGGGTGTCTCCACAGATATACTCTGGAGATATAAAAACAAAAAGGCCTGTATAAAACAGTCAAATGCACCCTGCAGGTTATTCAAACAAAACATAGTTTATGGAAACACTGATGTGAATGACAACATGTACGTAGATTTAGTTCACATAAAAACCTTCATGAATTTCAGATATAATCTGTAAATTCATCAGATGTGCACGTCCTTTTACCCAGCACCCCACTATCTATTTGTAACTAATGCATGTGTGTCTTTTTTATAGTGATTTAGTGTATATTGACGCTGCAATACCATGCCAGATGGTAATGTTCTATTAAAGACGCCACCATTTCCCCATCTGTCTGCACTGCATGTGTGTGTGTGTTGGTCTTGTTTACTGTTTGTTTCCAATGTCTTTATTTAAGAACTGTGACCTAGTTTCAAGACAATATCAATGGCAATTTAGCCTAACAGGTACGTTAAAGGAGTTTCACTTAACCTCAGACAGAAACTGTTTAGCAACCACTGAATTTCCTTTGCTCAGTGGTAAGAAGAGGAAACCGGCCTGGACAGATCGGATCCTCTGGCGGGTCAAACCAAAGAGCTTGCCATCGGAGGATGATGATGATGATGAGAAGGCATCGACCTCCACAGATGACGGACAGGATGAGTGTCCAATCTTGGTGACCCAGGACAAATACACCAGTGACATGAGCTATGGAGTCAGCGACCACAAGCCTGTCATTGCAACCTTCAGCGTGGAGGTTAGAGCAGACACACTCGAGGACACTTCGACTTGTGTATTTCCATCTGTTGAGCAAAATATCAGCTTTCCTAATATGGTAACATGACTCCTCTTTGCTGTCATATTTCCAATCAGCTGAAGAAAGGTTTTGACACAGCTCTGGTGCATGTGTCGCCTGTGGGCGTATGGAGTGCAGACCAGGATGCACTTCTGACCTACACTGTACAGGAGGACTTCATGTCTTCCACATGGGATTGGATTGGTTTGTACAAGGTACTTGCTAATGCAAAAAAAGAAAAAAACGAGTTGATGAAAACAATGAGATACAAGATTAATTTGAAATGGTGGGTTTTGCCGATCTGCAGGTTGGATTCAAGAGTGCATCTGACTATGAGACCTTTGTTTGGGTTCGGGAGGGAGAGCTGCCAGAGATAAATGAAGTCATACAGGTAAAGTTTGCATCACACATTTATTTCACGTTTGGACATTGCGTATCCACACTTCTTTAACATGCATGGGTGTGTGCATGTGTTGCAGATTTCTGTGGATAAAGATGAGATCCCTCTGCTGGGTGGGCACTATGTTTTGGGTTACTACAGCACAAACATGCAAAGCATCATTGGCCTCAGCACCAGCTTCCAGGTGAGGGCAACATGAAAAACACATTTGTAACGAATCACCTGTCATCACCCTTTTACTGTCAAAGTTGTGTTAATTATCCCCACAGGCTTATTCATACACTTTTGCAAAAGGAAACACATTAATAAATGAATGACTAATATGAATAATGACATATGAAATCATATCACAACAGTAAAGTGTATTCTGTGTTTATTGTCTATTAAAATGTTATTTTTCGACACAAAACAAGAATTTAAAATACAGATTAAGGTGGTTGCAATATTAAATATGAAATATAGATGAAGAATCCATAACTAGTTCAAGAGAAAACTATTGCAGTCACTGTGCGTTTGCAGTAAAGGAGGTGTGAAGCCATGTAATCATAAGCAGGCGAAATGTATACGTGTGTAACTGTGTTATGCCACTTCTCATAATGAGAGATTCATTGTTCATGTATGGCATACCAATAGGTTTCCTTCCATTAGAAAACCATACTTCTTGACCCCGATAACCCCAATATAAAGAAGTAGGATTCATATCCAAAAATGCATAAATGGTTATTTGCATATGAAGGAAAAATATTCACCCCATCTGTTTGGAATTGGTGACTTTACAATGTACCAAGGTACCAAGGAAATCTCAATTAGAATGTATTTTTAGACTGACGTGTTTTTGGCAGCATGGCATTTTATAATCCTGACTCTGTTTTTCTTCTGTAGATCCTGGAGTCAAAGCGTGCTGTCATGGAAGGACTGGTTCCTGAGGATGTGAATGGGCTTAGCAAATAGGAGCTGGTTTACTGCTGTGCCACGTCGTATTTCTCTCTGCTGCATCGTCACACAGATTTCATCTTGCGGTTATGATAACTCATATGGAATGTGGAAACTGCAATGTGTTATGGCTGTTATGGCTTTTAGGATGCACCCAGGAACAGATTCTCTGTAAAGCCTCATCATGAAATTTGAGACCATCCACAAGCCTGTTAGATAATCAACTGCTTGATTGTTTCACTGATAATGGTCTGCATGTCAGTGGGCTTTGTGCTGAAATTATGTTTATATACAGTTGTATGTTTTGAGTCAGTCTATATGGATGAAATTAATGTTTTATCTAAACCTGCCAATCAATCAAGGACCAGGACTGTGTAGAAAATTCTATAATCATCACCTTCTCCACCCAAGTGTTTTTGAAACATATAAAGATTCAAAACACGCCCTTTATACAATGTGCTTATGTGAACTCTCTCACTGAAATGAGGAATACTGTATATTTAAGCTATATGAAATATTTTAGCTCAAATGTGTGTCATGACAGAACCTAATGCAGTGAGTACAATCATGATTATTCTCTGAATTTACATGAAATAAAGATTTTAAGAATCACTCATCCTGTTCTCAAGTTTGGTTATTCACACCAATGTAACACAGAACACTATTCTAGTTTCAATGAGATAAAAACAAGATTTTCTCAGACAAAACAAACGAGTGAAAAAATTATATATCTAATTAATCATTAATTCAGAAAAATAGCCATTTTTCAAATTTATTTTTAGGTCATAATTCTGATATGATTATGTCATTAATTCAGAAAAACAGTCGATTTATATTTTTTCATGTGAATGCCGCTTCCGTAAATTACAGAAACCTAATAGGTTAAGATGGGATGAATGTGCTCCCATAGTGCTTTGCGAGACGCCATTCAACGACGTCACGGCTTCGTTTTCAGGGCACATCTTGCTTTGAGAGGCTCTCTGGACGTCCACACGTGGGGGAGTTTAACGCAGTGCTATCAAGCTAAAGGTAAACCTTTATGAACCATCAGCATGTTTATTCTTAGAAACAATGCCATACAAATGCAGACATTGTTGTGTTAACAGGTGATTGTTAGTCTACTGAACTGCTGTCGACGTTTAAAGGATTTAGATGTTAAAAATGCCGGCTAACAGCGTGCTAACGCAGTTAGCGTTCCTGGTTTGACATCGGCTAACTGGAATCAAATAGCAAAGCTGCTCGCTTCAGGTGATAAAAGTATTTTAATCCAACAGTTTCAGCACTTTGCAGTGTGAGAGAAAATGCTCTGAATGTACACATAATGTTATAGTACGAGATGTATCGCGTAGCTTTGCTACCAGTAAAGTTACTTGTAGACAACATGGAAAGAAAATGTAAGCAACTCATATATTTAATGAAGGAAATGATGGATTTCCACCCAGCTCACCAACAGGATGACCAGTGAGGACGTGGAGCGACTGTTGATCCAATTCCAGGATGAGAATGGGGAGGTCCTGGGTTCACCTTTTGATGTGCCACTAGACATTACCCCAGACAAACTGCAGCTCGTCTGCAATGCATTGCTCCAGAAGGTAATCTCTCGTTATATCACTTAAAAAGATGAGAATCCTAGTTTGTTATCATATACGACTTGATCAGTGTCAATATTTAAACTGTGAGAATTGCAATGAATGTCATTTTCTGCGGTTGTTGCACATTTGTGAGTTTCTGAATAAACAGATTTTAGGCAGCCAAATGTGTATTATTCTTACATTTCTTTGATTTTAAAGTCAAACAAAGCCTTTTCTCTAAAACCTCTGTTTGACCGTTTTGCTCAGGGATCTACACACCTTGTGACAAGACTATTTTTGTCCCCGTCCCAACAAACTAAAAATCTCTGCAGCTGAGAAATCTATATAATGTTCATATACATGTGTCAATATACTTTTGCTTTATATCACTAACTGTATAATATAGTGTATTATAGCTTTACCACATATAACAACTTTCAGTTGTTTAACTCTTTCAGTTGATGAGTTTTTTTTTTGTTTTGCTAACATCTCTCCTCATGTTTAATATATGTGTGAGTAAGCATTGGTTCGCAGTAAAAGCTACAATTACAGTATATCCTCTAAAATGAAATATACTATAGATGTACATCTGAAAGCTATACCTTTTAATACTTTTAAGCCTCAGGTTGCAAACCGCTGCTGTAGCTCTTCATATACTCAAGCTATGCATAGGTGAGAATCAAAATCCATTGTTGTTTCTTGTCGTTCACTGTAGGACGAGCCAGTGCCACTGGCTTTTTTTGCGCGTGGGGAGGCTGAGGTGGTGTCCAGCCTGGGGCTCTGTGTTAAGGCGCTCGGGGTCGAGACGGAACAAGTCCTGCCAGTTGTGTACCAACCTCAGGCGGTGTTCAGGGTTCGAGCCATCGCCCGCTGCACCAGCACACTACAGGGACACACAGAGGCTGTAATCTCCACTGCTTTCAGTCCAACTGGCAAGTGAGTGTGTTGCTTGCATACATTGTGAATTAATATTTGAAGATGCACTTTTGTAAAAAAAAAAATAATAATAATAATTTGGAGGTGAAGTAACTGTTGTGTTTTTGTTTGTGGCAGATATCTGGCCAGTGGCTCAGGTGATACCACAGTAAGGTTTTGGGACTTGACAACTGAGACACCTCATCACACTGCAAGAGGTAATAATGCACGGAATAAGGTCATGTGATTCATTATCGTGAAGGTGATTGGTTGACAGACGACATGCTCTGCTTCATCAAGGACACACGCATTGGGTCCTCACCATCGCCTGGTCACCCGATGGCAAGAAGCTGGCTTCAGGCTGCAAAAATAGTCAGGTATGCTTCAAAGACACATTTTCTATTTATTTTGTGACGTATTTCATGCTCGTAATGTCTTGACGCTTTTTGTATGGCTGTCGCTGTAGATTTGTCTGTGGGATCCAGTGACCGGTGCGCAGGTGGGGAAGACCCTCACAGGACACACCAAGTGGATCACTTGGCTCTGCTGGGAACCTCTCCATCTGTGAGCACCGTGATTATCACTGTTTTACGGCACTTTATGAAAGCACTTTCTCAATACATTTGGTGTGGCATTTCGTTCGCTGTGCCACATTATAGATTTAGACAGGGAGGGGGAAAAAAGACTTGATGGAATGTAAAACCGATATTTAAATGTGGCTTTATCAGTAATTTCAGAAATAAGATTTTAAAGGAGTGACTTTGGTACACTTTCCAACAAGGGCATACATGCAGCTTTTATCGCACAACATTACACAATTAATATTGCAGTGGTGCTCGCTGACGTGCACCTGTTGAATTGTATCGCTGGGGATGTGAGTTTCACTGTCGAAAAGCTTAGTGACAAATTATACTGTGCAGAAGCTACAAGAGGAACAATTTTCCGGGACAGGATATTGGGACTTTACTTTTATTGTGATTGACTGAACTGTTGTGCTCTGGTTTTTTAGCATTTCAATTTTTTTCCCTCTCTAATCCACTTTATCTTCTCACTTTTAGTAACCCAGAGTGCCGATACCTTGCCAGCAGCTCTAAGGACGGCTCGATACGCGTGTGGGACACAGTGTTGGGACGCTGCGAAAAGATCCTGACTGGACACACGCAGTCGGTCACCTGCGTGAAATGGGGAGGAGACGGCCTTCTCTACACGTCTTCCCAGGACAGGACAATCAAAGTGTGGCGAGCAAAAGATGTGCGTATGAGGCCGGGGTGAGTAACGTATAAATGTGGATCCGGTGTCGAGATAACACTCGTGCGTTTGTGTTTCTCCTGGCGCAGGGGGTCCAGTGCAGGACACTGCAGGGTCACGCCCACTGGGTCAACACCCTGGCTCTCAGCACAGACTATGTCCTGCGAACGGGAGCGTTTGAACCTGCGACGGCTACGGTCAACCCCCAGGATGTCACTGGGTCATGTAAGACCTGCTGCAATGTTAGGATGCGACTGTCATTTTAAGGCAACATTTTAAATTTCTTTTTGTCTTTTTTGTTTTGTTTTTTTTCCAGTGGAGGAGTTGAAGAAGAAAGCCTTGGAGAGATATAATCTAGTTAGGGTTGGTACTCTTTTCTTTATAGTACCTTGTTCTATTGCTCTCTGCTATGTCTCTGTGGTCTTACTCCTGTTCTCATGCCACAGGGCTCGGCTCCGGAGCGTCTGGTGTCTGGCTCGGATGATTTCACCTTGTTCATGTGGAACCCCGCAGAAGACAAGAAGCCTTTGGCCAGGATGACCGGCCACAGCGCCCTGGTCAACGAGGTGCTCTTCTCCCCAGACACCAGGCTCGTTGCCTCGGCCTCATTCGATAAGTCCATTAAGGTCTGGGATGGACGCAATGGAAAGTAAGAAAGACTTTGCGCCTCAAAGAGCAACAAAGCTCGCCAGCAGACCAACATGTAATTCCGTTTATGTCCAGGTGATGGTGATGTAAGCCAAACGTTTCTGTCCTGGGGGTGTAATTACTGTGTACCTGCCCTTCTCCTGCCCTCAGGTATTTACTGTCTCTGCGTGGCCATGTGGCAGCTGTGTACCAAGTGGCATGGTCAGCAGACAGCAGGCTGCTGGTCAGCGGCAGCAGCGACAGCACGCTCAAAGTCTGGGACATCAAAACCGGGAAGCTTAACATGGACCTACCCGGCCACGCTGATGAGGTGAGTGGTCCAAGAATCAGGTGACTTCCTGATGGGCGAGTGTGCGTTTTTTGGTAAAAATTTTTGTTTGTCCTTCGCCTTTAACCCAGTTTGCCTTGTTTCTCGCTGTGCAGGTGTATGCGGTGGATTGGAGTCCTGATGGGCAGCGAGTGGCCAGTGGTGGGAAAGACAAATGTCTCCGAATGTGAGTGGGAGGCCATAGAGACTTTATCTGTTTCAGTTTTATTCATGAGTAAATATTGATTAGGCATAGATGCTTTGTGAGAGAAAGCAGTTTGCAGGAGTGATACCCAGGTCACTTTAGTTTTCAAACACTGTTACAGCCCTGAAGCCTGGAAATAAGTTGCTGAAGCAAGATAAACACAGGCGCTTCATAGTTCCAAGTTTTACGTTGCAGCATGGAATGTATATCTGTGGGGGTTTTTTTTGTACATATTTTAAAATAGGTGGTTTTAGTGGATATGGAAATAGTACAGAAGACAATAGGGATGTTATTGCATCACAAAGTGTGGACTTATGTGTCCATTCATTGTGATAATGCAGTCTTGGAAATGATTTCACCTCAACTTGTGGTCATAATTATCCATTGTCGTATTTTAGTCACACAAAGAGGAAGTACTTAGAAGTTTAAAAAAAAAATATATATATATAAAGTTGTTTTTTTTTTGTCAATGATTTATAGTAGACATTAAACCTTAAATGTATATTGATTTCTCAATTCGGTTGTTTTCAACCTTTTTTTATATGTTGTGGACATCAAAAATATACCATCTTAAAAATAGCAATACTTCATAAGTTCATCTTTATTTTATTCTTCTTAATCAGAAAAGACGATTTTCAACAATTCAAAAATCGAAAAACTCCTTCAAACTGTTTATGCTGACTCAAATACTCATTCTGGAGTGAGTACATTGTAGATTGATTTTAGATTAATGGTAGCAGTTTCATGACTCATGATTGCACTTAGTTTTAGATGCCATTAAGCTGTAAACTTGTAGATATCAATTTAAGTTCATCACAGAGGTTTTATTTGAAAACCCAAATTTAGCTCACAGCGCATTATGGATAAATAACATAAGTGTTGCATCAGCGTGCTGGCACATTTAAAATATTTATTTTCCTTAATTATATGAATTTAACCTCCTCGAGTCTAGGAAACAAACTCCTGCTGCACAGTGTTTCTGTCCATGGTATTCATATGTTCTTACATTTTAACCAGTCATCTTGTATTCTTTTATTCTCAGATGGAGAAGATAACTACATCTCTGTTCTCATTCCTGACTTTGGAAGAGGCTTTTCATGCTCTCTACTCAAGAAACTGACACAAAGGGCCAAGACTGTATCTGATCATCCTTCCGTCAGTCATCAATGGCATCATGTCAGGAAACTCAGATTCAGGTGATATTACAACTGGTCTCTCGAGGTTGGAAACCTGTATCTGAATAATGCCAATATAGAAAGTGTAAAATGTGAGACATTCATCCAAGAAAAATAACACACTTGATGTGTATGTCAGGGTCAACATCTGTTTAAAAGCTGGGTGTTGGTGTGCATTAGTTCGTGCACACTGGAAGCTCTTTCATACTTTCAACTCAATACTTATTGTGCTTCTGTGCACACAGGAACAAGTAGCAATGCTTTGTAAAGCATAACGTGCACAAGTTTCTATTTTTAAGATAAATGAAAGAAGATATGACGATGTAAAGCAGAGGTCATAATGATTTGAAAGAACCTAACTGGCTGAGCAGAGCGCCCTGCCTTCACCTTAAGCCTTATCAGATAAACTCCATGTAGTGTGTGACAGGTGGGCCACTGGGGCAACAGGTGGGAGTGCTAATACCTTCCTCTGTGATGTCAGTGGCGCTCTCCCTGCTCCTTCAGCCTTTAATCTCGTCTGTCCTGCAGTCAGCAAAGCCTCAGCCAACTGGGTTTTTTTTTTTTCCAGCCTCTGGTGAAGCCAAATGTTACCAACCCCTAAATGTTTGTCATCAAGTGTATGTTCCATGTACTTTGTTCATTATATAAGCCACTTATTTAAAATGGCAGATTATCTCATCCCAAAAAATTATTGTATGCTAATGACAATACCAGATAGATGAATGGTTAACCTTCGCCAAAGGTCCTGAGCCCACAATCCAATGAATTGAAGAACATGTCTACCAGCCAATCGTTGAATAAATGTTTTGAAACGATACGCTTTGTTTCTATTTGCGTCTGTCAAATATAAGACAACTAGATTTTCTTGTTTAATAATCCTTTGCAAACTGTGTATTTAAGTAATTTCTTCATTGCTAGTCATTTTCCAAAGCTGCAATTTACTCATCAGTCCAATTTTATCCATTGTTGTCAAGTTTTTCAGTGGTTATGTTGCATAACTGCATTATTAATCAACATTCGATTGTAACAGTTGCACATTCAGGTTTATCATCACAAGTTTATTGATGAGACTACCATGTAAATTGTACTTGCCCGCAATGACATATTTGTAACAGTATATATATATATATATATATATATATATATACACAACTTTGAGGTTGGAACCACAGGTTCATGTTATCAGATTCAAACTGCTGTTGGTATGTTCATGTAAAGCCACAAAAACACAATAAATCCAGTAAAACCAAAATGTGCTTTAGTGAGTTGTGGTCAAACAATATCAACACAAAGACTAAACTGTATTCTGAAGTTGTTTGTTTGGGGGAAAAAACGGCTGAAGGGTTCCTGTGCAAGGCTGTGTGGCGTCGGCAGATTGAACAAATCAGACCTTTTCCTCAAAATGAGAGACCAGTTATGAACATGAAGTGATCTTACATCTGTTAGAGCAGTCGAATGGATGAATCGATAGGCAGGAAGCGTGAGAGTTTTGAGGATTACACTGGCTTTAGTTAACTTCATCCAGACTAGAAGAGTTTGCTTGTATGCAACTCGCTAAACTGCAGCACATCTGATTTTACACAGCAAAGAAATACTGCAGATGTTTTTAGTGCAGTGTCGCCACAAGCCCAGCCAACTAAGCATTTACAGCGCCTAACATGTGTTGAAGTCCTGCACAGACGGTTTGAATTACTGCGAGAAGCTCGACTGGGTCCAGTCTGGTCGCTGCTCTCCGTGCGGTACAGTAACAGTAAGTACTCAGTGAATCAGAAGACACATTTATGGTTTTGTTACAAAGAGTTCACTCGACCACATTCACAGGAACAACAGTCATAGAAACTTTAAACATCAGATGTACATAACATCCTGGGTTATTTTGTTTTGTTTTGGGTTTTTTTTTTTAACTAATCAAATCTATTTTCCCTTTTCCTTCTACTTTGAACCTTTGGTTAAGATGTGACCATGTTTTCCTTCCCTAAGCATGTGTCATGTAATGAGACTCAGAAAGCAGAGCCTACATGTTTGGTCTGTTAAACAACAACAACAAATAAAACAAACATAAGAGCATCACTTCATCTACTGGTCCTTCAAAATATAAAGAAATCTCAAATGATAAAAATGGAGAAATATGTCAGCTACATCACTGCAAATGGAGACTCAGTTTCCTTGTTATCAGCTTGTCCAGTTGCACCTTACAGATTATTTCATGTAACGGCAAGAAAACTGGTCAGAACGAGGCATCATTTGCTCAGGGCAATGCAGAGAGCGAGTATGAACTAGAATAGAGGTGTTCAGTTGTGCGTAGCGCGAGGCACTGATCTGTGCTGGCTGCCCCCCCCCCCAATCGATTCACAGCCACCATCTGGCCAGTCTACTGGGTGTGCCACACATTGTTGAGTAGTTTGACCACCTCCTCGTAGATGACGAAGACTATCGCCACGTCCAGACACACGCGGCCAAGTCGGGGAACAGTCCCTTTGTAGAACCTGCGGGACGAAACACAAGAGATGAGCCGTTTGCTTGTTCAGAGCTAATGGCGCTAAATTGACAGGAAGTAGGGGACTCACGCCTGTGGGCCTTCATGTTTTAAGATCTGGAAGGCACAGTCCATTGTATTTTTGTAGCGGTGAGCTTCCAAACCCTGCAGGAAAAAAGATAAGTCTTACAACAATAACTTGACCTCAGAAAGGAAACGGGGGGGGGGGGGGGGGGGTAAATGTGCCTACCTGCATCCGGGTCTTAACCACATCTAAAGGTGTGTTT